>NC_073306.1:2383943-2683943 GCF_027595985.1 Sorex araneus | reverse complement strand
AACCTTCACTCCAAGCTCACAACGTGTATCAACTGTGGAATAAAATCGGAACAGAGGTTGTGCCTTTGGGGAGAGGGTTCTGAGTCAGAGTAAGAAAAATCTTCCAAGGCTGTGAAAAGTTGTGTCGCCCCGGTCCTACATTCCAGCCCCAGCACCGGCTCTAACACCAGGGCCACTGTTCCACTCCCCCAAATCCTTAGGACCAGCTGTCACCTCTTCACTGGCATTTCCTTGCATCTACAAAGGTTCTAGTCTCAGATAAAAACATTGCAAATTAATACGAAAATAAGCATTTTCTGGGTGAAGAGATGGTACTGGGGTAAGGCCTTGCATTTGGCCGCAGAGGCTGCACCCTGGTTCCGTGATATCCCATCACCACTACACACATCCCACCACCACCACACAGGCGCCCCGAGCGCCCCAGGGGTTACTCCGGAGAGCCAGGAATAGCCCCCAGAGAACTGGAACCCACCAACCCCCAAACCAAACCATGCATTTTCTCATCAAACAAGTATGTTGGGAATTGCCCAATGTCGGTTAAAGAGACATGACTGGCCGTTCATAGACCATTTTCCTCCACTAAGAGCCCGCCAGCCCCAACTGCATCTAAGAGGGAACCCACCCCGGCGGATGGGAGGCAGCGGCGCCGTTCATCAAAACTGTTGACTTCTCCCTCCCCGCAGGTCCGAGCCCAAGCGCTGAAAAACGGTTGATTGCCTCCATGCGTTAGTTCAGTGCGCGAGGCGTCGATTTTCCCACGGCTGGTTCACTTTTCCAGCCCCTGGTGCACCCCGGGGAAGTCACGCAAAAAGGGGAGGGGACGGTGGTGGTGGGCCAACTGCAGACACTGGGTGTAAGGCGGCCACCTGGGACCTAGAGACGTTTATTTGGGCCGGAGCGATGGTGGAGCGGGGAGGGCCTTTGCCTTGCACGCGGCCGACCAGGGTTCGACCCCCGGCATCCCAAAGGGTCTCCAGCGCCGCCAGGAGTGATTCCTGAGCGCAGAGCCAGGAGTCAGCCCTGAGCATCGCCCGGTGTGACGCAAAAAAGCCCAAAAAAAAGAAAAAAATGCTGCATTTTCGGCAGCCACAGCTTGCAGGCTTCTGGGCATGCCCGAGCGCGGACACTGCGAATTTCCCCTCCGGAGCCCCCAAAGGTTACTTGGGCGACACCGGGGAAGAGTGGGCGAGCGCTGACATTTGACGCAGCGCGGGCGCGCGCGGGGAAATTCTGACGCCCAGGCCCGCGAACGGCCCCCGGCGCGGCTTGACCCCCGCGCCCACCCGTGCGAAAGCCGCCGCCGGGCGCCGGAAGTGGGACGGCCGCCCGCGATGACGTCACGGCGCGGCGGCGCTCGCGATTGGCCGAGCCGGGCCGCAGGGGGCGGGGCCCGCGGGGCGCGCCGCCCGGGCGCGTGGAGGCGGCGGCGGCGGCGGTGGTCGGGGCTGCGCGCCCGTCGTGTCGGGGGCGCCTCGTCCCCGCGCGCTCCGCTCCCGCCGTGGAGCCGGCGGGCCCCGCGGTGGCGCGGGGACGGGGCCGGAGCCCAGGCCGCCCCAGGCCCTGCCCGTGCGCAGGAGAGCGCCACCCGCCCGCGCCCGCGGCGGCCTCGGCATCCCTGTTCCCCGACGCCGAGTTCGGGTTTCCCGCTCGGGCGCGTTTCCGGTTCCGGTTCCAAGCGTGCTGGGGTCGGGGAGTCGCGTTTCTGGCCTCCGCGCCGGGCTGCGGGACCCTCCCCGCGCGCCCGCCCGACCCCTTCCCTTCCCTTCCCTGGGCAGGCCCCGGGGTCAGTCTCTGGGGGGGTCTGTGGGTCAGGGAGGCCGGCCCCGCGGGCAGCACCGCGGCCTGTGGCCTGTGGCAGACTGGGGGAGGGGGGGCAGCGCCGCCGACGCCCCTCGCTGCCCTCCGTGCCCGCCCGCGCCGCCGTCCCTGTTCCGCTGAACGTGCCCTCGGCCCTCCACGGACGAGCCCCCCACGAGGCGCTGTCCTGACGCCGCTTCCTGCAGGCAGCCCTCGCCGGCCCGTCGCCCCCTTCCTCCCGTGGGGACCCCGGCGCCTGTCCCCTGGAGTCGGCGCCCCTGTGCCCACCCCGCTGCAGGACGTGGGGGGGTGGGCGTGGGAGGGAGAACACCTCCCGGGGTGCGTAGATGGGGGGAGACTCGCCCAGGGAGCGAGCGCGTAGGACAGCCTGGAGATGGGGTGCCAGGAAGGGGAGATCTTTTGTTAATTTTGGGTTTGGGGGGTCCCACTCTGCGACGCTCAGGGGTTGCTTCTGGCTCTGCACTCGGGAATTATTCCTGGCGGGGTTTGGGGGGTGGTCCTGGGTGAGCTGCGCGCGAGGCAAACACCCTCCCCGCGGGAGCACGGCTGACCCGCGGGGATCCTTTGGCGGAGCATCAGGGAGGCCTTTCCTCAGAGGGAAGCGCTGTGGGGAAGAGGGGGGGGGATGAGGACCTTGGCCTTGAGGGGGTGGGGCTAATCGCATTGACGGCTTCCCCACCGCTCGGGCATGAGCTGAGCACGGCCGCATTTCTGGGAGACCCCCGGCCCCCCCCGGGTTGGGCTGCCCCTCTGGGTAACGGAGACCCCAGGGTGGAGCAGGCGGGTTTGGTGGAGGGAGGAACAGATGGAAGAGAGGCAGCATTTGGTAGGAAATACGGGTCGTGCAGAACTTAACAGGAAACAGAATCTCCTCCTTGGCTTGCTTTTTAGTTAGAACATAGGGGAAAACACCTGTCAGTACATGTTGAGTTTATAATGCAGTCAGGGCATTTGTTCTGGAATGTTTTTTTTTTAAATTTATTTATTAATGAGTCACAGTGAGGGTACAGTTAGAGATTTATACATTTTCGTGCTCATGTTTCCCTCATACAAAGTTCGAGAACCCATCCCTTCACCAGTGCCCATTCTCCACCACAAATAAACCCAGCATCCCTCCCACCCACCCAATCCCATCTCCCCCCACCCTCCCCTGCCACTGTGGCAGGGTATTCCCTTTTGTTCTCTCTCTAATTAGGTGTTGTGGTTTGCAATGTTCTGGAATTTTTTTGAGGGGGGAGTTGGGGACCACACCCACATTGCCTTTGGGATGATGCTTCTGTGATCACAGTTGATGCTCTTCACCTATCTCCAGAAGGTTAAAAACGCATTGACTCTTTTTTTTTTTTTGCTTTTTGGGTCACACCTGGCGATGCTCAGGGGTTACTCCTGGCTCTGCACTCAGGAATCACTCCTGGCGGTGCTCAGGGGACCCTATGGGATGCTGGGAATCGAACCCGGGTCAGCCGCGTGCAAGGCAAACGCCCTCCCCGCTGTGCTATCGCTCCAGCCCCAGAAACGCATTGACTCTTACTCATGTCATCAGACTGAAGTAGAGGGGTGAGGTGCGCGCCTTGCGTGATGTGGATCGTGGTTCCATCCTCAGTACCACACGGTCCCCCTAGCTTCAGCATCCTGGACACCCCCAGGGGAGACCCAGTGCCCCCCGGGCCTGAGCAGCACCTCATCATGGACCCAGCACAGCGTCCGGGCTGTAGGGTCTCCTCACCGCAGTTCTCACGCTTGGGTAGTTCAGCTCAAACGTGCGGTTTCGCAGGGCCGCAAAACACTGCCACGTCGCCGCTGCCTGCTGAGTCAGAAGGTCTCTTCATTCATCCACAGAGTGGGCGGCCCCCTGCTGAGCAGCCTCTGGTGCCCGCAGGCCCTTCCCTCCATCCCAGATCCCAGCCCTCACCGGCTGCCTAAGGCCAAGGAAGTGCCCACTCCTGCCTGCCTGGCTCCCCCAGCTGGCAGCCTCGCTGGGGTGACGTAGAGAATTCGCACAGGGGCTAGTGACGGCCCAGTAGCTGCGTTAGTACTTGGCGCTTGACCTCCTGGAGTCTGTGTGGGTGGCTGATCCCTTACCAGGCTCCTGAGTGCAGGAAGCAATCTGGGCATAAGAAAGAACATACCGTCCAGCTCTTTAAACTCAGCAAAAGGCGGCATGCAGGGGAGACGGAAAGGGGTAGGAAAACACAAAAGCTCTGGCTGAAGACCAAGAAGGAGAGATGTCGGGGTGCAGCCACAGTCCCTTGAAACTCTCAGAAGAATTCAAAGTGCAGACAGCTGTCTTGCTGCCACTTTGAATTAAAAGCCTATGTCCAGGGCTGCAACCAAGGCCCAAGCACCCTACCCACAGTACTCTCTCTCTGGCCCCTTGGGCAAAACATTTTTCTCAGCCTAAGTGACAGTGCAGTGGACTTCTAGGGCTATGATCATGAGGTCCCCAGAGGGCCAAGGACACCAATAAGATTCAGGGTGTGTGAACTTGAGCATGGAGAGTGACTTTTAAAAAAATTTTTAAAATCTAGCTTTCCTTTCTACTGGGGGCCATGGCGGGGGGGGGGGGTGGCATACCCAGTGGCTCCCAGGGCAGGAAAGCACTTTTCCGGAGACCTAGGAAGGCAAACTCGTTTATTTAGGCTGGGGAATACAGGCCGAGCGGTCTCCGGGGAGGGTGACCAGGAGACACTGGCGCGGCGGGCTCCGAGCAGGAGTCGGCAGGTAGTTCCTTTTCCATTCACTCCCTCACTGTGAATCCCGGCCACGTGCTTCCACGAACTCTCCTGAGGTTCGGAGCTAAGTGATCATTTCAGGGGCTGGAGTGATAGCACAGCAGGTAGGGCGTTTGCCTTGACCCGGGTTCGATTCCCAGCATCCCATATGGTCCCCTGAGCAGCGCCAGGGGTAATTCCTGAGTGCAGAGCCAGGAGTGACCCCTGTGCACAGCTGGGTGTGACCCAAAAAGCAAACAAATAAATAAATAAATAAATGATCATTTCGGGGGCCGGAGCGAGAGCATAGCAGGGAGGGAGCCTGCCTTGTGCGTGTGGACCAATTGGGTTCGATCCCCGGCATGCCATGGGGTCCCCAGAGCCTGCCAGGAGTGATCCCTGAGCTCGGAGCCCTGAGCACGGCTGGGTGTGACCCCCAGACCACACACGCAAACTCGTAAATGATCGTTTCACAATTACTAGAATTTCAAAATGATACCAAGTATCTAATTGTTTGAATATATCTGAAATTCAGGAAAACTTTTATATTGTTAGTTTTTTGGTTTTTTGTTTTGTTTTGTTTTGTTTTGGGTCATACTTGGTGATGCACAGGGGTTACTCCTGGCTCTTCACTCAGGAATTACCCCTGGCGGTACTCAGGGGACCATATGGGACACTGGGATTAGAACCCTGGTCGGCCGCGTGCAAGGCAAATGCCCTACCCGCTGTGCTATCGCTCCAGCCCCTGGAAAACTTTTATATTGTTGTATTTTTGAGGGGGCTTCAGTGAGGGACGCTGAGGCTAGGGCCCCCCCACCCCGACTCTGCTTGGGTGTCACTCCCAGCAGTGTCAGGGGCCATGTGGCGCTGGAGATCAAACCCAGACTCTGGCTCTTTGTGGTATCCACCCCCCAACCCCCATTTTTGAAATCAGACTCCATTTTGATTAAGTATCTTCTTGCACACAGTCAATGACCTTCTTGGCGTTGTGGGTCCGGTTGGTTTTTATGAGGAAGTGGCCCTGCAGTCAGGGGTGAGTGTTTTTGGTTTGATTGTTTCAGAGGCTGAGCAGTTGTGCGTTCATTCACAGGCTGCCCAGCTTTCTTGCATTTTGCAACTGTGAGTTCCAGGGTAATTCACGAGGACTTTCCGAGCCAGATGGGAGTGAACAGAGTCACCCTCGGAGCCTGCGTCTTCAGGGGCTCCTCTGCTTACGGCTCTTGCGTCACAGCAGATGCCACGGCCCTGGGGCGGCCCAGAGGCAGGGCCAGGGCTCCCCTTTGCCAGCGAGGGGCTTGTCGGTGACTGGGGTGGGCGCCCTGCCGGCACGGAACATATTTGACTCGACAGCACCCACCGTGCTTGGAGGTGTGACCGCTGGACCCCCGAACCTCCGAACACGGCCAGGCGTCTCCCTGCACTGCGGACTCTGGAGTTAGGACCCAGGGGGACGTCGCCGCGCTTACGGGTTGGCCTCCCGCTGCCCTGTTCCCTGGTCACTCGCCCGGTTCTTCCCGGTCAGCTTAGGGCTCCAAGTATTGGCATCGCCTGGGACAGGCGGGGACACAGAAGCTTTTAGTTTGGGGCGCCAGGTCACTCCTGCTGGAGCTCAGAGGGCCGTCTGGGGTGCCAGGGTCGGACCCCGGGGTGACAGTGGGAAAGGCACGCGCCCTCCCTGCTCAGCTCTCTCTGACCCTGGAGTCTTGAGCACTGGCCGTGGGGGGACTTAACGTCTGATGAGCGGGTAGTAGAGATGTTTCTGGAAGGCCGGGTCCCCTCTGAGCCCACCCGGGGAGCTCCAGGGCACCTGCGGAGAGGGCAGGGGAGTCCGAGTCTCTGCTGTGGGCACGGTGCCGCCAAGAGTGTCCAGAGGGACAGGCGTGTCGAGGGCAGTGGGCAGCGCTCAGCAAGGCTCTCCGGTCAGCCCCTGTCCCACAACGGGCCTCCGTGAGTCCCTCGGGAAAACGGCTTTCCTGCCTGTGTTCTCACGGGCAGCGCGTGTGCCCGTGTCACCCTCCGCCAGGGGTGCCCGGTCTCTCGGTGCTCCCGGCCTCCTGGCACCGTCCTCCTCCTCCTGCTCCTCTTCCACCTCTCCCCCTTCCACTCCTCCTCCTCGCGCTCCCCTTCCCGTCCATTTCCTCCTCTGCCTCTTCGCCTTCTCCTCCCGTTCTCCCTTCACAGTTTGGGAAATAATACCTTCCTAGAAAGCGCCCAGAGACTTTGACCCGGCCCCCGACCGGGAGGCCCCTGAAGCCCCTCCCCGTCCCCCAGCTCCCTCTGTCCCCCGGCCAGCAACTGAGGAAGGAGCCAGCGGCCCCTCTCGGGGTTTCATTCCATCACACAGAGGGTGCGGCGGGGGTGACGCGTGGGGTTCCATGGAGAACCAGGGACCTCCGCTGTGCCCAGGGGCAGGGCCCGCGCCCTGGCCTGGCACAGAGTGGGGCTCCGGGGGGAGGCGTGACCCCCGCTCTCCGGCCAGCCTGGCCAAAACTCTCCCGCGGTCAGCTGCCTCGACGGACGCAGCCTCCCCTGCCCTGACCCTCGTCCTGGTCCTGGCAGCCGAGAATGGCTTCCAAGAAACATCAGTGACACTATCAAGGGGGGCCCAGGGGAATTCAGGGTCAGCAAAGATCAAGTGAACCACTTCTGGGTGGGGATTTCCCGCGCGGCCCCGCCCCCCGTGTGAGTCACTGCAGGCCCTCCGGCTGCCTGCAGCCTTGAACCCACTCACACTAGCAGAGCCAGCGGCCCACCCGGTGCGATCAAGGTCAGTGTGCTGGGGGCCGGCGGGGGTCCGAGGGGAAGGCTAGAGCTTTGCTCCCAGGGCCGGGGGTGTCTCTCCGCTGGGCTAAGCACTTGTATTTGTAGCCCGTGACAGCAAGATGAGGAGCCGGGCTGGAGAGTTAATTTTTCCTTTTGCTGTTTAGCTCTTTAGCTCTGCGTCTCGCCTCTGCCGTCTGGGAGGATGTGCTGAGGGCTTGAGAGGCCGGGAGCGCGGTGCGGGGCTCCCTCTGCCTGGCCGGGCAGGACACAGAGCCGCTGCAGCCTGCAGGCGCGTCTGCCTCTGAAGCGGGCACGCGTCCCCTCTGCAGGCCGGCACTGTCCCCCGGGTGCGACCTCGGGCTCGCTGTAAGTCTCCCCGAACCCTCGCTCCCCTCCCGCTTGGGCTGCAGCAGGTGCTGGGCAGGGCGCCTTCCTCGGCACACCTGTGAGGGCTGGCCCTGAGGGGCTGACTTCACCGCCGCCACCCCGTGACGCTCCTCCTCCTGCCGCTCCCCCTCCTCCCAGTCCTCCTCCTCTTGCTCCCCCTCCTCCCACTCCTCCCATTCCTCCTCCTCTTCCCATTCCTCCTCCTCTTGCTCCCCCTCCTCCCAGTCCTCTTTCTCATCTCGCTCCTCCTTCTGTTCCTACTCCTCCTGCTCCCCCTCCTCCCACTCCTCCTCCTTCCGCTCCTCCACCTCCCTTTCCTCTTCCTCCTCCCATTCCTCCTCCTCTTGCTCCCCCTCCTCCCACTCCTCCTCCTTCTGCTCCTCCTCATCCCATTCCTCCTCCTGCTCCCCCTTCTCCCACTCCTCCTCCTTCTGCTCCTCCTCATCCCATTCCTCCTCCTGCTCCCCCTCCTCCCATTCCTCCTCCTCCTGCCGCTCCTCCACCTCCCATTCCTCATCCTTCTCCTGCTCCCCCTCCTCCCATTCCTCCTCCTCCTGCCTCTCCTCCACCTCCCATTCCTCATCCTTCTCCTGCTCCCCCTCCTCCCATTCCTCCTCCTCCTGCCGCTCCTCCACCTCCCATTCCTCATCCTTCTCCTGCTCCCCTTCCTCCCATTCCTCCTCCTCCTGCCTCTCCTCCACCTCCCATTCCTCCTGCTCCCCCTCCTCCCATTCCTCCTCCTCCTGCCTCTCCTCCACCTCCCATTCCTCCTGCTCCCCCTCCTCCCATTCCTCCTCCTCCTGCCTCTCCTCCACCTCCCATTCCTCATCCTTCTCCTGCTCCCCCTCCTCCCATTCCTCCTCCTCCTGCCGCTCCTCCACCTCCCATTCCTCCTGCTCCCCCTCCTCCCATTCCTCCTCCTCCTGCCTCTCCTCCACCTCCCATTCCTCATCCTTCTCCTGCTCCCCCTCCTCCCATTCCTCCTCCTCCTGCCGCTCCTCCACCTCCCATTCCTCCTGCTCCCCCTCCTCCCATTCCTCCTCCTCCTGCCTCTCTTCCACCTCCCATTCCTCCTCCTGCTCCTCCTACTCTTCCCACTCTCCTTCCACTCCTCCGCCTCCTCCAGCTCCTTGTCCTCCCGTTCGTGCTCCTCCTTCCGCTCCCCCTCTTGCTCCTGAAGACCCCGGGTTAGGACCTGGTGGGGTCTGTGTGCGCCCTGGTGGAAGCTGGAAACCACCTCCTCTCCAGAATGTTTCTCTCCTGCAGAGTGGTTCTGGTGACACCAGCGGCTCCCGTTAGAAAGCCCATCGGCACCCGCTCTGCGAGGGCCGTCCCCGGGCCCCGCCATGGGCAAGGGCTGCGCCAACGTGGTGCTCACGGTGCTGCTCGTCACGAATCTCGCCAAGACCGGGTCTCTGCCGGGCCCGTGTAGCGCCTGCGCGGCGGGTAAGAACGACCCTGTGACCGACCCCTGGAAACTCGATTCCTTGGATCTCACTAGCGGAAGAGTGGGGTCCTGACCACCTGATAGTGATCTGTCACTCATTCATCTGCCTCCTCTCCGGAGGCCCCTCCCGGCCTCTCTCCTGCCCCAGCGCCGGCTGGGAGCCAGTGTGGAGTGCCTGGGGGCGGATGCGGGTGAGGGGGGCTCGCGGCCCCATGGCCGGGCCTCGGGAAGGGTAAGCTCCAGGCCACAGCGAGGAGCAAGGCAGTAGCAGGCGGCTGCACGGGGCCAGAAAGAAGCGTTCCCCAGCGTCCCCGTGAAGGGTGCACCGAGCATCACTCTGGTCCATCCCGCAGGCGCCCAAGGCGTTTCTCCCTGCGGCTCTGCTGAGCGATGCCTCCCTGCCATCCCAAGGGAATAACGACGCTCTGGCAGCCTTGCCAGTGGGGGGCTTTGGAGGGCAGTGTTGCCAGTGGAGCGTTTTCAGACTTTTATTTTTATTTATTTGCTTTTTTGGGTCATACCCAGCAATGCACCAGGGTTACCCCTGGCTCTGCACTCAGGAATTATTCCCGGTGGTGCTCGGGGGACCCTATGGGATGCTGGGAATCGAACCCGGGTCGGCTGAGTGCAAGGCAAATGCCCTCCCCGCTGTACTATCGCTCCAGCCGGTTTTTGGACTTTTGAAGCAAAAGTCTACCACAGTGGCGTCTAGGAACGGACTCGCCGTTGTCTGCTCTCATTTTCTCGCTGTCCTGATGCTTGCAGTGCTGACTGTCCACTGTCAGGTACCCAGCTCTTGTCTGTCCTCCTCAGGTACTTTCTGTGGGAAAGCCGCAAACCAGACTTGCTTCCGCTGCCCCCCCAACAGCTTCTCCAGCAAGAGTGGGCAAAAGGCCTGTGACATATGCAGAACGTGTGAAGGTATGCGTGCCAGGCGGGCTTGGCGCAGACCCAAGCTGGGTTCCTTAGCCACAGCCCCCTTCTAAGTGGCATGTGTCAAGGTGGAGCTTCCTTTGGGGGCTGCAGAGCCAGCACCGTGGGGAGGGCGCCTGTCCTGCACTCAGCTGACCCGGGTTCCATCCCCGCTGAGTGCGGAGTCAGGAGTGAGCCCTGAGCACTGAAGGGTGCACCCCCCAAAAAAACACTAAAAAATCCCTCCAGAAATTCCTTTTTAAGTAAGCCCATCCAAGGAACGAAATTTCCTATAACAAGAGTAACTAATAGATTGAATTTTATTTGGGGGCGGGGGTGGGACCCATGGGGGGATCAGGAAGCTCTGGGCGCCCCCGGGCAATCCTCTGGCACACGTGCTGTAGTCTCAGTACTGCTCAGCTCCCGCTGTGCCAGGGGCACCCAGGCTGCCCACCAGTGCCGGGGGACTCCGGGCCCCACACACGGTGGTGCTGGGGGCCTGCAGGTGTGTCCCCAGCAAGCTTGGGGGGACCCTATGGTGCCAAGACTCGGACCAAGCATGCTAGGCCTGTCCCCTGACGACTGGACTAGCTCCCGGCCCCGGGACGGTCACTGGACACGGGAGCAGGTGCGCCCTAGCGAGCTGAGAGTGAGTCGGTCAGCCTTCCGGAGAGACTCGGCCCCTGGCCTCTCGCCCCCAGCGGGGGTCTGCTGAGGAGCGCGGTTCTGGGCTCCAGTGTCAAGCAGAAGCTGGTACCCGGGTAAGGGAACACGGTGTCGTGCAGGCGTCTTCAGGACCAGGAAGCCTTGCTCTGAAACCAGCAACACAGAGTGCGAGTGCGTGCCCGGCTTCCGCTGCGTGGACGCCGGGTGCACCCAGTGCAAACAGGACTGTGCAGAAGGGCAAGAGTTAACCCAGGAGGGTGAGTGCGCTTCTCAGGAAGATGGTGTGTGAACGTGTGTGCGTGTGTGAACGTGTGTGTGTGTGTGTGTGATCTACACACGGGTCATCAGCAGTGGCCTCGGGGCTTTGACTGTAAAGGGAAAGAGAGGTTGGTAGAAGCTTAACAGGACAAGTAGTGAACCAGGAAATCCAGCATGTTATATTTACAGGATCATTTTCCCAGTCAATGGAAATCACTTGAAACCCCAACATCCCTCCCTTCCCAGCAGCAGGCACTGACCTTCAACACTCCGTGGACGGTTAGGATCATTCATGCCCAGTCAGCTTGGGATTGGGCTTCAAGAATGTCGCATGATCTCCCTCGTTGTACACTGCGGCCTGGGATTGAGTGCGTCCGGGAAAGTGACAGTTCCTGGAAACGCTGCCTCTGAAATGGCTGCTTTGTCTTACTCTTTTCTAAGGTTGTAAGGACTGTGCCTTTGGGACATTCTACGACGAGGAGCGTGGCGCCTGCAGAGCCTGGACAGAGTACGTATGGCTCCTTGGCTTACGGGACAGGCGGTGGGGTCACACTTCTCAGAGACAAGCGATGTTGTCACTGATGTCTCTTAAAGCCCTCCAACTGGCAGAAGAAATAACTGCCGAGAGTCAGAGTGGGCACAGCCCAGGGGAACAGTGGTTTGGTCCCCAGAGTAGATGTTCTCCCCCACAGATTTTACCCGGGCGCCTCTCAGATGTGGCAGCGGCCGAGTCACTCTCGGCCATGGGACTTGTTTCCTTCCGGCTCATCTCTTCTCTGCTCTTCCCTTCTCTCACCCATGAGCCTGCCTTATAGAGAGGTCCCCGGGGGAGGTAGAGGATGCTTCCTGATCCCCAGACAGAATCTGGACAGTAGGATCATAATAGGCAGGAAAACAGTTGTCGGTACACGCGGGAATGTTCCTGTTCCCTGATCTGGACCAGCCCTGCTCCAAGTGTGGCCGATGACAGGAGCTGGACGTCCATGGTCTCTTCCCTGCCATAGCTAGCAC
This sequence comes from Sorex araneus, assembly GCF_027595985.1. NCBI lineage: Eukaryota > Metazoa > Chordata > Mammalia > Eulipotyphla > Soricidae > Sorex > Sorex araneus. The sequence continues at coordinate 2,671,970 of NC_073306.1, read as the reverse complement.
CGCCCCCCTCCACGCCCCTCCACGCCCCTCCCCCCTGCCTGGAGAGCAAACGGTTTGAGACTTGACAAAGCAAATCGGAAGTCACACGTATCTACTGACACTAATAATGAAAGTTTAGGATTGTGTTTTGAAGGATTTTGTTTTTAAGAATTTGATTTTACTAGAAACACCCTTTTTCTTTTATATTGAGATTTTAGTTATCTTTTACAAAAGTCTTGGTTTGCAACAGATAGAAAGGCTTTTTTTTTTTAAGCCCTCTTACCACACATGCCTTTGAACAGTCAAGGGAGTGCACAGAGAGCATCACACTGGCTTTGTAAGAATAGGTTAGTTTGGGAGGAATACAGGGACAAAAGGAAAGAAGAGGACGGGGGGGGGTGATGGTGGCGGAGGTGATCGTGGGGGCGATGGCATTGGTCCTCATGGCAGTGACACTGGTGACAAGGATAACAGTGGCAAGGATAATAGTGGTCACGAGGATGGTGATGATGATGTCCCTCATGGTGGCGATACCGACCGTGCTGATGTAATAATAGCAGTGAGCAGCAGAGGGCGATGGTGATGACAGTGATATTAACAATTATGCTAATTTGCTGCCGATACCTAGGGCCAGGGTGATGCTCGTATGCTGGCCACAGTGATCGTGCTGGTGGGGAAAGATGGCCTGAGGATGAACAGCCGCTCCTGGCTGGGCAAGAGCCCGGCCCAGGCGGTGCAGAGCTGGGCCCGCTGCCTTGGGCCATGAAGTCAGTCCTTTGCAGAGAAAACTGAGGCTTACAGAGGTTCCCAATGTGCCCTGAAGACACCCTGCACAGTGGCCGCGCCAGAGCCCTAGCCCAGGCCTCGGCGATGCCAGCACGTCACGAGGGCAGAGTCCTAAGCCTGGGGCTGAGTTGTCATGCGTGTGCTACACACAATCCCCGAGGCTTTAGAAGCTGGGCGGAAGAGAGGGACCAGGAGAAGCCGCCTGGGCCACGCTGCCCCGGGCACTGGCCCTGGGAAGAAAGAGTGCCCGTTAGCTGGCAGGCAGGGGCTGACGGTGCTGTCCGGGTGCAGGACAGGCAATCAGGGAGGGCTTCCTGGGATCTGAGTCTCCGGCACCCCAGGGCTCGTGGCAGGCTGTTAGCCGCTGATAGTAGCGTTTGGGTCAGTGCGCTGCACCTCCACTAATCCTGTGGGCCCTTCCCGTGGCCCCCTCAGCTGCTCTCTGGCTGGAAAGTCTGTGCTGGCCGCTGGATCGAAGGACAGAGATGTGGTGTGTGGCCCGGACCCGGCAGACTTCTCACCGGCGGCACCGTCCACCACCAGGCTCACGCCTGCCGGAGCACCAGGTAGCCGGGCCGTCGCGCTGGCCGTCGCGCTGGAGAGGGGGAGGAGCCCGCTGCCTCGTGGTCCTCAGTCTCGGCCCACTGTGGGCGCCTGCAGCAGCCCCCCTGCCTTCTCAGGACCCACGGGGGTTTCCCAGGCTTTCAGTGTGAGACATGTGACAGCCAGAGGGAACACGAGGTCCCCCCAGTGGGACGGGGACACCCCAGTGTACCCTAGAGACCAGCCACTTAACTCTCGTAACCTTTAGCAAAAGTCTGTTGTTAGTTTGGGGGGGGCACACCCGACAGTGCTCAGGGCTTACTCTGGGCTCTGTGCTCAGGGATCTCTCCTGGCGGGGCTCAGAGGACCATATGGGGTGTCAGGGCTCGAACCCGGGTCTGCTGCATGCAAGGCAGGTGCCCTCCCCAATGTACTGTCGCTCTGGCCCTGTTGTGTCTTGTTTGTGTCCCGCTGGCCTGACATGCCAGCAGAGCCCTCGGCCAGTGGCTGGACATGCGGGCGGCCTCTCCTCTCGCCGGGTCCAGAAACCCACCTCCCCGCGGTCCCCTGCAGGCCACGCCCCCCAGTTCCTCGTTGTCCTCCTCCTGCTGATGTCCACCGCAGTCATCATCCTGGCGTTCGTCCTCATGCTCCGCCTCTCCGTGGTCAGACACGGCTGGAAGAAACTCTTGGACCTGCTCAAACAGCGTAAGTCTCCCCAAACGCCCAGGAGCACTTTATGGCGGGGAGGAAAGAGGGACAGGGTGTCGGCCACACGGGTGCGCGCAAGGGGGACTCCTGGCTCTGTGCAGGCATCACTCCTGGCAGCGCTGGGGACCCTGTGCATTGCCGGGGGCTCAACAGGGGCCTGCCACTGGCAAGGCCAGCGCCCGAAGCCCGGTGCTCGCTCTCCGCCCTCCCTGGCGGGGATGCTGAGTTCTGAGGATGCCATGAGAGTGGACTGGGGCTGCCCAGAGGTTAGCACCCGACCGGACGTGCGGCAAAGCACGAGGTATGGGGGCAGGGGGCCAGGTGGGAGCACCTGCTCCTGTGAGTCGTGAGGCATCAGAGGAGTGACTGGGCACCCGGCAGTGCCCAGGACAAGTTCGCCTGCCCCAAAGGGCAGCGAAAGCCGGGCTGGAGAAAGGGGAGGTCGGAAATACGGCAGTGGAAGTAGTGTGGTCTCAGGGAAGTGTGTTTGTATTTGTGTGTCCGAGAGTGTGTGTGTCTGTATGTGTCTCTTATGTGTCTGTGTGTAGGCTTGCATGTGTCTGTATTTGTGTCTCTGTGTATCTGTGTCTGAATCTGTGTGTGTGTGTGTGTGTGTGTGTGTGTGTGCAGAGGGAGAGGGAAGCTACATACAGTGGGCCCGAGCCCTGGTGTGGCTTCGGGAGGTGTCTGTGTCAGCTCAGCCAGGCAGGTGCCGGAGATCATTTTTCAAAAAGACAATTCCTGGGGCTGGAGCAATAGCACAGCGCATAGGGCGTTTGCCTGGCACGCGGCCGACCCGGGTTCGATCCTTGGCATCCCATAGGGTCCCCCAAACACCGCCCGGAGTAATTCCTGAGTGCAGAGCCAGGAGGAACCCCTGAGCATCGCTGGGTGTGACCCAAAAAGCAAGCAAACAAACCAACAGTCCCCAAAGGACAGTTCCTGCCTCGGGAAGGCGCTGCAGGCAGAGCGCGGGCGAGCGTGCGGGCGTGTTTGGAGCCGCCTTCGACAGGGCGCCCTGCTCCGGTCTCCCTGCAGGACGGCATGTCCCCGGCAGTGGCCTCGCCACGGGCCTCACCCCGGAACAGCCCCACCCTCCGCGAGGGCCTGAGAGAGCGAGTGTCTATTTGGGGATGTTAAGAGTCGCTGCGGGGGCCGGGGCGGGGCCCAGGGTGGACAAGGCACGAGAGCGCCCACAGTCTCTCGAGCCCGGGGAGGGTGAGGACAGCCCTGTTCCTCCTGTCCCTGCGCTCGCTCAGAGCTCGCTAGAAAGCACGAGAGACCCGGGAGATGCAGCCCTGTGGGCTTCCATGAACTGTCGCCAAAGGACCCCTCGCCGGGTCGGGAAATGGGGCGCCCGTTCCCAGGAGACCCTCCCCGCCTCCAGCCCCCCGCGCTGCCGGCCTCCGCAAGCTGTCTCGGTGCCTTGTCCCACTCAGCAGCACTGTTTAAAGGGCCCTGTGCTCCTTGTTCCGCTTTCCCTTGTCTGAGCACACCCAGCTGTGCTCCCAGTTTGGTGCTCGGAGGCCACTGTACCCCGTGGTGGCGGGGACGAGCCCGGTGCTCTGCTGCTGAGCTGTCTCCCCGTTAGACTCTTCCTCCTCAGACTCGCCGTTCCCGTGTGTCGCCCCGGTCCCCCGCCCCCGGCCCCTTCCTTTGCTCTGACGCTGAGGATTCTCTGCCCTGACTCCGGCAGAAGCTGCTTGCCCGGTGCGGATGGGGCTTCGGAAACTTCTAGATCAAGTCGCGTGAATCATTTTCTCTGGTGCAGTGTGGGACCCGAGCCGCAGTTGGCGTTTCTGTGTGAACAGTAAGCGTGTGCTGCTGGCACGGTGAGGCCGTGGCCGTGGGCCCTGTGCTTCCGCCGCGTTCCAGACTGGTCAAGGGTGTCCCCCGCCGCGCCCCCTCGCTCCCCCCGCTGCCCACCTTGTGTCTGGGTGGGGGTCGAGGACCCCATCTTGGCCTGGTTCCAAGTTAATTTTCCCAGCATCCCTCAGACTCCGGCGAGGCCCGCAGCTGGCCCGCAGGCCGTCTCTGTCTTGTCAGGAGAGTCTCTTCCCGGGTGATTCTCTGCCTTCTGAGTCTGCTGATCAAGTTCATGCATTTATCTTTCTCCACGCGGTGGTTCCCACCTCAGTTCTGCTTTTTTTTTTTTTTTTTTGGTTCTGCTTTTGAGGTCTAACCTCTGATTCAAATCACTGAGCTCACACTTAAATCTTTTTATTTTTTATTTTTTTGCTTTTTGGGTCACACCATAAATTGAATTACAGACCCGTGTCCCGGTCTGTCTGCGGGAATTGTTAGGTTGCGGTGGTTCTCGAGCTCCATGTTCCTTTCACCTTTCACCTTTCACCTGTTGCTGATGGCATCGAGAGCTGCCGTGAATATAGTCCCGTACAGGTGACTGGACGTGTGACGTGGACGTGTCTCCACACTGCTAAGCCAAAACCCGGGAGGACAAGGCCGGGTCAGATGTTAAGCGTATGTGGAATTTTTTAAGGAGCTGCCAAAGTTTTTCCCGGGGAGGGTGGGGTTGTCCCCTTCGGTGTCCCACCAGTGATGCAGGATGGACCCCGTTTCTCCGCCAGCGTGCGCGGGGCCACACGTTGTCATCCCAAAGTACCTCCTTTAGGGGCCGGAGCGACAGCACAGCGGGGAGGGCGTTTGCCTTGCACGCAGCCGACCCGGGTTCAATCCCCGGCATCCCATAGGGTCCCCCAAGCACGCCAGGAGTAATTCCTGAGTGCAGAGCCAGGAGTAACCCCTGAGCATCGTGGGGTGTGACTGAAAAAAAGCAAAAAAAAAAAAAAACCCACCAAAGTACCTCCTTTAGCCTGGCCTCTCGCCATTAAAAAGTGCTTATTTTTGCATGGACTTTCCGTCGGCTCCATGGCATGCATCGCCCCGTGCCTCTGGCTCCTTCTGCCAGCGGCCGCCTGGACCAGCCACAGAATGTTCTCGACACGCCTCCATCTGGGCCTGGCCACACCTGTGGTCTGTGAGTCTCTTCCTCCCAGCGGACAGCTGCCTTCTCGCCCTCGCCCTTGCCCTGAGTTTTCTTCAGAGAAAAGGTTTTTTTAAAATTCAGATGAGATTCAATTTGCTCATTCTTGGGGGCTGGAGCGATAGCACAGCAGGGAGGGCGTTTGCCTTGCACGCGGCCGGCCTGGGTTCAATTCCCAGCATCCCATAGGTTCCCCTGAGCACCGCCAGGGGTGATTCCTTGAGTGCAGAGCCAGCAGTAACCCCTGTGCACTGCCGGGTGTGACCCGAAAAGAAAGAAAAAACACACAATTTGCTCATTCTTAATGTACGAGTTCCCAAGTCAAAAAGATTCAGTTCCTCCCCAGTGGTTCTCTTCTAAGTGTCTGACATTTACATCTATTTTTTTTTTTTAATTTACAGACCTGAGGGGTGTGGGTCAAGATTGTTTGTGTTTGGGTTTTTTTCCTGCCTCTGGATGTTCAATTGCAGCGGCAGCAGCAGCAGTGGGGAAGAGACCCCCCTTCCCTGAATCGCTCTCTCGTCTTTGTTGAAAATCAGTTGACTTATGTGGAAGTTATTTCTGTCCCTCTCTTCTGTCCCCGTAACCTATGTGGTTGGTTTCCTGCTGACACTGCTCGGTCTGGATTTCTGTCGTATTGTGATAAGTTTTTCGTAAGTGTCTCTGTTCAGATATTGCTGAATCCTGCTTCTACTGTTCTCGAACAGTCTCTGCCGCCTTGCTCATGCGCACAGCCAACCTGTGGCTTTCGGGGCGGCAACGATCGTGCGAGCGGGGACACGGGGTGCAGGCCCCGACCCGCCGAAATCTCCTCGGCCTCCACGTTTTCTTTCTATAACTGGTCCTTGGTGCCATTTCCAAAGTAAGATTGCGGGCTGGAGCAATAGCACAGCGGGGAAGGCGTTTGCCTTGCATGTGGCCGACCTGGGTTCGATTCCCAGCATCCCATAGGGTCCCCTGAGCACCGCCAGGGGTGATTCCTGAGTGCAGAGCTAGGAGTAACCCCTGTGCATTGCCAGGTGTGACCCAAAGAGAAAAAAGAAACAAACAAGTAAGATCGCATCTTGGTATCTGAATATCTGGCCAGTTTTTCATGAGCAGCTTGGAGCTCATATTGGATGTTGGATTTTGGGTTTTATTTATTCATTTATTTTCTTAATAGAAACCGCACTTAAAATTGAGGAAGGGCCTTTTACTTTGTCAGACTATAAAAATAGTGTCCCAGGGGCTAAAGAGATGGTGTGGGCCTGTATGCAGGAGGCTGGGGCGAGAGCATTGCCTGGCTTCCTTGAGCACCACCCAGAGTGACCCCCAGGCCAGGAGTAGCCCCTGAGCACTGCTGGGTGTGACCCACCCACCAGAACAAAACAAAGCTGCTGTCCCGGATTGAGCGGTGCTCAGTAGGTACACAGAGACTTCACGGTAACACGTGTAAGGAGCCAGTGGAACCCGGGGCCGAGAGATAGCACAGGGGGTAGGGCGCTTGTCTTGAATGCAGCTGACCCAGGTTCGATCCCCGGCATCCCTTAGGACCTTTGAGCAGTGATACCGGGAGTGATACCTGACTGCAGAGCGAGGAGTCACCCCTGGTATTGCCAGCTGGGGCCCAAACTCCTGCCTCTCCTCAAGAACAAAACCAAACCAAACCACGTACAAAGAACCAGAAACCGAGGGATCCTTTGGTCCTTAACTTCCTAGCGGTGAGAGTCCTGGGCACGTCACCAGAACCGTGCTGCCGTCAGCATCTCATTCAGATGGTCCCACGCTTAGCTGACGTCATCTTCAGACTCAGTTACCTGCAGGGTCAAACCCTGCTGGGACGTGACTAACTCTGTGGTTAGAGCGACTCGCGACCGAGACTTGTTTCCCTTGTGGAAAGTAAACTAGAGCACCAACACAGAGACTTGGTCAAAGAAGTCTTAAAATACCCGGACAGGCTCCGGGGCCGAGGGAGGCTTTGCAAGGGGGTGTCTGGGCTTGATCCCCACACCACAGGGTTCCCTGAGGACTCTGGGAAGTAGCCCTGAGCACTGCCGGCTGTGGCTCCCCCCAGGGCCCCAAAAAAGTCATCCTGAAAAAAAGTTCAGATTTGCGTTGGCCTGTTGGGGGGGGGGGTTGTTGGGCGCTAAGCCTGCTGCGGGGACCTCGGCTTAGCCCTTTCTGAGGCTGGGACCCAGCCCGCAGAGGAGAAACGGACAAAGCAAGCCAGAACTCAGTGACTTTTGAATTAATTGTTGTTTTTGTCTTTGGGCCACACCCAGCTGTGCACAGGGCTTACTCCTGGCTCTGTGCTCAGGGATTGGTCCTGGCCAGGCTTGGGGAACCCGCTGGGGGCCGGGGATTGAACCGGGGGCTGGCAGTGAGCAGGACAAACGCCTCCCCTGCCGCGTCATGCCCCAGCCCCAGGGTTCAGTGTCTTTTGCTTTGCTCTCAGCCTTCTTCAGTCCAGTCCACACCTCCCAAGAGGAAGATGCCTGCAGCTGCCGCTGTCCCGAGGAGGAAGCAGGGGAACGTGTGCTGTGACGCCAGCATCCAGCCGGCAGCGTGTCCGCGAGCGAAGCGAAGAGAAAGCTTAATGGACAGGCGCCATCCTGGACCCACTCAGAAGGCCCCGAGTCTCCGCCACACACCCAGAAATGCCCCTCAGCGCTGTGAGCAGGAGGGGGCAGGACTGGGGACAAGGGTCCTTCCCACGTGCTTCCCGCAGGCCCGGCCACTGCACTGCGCCAGGAATTCTATTCGGATTGCAATCAGGAGGTCGGTGACCCAGCTGAAGCCATCGTCAAAGCAGTTTCCGTTGTTTGCCCTGTGCTAATGTGATATAACTGCGGCCAGAGGAGGCAGGAAATTGCCCCGACCCGATTCCCACTGGCCATTCAGCCGGTCGGCACGAGGCCCAGGCGGACGGACCTCGAGACTGGGGTCCGGGCAAGGAAGTTGGAAAGATGCCCAGCGTCCCTGCGTGTCCTGGGGCTTCCCTGGCCTCGTGCCAACTTCCTTGGGCTTTGGTTGGATTCTTAAAAATGCAGAAAGTCAGCTGTGATGGCCAGCGGAGGAGCCGGAAAGAGAAGGGGTGCCGGGACCCGGAGCCGGCACCGCCAGCCTGGCACTTCCGGGCCGAAACAGAAGTTTGCTTTCAGGACCGTTGGGCTGGGAATGTTTTTCTCCCGAGCGTGACTGTCCTCAGTCAGCCCGACCTGCACCCCAGCCTGGGGTCTGCACTCCCTTGCTTACAGAGAGAAACAATGTCTGCTCTCACAGTGCTCCCCACTATCAGCGTCACGCTGTCCCGTGTTCGGAGCTCTGCAGAATAGCGCTGTGTTTCCGGCGCTCCTGGGACCGCTTTGCTCGCTCGGAGCTCTGTTTGGGATCACGCACGCCGTGCGCGGCTGAGATGCGTCCCCCGGAACCCACACAGACGTGTGCAAATACACCCGAGCCCTCAGTCCCCTCTCCTGAGTGACGCGCACGTGCTTTCCTTTGCTGGGGCGAGTGACACGGATCCCGGGGGCAGTCTCGGGTGTGACACGGATCCCGGGGGCAGTCTCGGGTGTGACACGGATCCCTGGGGCACTTGCGGGTGTGACACGGATCCCGGGGGCAGTCGCGGGTGTGACACGGATCCCTGGGGCAGTCTCGGGTGTGAGCGTGCAGGAGCGGCTGCGTCGGGCAGCCATGAGCTGCACCCCCAGTCTGACAGGGGGCCACGCTCCAGCCTGTGTTATTTCCCCGGGATTTGGGTGCAGGGATTAGAGCGGATTCCGGCTAACGCCTCGTGGCCGGCGCGGGAGGAGGTCACCGTGCCGGACGCCTTCAGGGTCACGACCCTTCCATCTGGCGGCGGCGGCCACAGTCAGGAGCCCAGAGCCCGAGCCCAGCGCCCCCTCGCTGTCCCCCCGTCCCTCGGCCTCTCACTGCGAGGCCCCGCTGGTGGGTGCCGCTCACCTCGGCCCAGCCGGGGGCTCTGCCTCTCTAGCTGCAGCGTCAAGGCTCCCGCTGCTGAGCGCAGTCGGTTCCTTCTGCCTCCATCTGTGCGGCCGCCCCCTGCGGGGCCTTTCACAGCGTCTGCCGGACCCCCCCCCACCCAGCGCAGGGGCCGATGTTTATGCTTTTTGGTCTGTTTCCACCTTTGCTGCTTTTGTTATCTGACTGACTACCCTCACCCCCACCCGACCCCCGGCTGGAGCGATAGTACAGCCGGTGTGCATTTGCCTTGCACGCGGCCCACCCGGGTTCGATTCCTCCGCCCCTCTCGGAGAGCCCGGCAAGCTGCAGAGGATATCCCACCCGCACGGCAGAGCCTGGCAAGCTACCTGTGACGTATTCGATATGCCAAAAACAGTAACAACAAGTCTCACAATGGAGACGTTACTGGTGCCCACTCGAGCAAATCGATGAACAACGGGACGACAGTGCAGCAGTGCTACGGTCTCTCCCTGTTCCACCGGCAAAGGGACCAACTTCAGGGCCAGAGTGGCAGCACAGCGGGGAGGGCTTTTGCCTTGCACGTGGCCAACCTGGGTTTGGTCCCCGGCATCCCGTCCGTCCCGCGCCACCCCCAGCACCGCCAGGACGTCATTCCTGAGTCCCCAGCCAGGAGTAACCCCCAAACAAACAAAAAACCAATAAGGGGACCAACTTCAACTTGGACACTGGTTCTCTGGTGGCCGAGGACACTTGTCACTGCTGTGTGACCTGGCCGGAGCCTGACTGTGCAGGGGACTCAGGCAGCTGGTGGGGTGTCTGCCGGTGGAACGTGGGTCTTTGGCGGGTGCAGGAAGGGTCTGATCACGAAGGGCACAGTGGCTGCTGGGCGTGTGTGCCCGCCAGCTTGCGAGCTGCCCGAGCCACACTTCCGGCCGTGGCTGGTGTGTTCAGGCCCCGCCTCCCCCGGGGGACCCCTGATCCCTAGGAAGCATCTTTTATTATTTTTAATTTAAAAGGGTTAAATTATGAAACTGTGATTCACATTGGAGACATTACTGTTGCCTGCTCGAGCAAACTGATGAGCAACGGGACGACAGTGATTCACAGAGTTACGCACAGTCGAGTCTGGGCATTCTGTGTCCCAACTGTGCCACCACGTGTCAGCCGCCCTCTACCAACTCCCCAGGCGCCCCCCTCCCCGCCCGGCCCCTCCCCCAATCCACTTCCCTGACAGGTACATTTTTCCCCTGTTGGGGTCTCAGCAGCCAGCCTGAGACCCTGGCCAAACCCCCTGCCCCTAGAGACAGAAACAGGCTCTCTTCAAACAGGGCCCCAAAGCCCTGTGCCAGCACTCCACCCAGAAGGGCTCCCTGGTGGAGGAGATAGTGGGATGAAACCTGAAAGTCACCACTCCTCTGAGCTAGCATGCCCGGCCTTGAGAGGAGGGGACATAAATCATTAGTTCACATCTGTAAAGGGCCCAGCAAAATGTTTACTCCAGAGCTGGTAACCAGGTGTCCATCCTGCCCACTCCTCCCTAAAATTTCTTCTTTAAATATTGGCGTGTGAGCTTAATAAAAACGAGAGTTACTTGACCTCCAACTCTCCCCCCTCTGCGTGGTTCTTTCTCGGTGGCGGCGGTGGGGTGGCCGCGGTGCGCAGGGGGGCCGGGTAGAGGCTTCTCCCCTTCCCACTCCCTCTCCGATAGGGAGTAAGTCCGGTGGCTGGGGGATCACACTCCAGTTTGCCGGGGTCTAATGGCCAGGACCCTGACATTCCCCCTTTATTTTTATTATTTTTATTGAATTACTGTGAGCTACAGTTACAAAACTTCCACTTTTGAGTTTCAGTCACACAATGGTCGAACACCCATCCCTCCACCAGTGTCCCCGGCATCCCTCCCCGCCCTGCCCCACCCCTCCCCTGCCTCTATGGCAGGCAGTTTCCCTCTTACTCTCTACCTAAGGACATTAGAGTTTGTCCTTAGTAGATGCTGAGAGGCCGTCCTGCCTGGTCCTTTATCTACTGTCAGCACACACCTCCCGTCCCGAGCGACCCCTCCAACATCACTGACAGTGAACCCTTCTCTATTCCCGCTGCCTTCTCCCCAGCTCATGGGGCAGGCTGCCACCCAGATCCCCTTTACTCACCCCCCCGTGGCCCACAAAGGTGTAAGGCATTCAGTATTCCGGCCGGGCCCAGTGCTGTCCCCGCCCCTCCCCCACTGCCCCTGTTTTTCCAACCACCCCGCAAGCCTGCCTCCTTAGGGGGCCCAAAGTAATTTATTTTATATTGCTTCACTAACTGGCTAGTGAAATGACCAAAAAGTACTTCAGTAAAAGAAAATTGGTGAAGATTGTTGCGTGTCCCCGTGAGGGCACTGAGTCCTCGTCTGAGGAGTCACTGAACCGTTGTTCAGTTGTTCCTTCTGTGCTAGTGTTTGTGTTGGTGGCGCTTAGCTGGCTTCTGTACATCCCATCCAGTCTGGGGTGCTCCTACGGGGTGTCAGAACTGTAGGGGTTACAGATACGGAGTTTGCTGTAGAACTCCAGAAACCCTGAACACTTAACTGCGTGTGGAGTTTACATGGCGGAAGTGGCAGAAAGTGTGTGAGTCTTCCGGTGTTTCCGGGAGTACGGGGAGGGGGTCAGGGAGTACGGGGCGGGGGTCCGGGAGTACGGGGCGGGGGTCAGGGAGTACGGGGAGGGGGGTCCGGGAGTACGGGGCGGGAGTCAGGGAGTACGGGGAGGGGGGTCCGGGAGTACGGGGCAGGAGTCAGGGAGTACGGGGCGGGGGTCCGGGAGTACGGGGTGGGGGTCAGGGAGTACGGGGAGGGGGGTCTGGGAGTACGGGGCGGGGGGGGGTCCGGGAGTACGGGGCGGGGGTCCGGGAGTACGGGGCTGGGGGTCCGGGAGTACGGGGAGGGGGGGTCCGGGAGTACAGGGCGGGGGTCCGGGAGTACGGGGCGGGGGTCTGGGAGTACGGGGAGGGGGGGTCCGGGTACGGGGCTGGGGGGTCCGGGAGTATGGGGCTGAGGGGTCCGGGAGGTCTCCCCGACAACTCCGGAAAATCCCAGTGTTGGCAGGTGTTTTGTTCGTTGTTGGGCCACACCCGGCCCTCCACTCAGGGATCACCCCTGGAGGTGCTTGGGGGACCCAGTGGGTGCCGGGGATCACACCGGGGTGCCGCGTGCAAGGCCCCCTCTGCTTTTGGCGTGGCCGTGGTGGCGTGGCGCTCCTGTTCCCAGCGCGGCTTGATGCTGTGGTTTGGATACTGAGCCCCAGCACTCTGCACCATGCACCCACAGCCCCCGCCCCTGGCCACGGCGACTTCCCACCTGCTGCTTCTTGCCAGGCCCTGGCCCCCCCCATCCTTCTCGACTCCTGTACCCTGGGTGCAGGCCGATGGTTTGCTCCCTTCCCCACTGTGCACCGCCGTGTCCGTTCCCCTACGCCAGCAAGGCCCCCGGCAGCTGCTCTGCTGATTCCCTTCACTCAGCATGATGCCTCCCGTCCACGCAGCCTGCCGCCACCTGCACGGTGTCCACGGTGTCTACACCCACATCCTTACCACCCGCCCACCCGATTCCACACCTTAGCCACTGTCCTCACGGCTGCAGCGGATGACGGGATGCGTGTGCTATTGTCCCGGGGTTGGGCCTCGGTGCAGGGTCACGTGGCAGCTCGGTGCTCCCCTTCCTCAGGCTCCACACCGTTCCCACAGGGCTCGGACCAGACCACGTTCCCGCCAGCGGTGCCGGGGAACCCTCTCCCAACCCCCGCCAGCACCGCTGCTTCCAGGACTTCCGGCCGTGCCGTCACTCCGTCCTGAGAGACGCTGGTTGTCGGACCTGCCATGCTCTGCCCTGGCCCCGTGACCCACATGTTTTTGCACATGCTTCGATTCCCGCGATCATGTCACTCTTCTCTGAAGAGTTTGTTCATCTTTAGAGCTTCGGCCGTTTGCCTTCTTCTTACTGAATCATGGCAGGGCTTTATCTGTCCTAGATCAGCGCTTCTGAAACTTTCCCGAAAGCCCGTGACCCCTTTTTGTCTGAGAAATGCGGTGCGGGCATGCTCTGTCAGGAGCCCCCCACCCATGCCTGGGCTCATGTGTCCAGAAGCCAGCTGTCTTTTTTTTTTTTTTGCTTTTTGGGTCACACCCAGCGATTCTCAGGGGTTACTCCTGGCTCTGCACTCAGGAATTACTCCTGGTGGTGCTCAAGGGACCATATGGGATGCTGGGAATCGAACCTGGGTTGGCTGCGTGCAAGGCAAACGCCCTACCCGCTGTGCTATTGCTCCGGCCCCAGAAGCCAGCTGTCTCGAGGTGCCTCTCCCCAACCTTCAGTCCTATGACCCTCATGGGGTGTTGACCCAGAGTTTAAGAAGCTGTGCTCGGGGCGGGAAAGGCAACACAGGGAGGAGGCAGGTGGCTGACCCGAGTGTAATCCCCAGCACCCCTTATGGTCCCCTGAGTCCAGGCCACCCCAAACACACACACACACACACACACACACACACACACACACACACCAGCAATGCTCACACACACACCCCAGCAATGCTCACACACACATACACACACCCCCTAGCAATGCTCTCTCTCTCTCTCTCTCTCTCTCACACACACACACACACACACACACAAGAAGAAAAAGAAGCTGAGCTCTGACTACTTGTTGAAAAAGCTCCTGTTCCTGCCACGTGTTCTCTCTGTCTCTGTCTGTCCGTCTGTCTGTCCGTCTCTCCTTCCCTCCCTTGGCCGGACCACACTCCTGTTCCTGTACACTGTGATCCCACATCAGTTGCCAGGGCTCTGGGGGTCCCAAATGGCAGAGCTGGGGGATTCTGCTCTATGTGCGAGGGCAACACCGGGGGTCCAACTCACGGCCTTGTGCTCCAGGGCGGGCACTTTGCCCTGAGCCTTTTCCTGGTCTCTCCAGTCCCGCCTGGCTATTCTGTTTGTCTGTTTCCTGGTTTCCTCGCCCAAGTAGGGCCAAGACCTTTGCTCACTTGTTCCAAAACTTTTCTTTTCCTTTTGGGCCACATTTGGCTGTGACCAGAGCTTATCGGTGGCTCCATGCTCAGGAATCACTCTTGGCACGGCCGGGGTCCCTGTGTGCTGCCTGAGTTTGACCCCGGGTCAGCTGTGCGCTGTCCTGCCCACTGGACTGTCTCTCTGGACCCTGAAAGTTTCGAGTTTTATCTTCTGGAATCTAATCTACCAGGGATGATTTTTTTTGGGGGGAGCCACACCCAGCGATGCTCAGGGGTCACCCCTGGCTCTGCACTCAGGGATCACTCCTGGTGGTGCTTGGGGAGCCCCATAGGGTGCCAAGGGAGGCCTGGGGTGGGGGTGGGGTGACATTGGTGGGGGGCAGGGCACCCTGATGGGGGTCGCTGTCAGGACACTGAGTGCCCCAGACAACTCGACGTAAATCACGGAGTTTAGTGGAGGGAGCCGGGCAGTGTGACTGGCGTGTTCACGGATAACCACTGGTGTCAGTTCCGCTTACTCAGCCGCCCCCTGCCCCCTGGACCTGCCCCGTCCAGCCATTCACCGTTTCCACAAACCCACAGTCTGTTTCCAGGTTCTTTATTCTCTTGTTTTATTTCTTTTTGGTTCTGGGCCCACCCGGTGGTGCTCAGGGCTTGCTCCTGGCTCCGTGCTCGCTCGTGCTCCGGGATCACTCCTGGCAGGACTCAACGGGACCCTGTGTGGTGCTGGGGGCATGAACCCAGGTCAGTCGTGTGCAAGGCAAGTGTCCTCCCTGCTGTGCTCTCTCTGGCCCGGGTTCTTTCCTCCGTCCCACTCAGGGTTCTGGTCCTGCCGTCACACTTTGTTGCTGTTGCTTGGATGCTGGGGATCAAACCCGGGTCGACTGCATGCAAGGCAAACGCCCCGCGCGCTGTGCTGTCTCTCCAGACCCACGTGTGAGGCTTTTGAAAAAGGAAACAAAAACATTCGCTACTAGGCACCGCCCTGGCTCTGCTTTCTGCGATTTGGAGCCGAGTTTCCTCCACATTCCAGAGAAGCTGCTTCCGGGAGGACCCTGCCCTAGTGACCGGCCCCACTCTCCCAGCAGGCTGCGGGCGGGAGATAATGGTGTGTCAGAGCAGCCTGCCGCCATCTGCATGGCTGAGATGGTTTCATCCGGCTCTTCCTTAGTGTCTGACAAGCTCCTGTTATTCCGGGAAAGCTGAAGGGAATGCTTTAAACAAAGATTTTTTCCTTTTTGGGCCACACCCAGCCATGCACAGGGGTTCCTCCTGGCTCTGCACTCAGGAGTCACTCCTGGCGGTGCTCAGGGGACCCTATGGGATGCTGGGAATCGAACCCGGGTCAGCCTGGTACAAGGCAAACGCCCTCCCCGCTGTGCTCTCGCTCCAGCCCCGCTTTTTAATATTTCTTGAAACACTCTTTTCACTTTTGAAACAATCCGAGAGCTTTTTGCCCTGGCCGGGAGAAACAGTCCTGGGCGCGAGGCTGTTCCTTCCAGAAGGTGGGGGAGGGGCTGCTTTGGGCTCAGCCCCTGCTGTGGTGGGACCTGCACGCCCCGGGGTAGAGCCGAAGGTGCTGAGGGGCTTCCTCAGACCTGAGGCCTGGCTCTGCGAACAACCCTTCTGACAGTCGGGGGCGGCCCGCGGGGGCGAGGCAGGGCTATTTCTGCCTCCTGTCACCTTTGCCGCCTCCGACCACAACTCTGAGGATGACGTGAAGTTTGCCGCGCTGCCACCCCCACACCCGCCTCGGCAACGGACACCTGCAGGCTGAGCTTTTCTTTCCCCCCCCCCCCCGGCTGTGCCCCCGGCCCCCAAGCTAGGGTCCCTCGGAGGAAACACCCAGAGGCTGCGGGTCCCGGACTGAGCGCCCAGGAAATGTCCCTTTGCGCCTGCCGTGACTGCGCAGGGGCCCGGGCCAAAGGCGGCTCCTGGGTGTCGGCTGACGCAGAAACGTTCTGGCACACGGGGAACGGTTACGGCTCCCCCGCCGCGGGCTGCAGGGAGCAGAGAAAGAGCGAGAGTTCCCTGGGGGGGGGGCAGGAGACACCCCGGGAACGCAGCGCGTGCACATACATACGCACACACGCGCACACACACACACACACACACTCACACACGGGATCTGCACGGAAACCGGGGCGCTGGGACGGGCCCTGGGGTGCGCGTGGAGGACAGGGTCCCAGGGCAGGCGCCGAGCTGGGGGAGGGTGTCGGGGGGCGTCTGGCGGCTGCAGGGGAGGGCACCCGGCCCCAGCATGGGCATGTGACGTCAGGGCACGGGGGCAGGTCGCTGAGGCTTACAGCCCCCCAGACCCACACAGACACGCGCACACACACAGACGCACACCCGCCTCCTCCCGGGGCCGAGCTCGTGTCTGCACAGCCACATGTGACCGCCAGAGTGACGACGGCGGCCGAGGCGAGGGGCCGCGACCCGTCTTGGAAAACCACAGAGCGGGGCGTGGGGAGGGGTGTCTGCGCGCAGGGGGGCGGCGGGGGTTTGGGCGCCGTGGCCCTGCTCTGACTTCTGAGTCACAGAGAGGCGAAGGCGGCTTGGGGTCGGGCGCCGGCGAGGCCGGCGATGGGGGGGCGGCCGGGGGGGCCTCTAGCCCGTCCCTCACGCCCAGAAAGGGCCCAGTAAGCTGTGGGGGGCAAGGACAAACCCACAAACCCCCAGGCCGCCCCGGCCGCCCCCGTCTAAGGAAGGTCAGACACCCCCTGACCCCTGTGACCTCATCTAATCTGAGGGTCCATCCTCCTGCCCACCCCCGCCCCCCGCCCCAGCTGAGAGGAAGCTGGTTTGGGGGGACATCGGCCCACTTTCAGGTCGTGCCCCGAGTAAATCTGCTTCCCGTCTTTTATGCTTTGGGCCACACCCGGCGGCACTCAGGGCTGACTCCTGGCTCTGTGCTGAGGGAGCACTTCTGGTGGGCTCAGGGGCCCTATGGCATGGCCGGGGCTCGAACCCGGGTTTTCCATACACAAGGCTCGCACTCTCCCCACTCCAGCCCTGGCAGCAGCGTCTGCCTCTCGAGGCTGCCGTGGGGGTGAGCCCCGGGTCTCGGGTTCGAGGGGCAGCAGGGCTGGGGACGAACAGGGTTTGTGAGCTTTTCCCCACCCGGCTTCCTTCTGGCCGGTGAGCCCCCAGTCCTGTGGCCTGTTTGTGTGACACAGCCCTGGAGTATCTTGGGGGTGACATACACGGTGTTAAACAGGGAAGGGCTCCAGCAGGACCCGGTTAGACAGATGAAGGCCAGAGGGACCAGGCGCCCACAGCGCCCCCTGTGGAACTGGCGGTGTCACTGCAGCACAGCTCTGCCCTGACAGCTGTGTCCCTCGTACCGGGTATGGGGTCTGGTGGGGGGGAGCTGGGACTCGGTTACCTAGTGCTTCCAGAAGGTTCCCTTCCTCCCAGCTCTGCTGCTGACGTGGGCTGGGCCAGGAAGGGGGGCTCGTGGGGAGACGGGGCTCCTGGTGCGTCTGTGAAGACTTCCCCGTCCTGGGAAGCGGCGACTCCTCGAGCTTTTTCTTTGCTTCCGTGTCGGGGTCCCTGTGGGGTGGGGGCGGGGCTCCCCGTGGAGCTGGGGGCGCCCTGCAGGGTGGCTGCAGGGGGCCAGCAGCAGAGGCTTCAGACCGACTGTGCTGCCTTCCCATGGGTTTCTGCCGGGGTGCTGGGCACCCTGGCACTGCCCGGGCTGTCGTCTCCGAGCTCAGGAGAGACCCCCGGGGCTCCAGAGACTCACGGCCACACGCAGCCAGCTAAGCACCTCGGCCCCTTCTCGCTCTCTCTGGGCCCTGCTGTTACTGTTTTTAAATCTTATTTTCATGTTTGTTCACATTAATCGATGACATTCAATATTTCACCCCCTTCCCACCACCATGATTTCAGACCCCCCCATTCAAGCCTGCTTGCCACAAGCAGATGAAGGATAAATTACTTTCTATTGCTTATTACCCTGCTGTTATTTTAAAGTGTTTTTTTGTTTGGGGGCACACCAGGCAGTGCTCAGGGCTGACTCCTGGCTCTGACTCAGGGATCACACCTGGCGGTGCTCAGGGATGACTCTAGGCTCTGTGCTCAGGGCTGACTCCTGGCTCTGTGCTCAGGGCTGACTCTAGGCTCTGTGCTCAGGGCTGACTCCTGGCAGTGCTCGGGGATGACTCCTGGCTCTGTGCTCAGGGCTGACTCCTGGCATGGCTCAGAGGCCCACCTGGGGTGCTGGGAATCAAACCTCAGTCGGTGACGTGCTGGGCCAGGGCCGGCCTGCTGTGTTCTCTCTCCAGCCTCCGTTACTTCCGAAACGCGAACAGCGTGTCTGTAAAGCTGAGGCCCTGCCAACCCCTCCCTCCGAGACGGTGAGTAGGACGCCCGAGGCCAGGTCAGGGCCGGCTCACAGGCGCCTGCCCGGCCGGTCTGGGTACCGCCTCCATTTCTCTGGGGCTCCCGAGGCCGCGTTTCCTCTTTCCTTCCCAGCGGGGCTGTTGGGAAGATGCTGTAAGGGAGAGGCTTGGCACAGGGCCTGCGCCAGACCGAGGTCTAGAGCATGACCTTATTGCATTCTTCCTAAAGAATGCGAGTGCCATGTCCTGCCATGCCCAGTGCCGTCACACTCCGAGTAAGTGACATGTCCTGCCATGCCCAGTGCCGTCACACTCCGAGTAAGTCGTCAAATATCTGTGACGGCAAGAAACGCTTTTAATGCCGTGTGATTGGCACCACAGCCTGCAGCTGGGCCGTTTCCACGTGTGGATCCCGCTGATCTGGGTCAGGCCCCCCCTTCCCCCCTAAAAAAAAAAATTCAGCCTCTCCGTGGTTTCTGCATCTGTGTCAGGGCCAGCCGGGGCTGGGACAGGGCAGTGGTTTGGTCTCAGCTCTGACGATCCCCCGCCCCAGGTATTTCATCATGGTCCTGCAGATGTTGATACTGAGACGGTTTCTTGATGGAGGAAGGGGGGGCAGTCCCGTGCTGGGACAGGGCTCAGTGGCCCCCACTCCCTGGACACTGCGCCTGGCTGTCCCGTAAGCCCGTCCTACACTCCTCTCTGGGCGCTAGACGGACTCTAGCCAGAGTCCCCAACCTCTCTGAACTGTCACGGCTCCAGCTCCGTCCCCAAGGCTGAGCCTGGCCTGCTGCTCTGTGGTTGCGTCTGGGGCACTTTCATAACTCTCGGGCCTTTTCCCTTCCCTTGATGAGAGCCGCGTTAGGACTGCCAAGGTCCCGTGAGTGAGGCTAAATTTCTTTTTTTTTTTTTTTGTTTGTCTTTTTGGGTCACACCTGGCGACGCTCAGGGCTTACTCCTGGCTCTGCACTCAGGAATTACTCCTGGTGGTGCTCGAGGGATCCTCTGGGATGCTGGGGATCGAACCCAGGTTGGCGGCATGCAAGGCAAACGCCCTCCCCGCTGGACTGCCGCCCCGGCCCAGGTTAGAGATTTTGAATGTTCACTCTGGGCTTCTCTCCACCACCGTCTCCTGGAGCTGGTCCTGCTGCTGCTGGAACTGGGCCGGTGCTGGCTGGGTCACGGCGACAGGCGGGTCACAGGGGGTTGTGCTGTGGTCACGGGTTGGTGCTGCGCTACGGGTTCTGTGCGTTCTGCGTTCAAGACAGGAGGTCTGGAAAGTTCCGTGCAGGCATGAACACTCCAAGGGGACGAGAGGAAAGAGTGAAGAAACACTTGGGAGGCCACTCAGGGGCCTCCTCCTCGTCCTGCCCTGGGTGAGGCGGCGCCGGACAGGCACCTGCTGGGGGCGTCGGGCCGTGTGGAGGCGGACGCCTGAGCCTCACGCTGGACTCGGGCAAAACAAGCGTTTTCGCAAGACCCTGGAGGAAATGTTCAGGAAATGTTTAAAACTCGCCGGTTCCCTGGAGCCCGAGCACTTGCAGACGAGGTTTGCGAACACAGGACGGTCCTCACTGAGCGACCCCGCGTCCCGCCGTGCTGTGGGGGAGGAAGAACCCGGCACAGAGACCACCAGCGGGCGCGCGGCCACCTGCCCGGCCCGCTCCTCGCCACAGCTGCCGTCCATGGGGCTGCCCGGCTCGGCCCAGAGCTCGAGGTGCACCCGGGGGCCCCTCGCCTTGACCGGTGTGGATCTCACGTCCAGCCACACCCGCCCCGCGTCCCCGCCCCTGCGTGTCTCTTCTCTGTACTGTCCTGTTGCTGCTGCTGCTGCTGTTTTAATTTTGGGTCACACCTGGCTCTGCACTCAGGAATCACTCCTGACAGTGCTCAAGGGACCACATGGGACACTGGGGATCGAACCCGGGTCAGCCGCGTGCAAGGCAAATGCCCTCCCCGCTGTGCTGTCGCTCCAGCCCCCCTGCGTTGTCGTCTTCGGAACAGCGATCAGCGGTCACCTGTGCGAGGAGCCGCGGACGGCCACAGCCGTGGGGAGGGCGAGAGCCCAAGGACAGTCGCTTGCCGGCGGCTCAGCCCCACTCGCTCCCGCCGGCTTCGTCCGCTGGGTTTCCACCCACGCGGCCCCAGCTCCCACAGAACCCGGAACCCACGAAGCCCCCAGCTCTTCCTCCCCGACTCTCCCCACGCCGTCGCCCTCGTCAGAGAAGGGGCGTCTCTCTGCCCCGCCCCAGGCCCCCGGCACACGCGGGTGACATGGTCAAGTGCTCTGGGGCCAGGACCAGGTTCCCACAGAGCTGAAGGGCCCGTGTGGCACTGGCGAATGCCACCTGGTGGCCTTGGTGTGAGACCCCCCCCGCTTGGGGGCACCCCTCCCCCGGACGTGAGGGTGGGCCAGGGGGCCGGGGGCGTGGTCTTCACAAGTGGTATAGAGAAGGAACGCTGAGGTCAGGCCCGGCTCTGGGGTCAGCAGGCCCCTTCCTGCTCCCCCCCCCCCCCCGCCCGGGGACATGGCCTGGCTCCTGGACTGCACTGGGGGCTGCTTCCCTGGGGGCTTTGGTCCAAGCCTGGGAGGTGCCCCCCCACTCTCATCATTCCAGCCTGCCGTCGGCCAGGCGCCCCCCCAGCAGGGCGGCCGGACCCTGGGCCGTCTTGTCCCAAGCAGGCGGATATCACGCCCAGCTGTGTGGGACCAGGCAGGAAGTGTTTTTCAGGACAAAGGATCGTTGCCGTGGTGCCAGCGCAGACGGACAGTCGCAGGCGCACAGCAGGCGGTGCCCACGCGGGCCACTCTCACGTGCCGATGGCGCCTTCTCAAACACGCTCGGCCCTGCAACCCTCGAGGACGCAGGCGGCTCAGGCCCACGGGCGGCCAGGAGCCCGAGCTGAAGGGATTCCCCGGGCAGGAAACCGCCGTCCGGGTGCCAGGCCAGCCCCGAGTGAGCTGGGCGCAGACCCTGAGCACCGCTGGCTGGGATCCAGAGACAAACGAGAGACCCCAAAATGGAAGAGGAGGAGACGTCTCCCCAGACCGGGACACGTGCCCTCCATGTGTGCCAACGCCTCGTGACCCCTTGCCGCGGGGACTGGCACAGGGACCCCCGCCCCAAGCCCCTCCTGGCGCAGGAGGAAAAGGTGGGGCGGCCACAGGAGCCGGCGAGCTGCAGAGACGAGGCGGCGAGGGAGCCGGGGGAGGGGCAGGGCTGCAAACGGGCGAACAGGGGGCAGCAAAGACCCCTTTACCTGCCGGCCCCATGGGGGCAGCAGGGGCCCAGGGAGTGGGCTAGAAGCCAGGACCCCAATAAAAGTAAATTAAATATGGGCTGGAGCCATAGCACAGTGGGGAGGGTGTTTGCCTTGCACGCGGCCGACCCGGGTTCGATTCCCAGCATCCCATAGGGCCCCCTGAGCACCGCCAGGAGTAATTCCTGAGTGCAGAGCCAGGAGTAACCCCTGTGCATCGCCGGGTGTGACCCAAAAAGCAAAAAAAAAAAAAAAAAAGTGAATGAAGCGAGAGCAGAGGCGGAGTGCTGGGGCCGTGTCCTGCTGTCTGTCTGTGAAGGAGCTTCTCGATTGCTGTTTCGTCTTGAGCCAGCCTGGCTCAGGGGCCCCTGCAGGATGCGGGGGATCGAACCCGGGTGGGCCGCAGGACGCCGGTGTCTCAAAGCACGAGAGGCAGCACAGTGGGCAAGGTGGGCCTTGACTCAGCCCGCCTGGGTCTGATCCCGGCCCCCCGACACCCCACAGAAATGCAGGCGGTTGTGCAGTGTGGCCCCGGGCTCAGTCCCTGGCGCGAGCGGGCCCGTACAGGGGCGCGCCCCCTGGTGGGCACCAAACTAAAAACCTTCCTGAGTGACCCGCACGGGCGGGAAGGGCGCCCCCTGGTGGGCGCAGGGAGAGTGCAAATGTAGAGGGGCCGTCAGACCACCATGACGGGGCACAAAGGGAAGGGGGAGGGAACTTTCTTTTGTCTACATACAGAGATGCACGGGGCTTCCTCCTGGCTCTGCACTCAGGAGTTGCTCCTGGCAGTGCTCAGGGGACCAGATGAGATGCTGAGAATCGAACCCGGGTCAGCCGTGTGCAAGGCAAACACCCTCCTTGTTGCGCTCAGGCCCCTCTGATGGCCACATGCAGGTCAGCACGCAGGGCCCTGCCCGCTGCACGGGGTCCTAGGGGCTGGTCTCCTATGCACACATGCACACGTGTCTTCTCCATGACAGGCAGTGCCTGGTTCACCTTCACGTCCCGACGCTCTGCTGGACGATCTGACCATGTGGTTTTCAGGACGGTCACCGTGACCATGCTTACAGGCAGGGCCATCTGCTGCACATCCTTCCCGAAGGTGCCGTCTCCCCCACCCCAGCCCGGCCCTCCTGCCCCGTTGGTAAGCTCAGAGTCTGGGGGTTCGTGCGTTGGACAGGGCTGTCCCCGCCCTCTGATCCCGTGAGTCAGCCCACGGGTGCTTGTTTTCCTTCCAACGAATTTCACCGGACTGACCCCGCCCTTCCCCAGCCTCTCCCGCCCTGGCAAGTGTCCACCTTGCAGCGCAGCTGGGCGGGACCCTCTGCCTCTTCTGCTGTCACTGAGTCTTGGGTCGAGCCCGAGCGTGGGGGGCAGTGCTGTGGGGGGGGCTGCACCCGATGCTCCAGCTGCTCTGCATGATCCTGTGCTGCTGAGCCACACCTGCTGCTGCTCTGGGCGCGTGCCCGGCCCCACATCCAGACAGGGCCCATCTGGGCCGGCTGCCCGCAAGGCAAAGGCTGGACTCTGCAGCGTCCCCTCCGGCCTTGTGCCGCCCACCCTCCCTCCTTGTCCCCGCCTTGTGCCACCCACCCACGCTCCCGCCCTCCCTCCCCATCCCTGCCTCGTGCCGCCTGCCCGCCCTCCCGCTGTCCCTTGGCCTGGCTGTCAGGTACTAGTACCAACCCCCGTGCCGGGGCTGTGCACAGTCCCTGGGGGAGGACAGACCCCCTTCCACCAGGGACGTGAGCCGAGGGAGCCCGGCGGGCTGCCGGGGGAGGAGGAAGGGCCCCTCAGGCTGCAAACGCTTCCACGGCGTGTGCGTGCGTGCGTGTGTGTGTCCGTCCGGAGACTCATTCCTGCAGCCAGTGCCCACGGGGCCAGCTGTCACCACAGTGCGTGTCCCCTCCTGGCCCGCAAGCGCTCTGCCCGGGACGCACACCCTTGGGGGTCACCAGGCCGAGGCCAGGGAGTGTGAGATGGGGGGACGGGGGGACACAGTCCCCAGGACAGACATTACGTGTGTGTGTGTGTGTGTGTGTCCCACGCGGGGGACCCTGAGCAGTGTTGGTCGGGCGCAGGGCCGGGACACAGATCAGACAGGGCAGGCACCAGTGCGAGCTTCGACAGTGTGCCCCCGGTGTCACCCCCGACTCTGGAGGGTCCCCAGGGGCTGAAAGCTGCGGCAGGGGAGGGAGCGGCGCCCGGAGGCCATTTCCCACACGTGGCCTCAGGGCCTGGGCCACAGGGGTGCCGGGCTCCGGCCCTGCTTTCCAGGCGCGGTGTCATCATCTCCCAGGAACCGACCGGCAGAGGGTCACGCCGGGCCTTCTCGGGCTCTCACAGGTCCCCGGTTCTCCCTGACAGAAGCCGATCATGGTCTCGCTCAGCTTTGCCGGGCGCCGGGTGGGCGCTGCCCCCTCACAGGCCGCCCGCCCACGGTCACTGGCCAAGGCCTCGTGCCTGGGGAAGGGCCACGGGGACGGGACGGGCGACAGGACAGACACGGGCGCAGGCGCTTCAGTAAACACTTTATTCGGTTCCCGGAGGGGCGAGTCCCCAGCGAAAGGCACAGACACGGGAGGTACTGGCGGGCGGAGGCAGGCGGCGGGCCCCACGCGCTGACCCTGAAGGCACCGAGGGTGGACGGGGGGACGGGCAGGGATGGCCCCTGGCAGCCCTGTGCTGCGGGCAGTCGCCTGGCCAAGGACGTGTCGGACACACCTGGACAAAGGAGCCGCCGGCCGGCCCCTGGGTGCAGACACCGGGTGAGGCACGAGCTGGTCAGGAGAGAGGGCGGGGATGGCGCCCGAGGCAGGAGACCCCCACCCCGCCCCGAGGCCGGAGGCACCAGGAGGCCCTTTGATCAAATACAGAATTCTGGAACTTCTCCGTCAGGAACCAGCTGAATAGCCCTTGGCTGGGAGTGAAACTTTTTGGCAAAGTAGAAACTTTGGTCACAGCCGCGGCCCTGCAGCCCTGTCCACGGGAGCCGCTACAGAGGGGCGCAGCGGCCGAGTGACCCCTGCGGGCGCGGGCTGGGCGTGTTGTTCCGAGGCACGAGGTGAGGCGGGAGGCGGGGGCGGAGTGTGGCTCTAGGGAGACATCCCGGGCCGGGGGGCACGCGGCTGTGCCAGGCCCCGGGGCCACACGTCTGGTCCGGGCAGACGGACAACCAAGGCACTTCCTAGAAACCTTACATGAACTGAAGCAACTGTTTTAGAAAACGGGTGGCGGGCGCTGGGCGAGCAGGCTGGGGCATGGCCGGGCTCCTCAGGACGAGACAGACCACACTGCGGGCGAGAAGGGCCGCGTCAGACGCGTGGTGCGGGCTGGAGGGGCCGAGAGGAGGCGGGCTTCCAGAAGCTGCTCCCGGCGGGAAGGGCGTGAGGACGCGCCGTCCCCCGGCCCAGGGGCGAGCACGTCGTTCAGTATGAAGCCTTGGTCACACCCTGTGCTCAGGGCTGACTCCCGGTAGGCTCAGGCCCACCTGGGGTGCTGGGATGGGACCCGGGTCAGCCTCGCGCCAGGCCAGGCCCTCCGCTGTGCTAGGCCCCAGCAGGCGTGTCTGCACCCCCCTTTAACACGGGAGGAAACTGAGGCTCCGAGGGGGAATGCTTGGCCCCAGCTGCACGGCAGGCCGGGGAGGGTACGGGTCAGCGGCTCAGCTCTGGGCCATGCTGGTCCTCATGAAGGACACAGCTGAGGAGAGTGGACTGAGAACCTCCGCCTTCAGAGGAGTCTGGGCCGCAGGCGGCCAGGGGACAGTCAGGACAGCGGGGAGCAGGGGGACAGGTGGCCGGGGGCAGGGGGGCAGGGGGGCAGCCGGTCACCCCTGCGGCCGAGCGAGCGGGGCGCCGAGTGCCGTCACGCAGTGCTGTCCCTGCGGGCTGGGCAGTCACTCACCCACGATGATGACGATGATGATGACCAGAACGGCGATCCCGATGGCCCACATCTGCGACCAGACACGCCGGGTCAGCGCCCGGGCTGCAGCTTTAGGGGCCCCGGGTTGGCTGAGGTGCCGCCCAGCCCTGGGAGCACTGTCGCCGGAGCCCCACGCCCACCCGCCGAGCACCGAGACCCAGACAGGCTGCGGCGCAGTGGCCAGGGAAGCTGCACCTGACCGTCTGGACACTTCTCAGAGGAGTGGGGGTCCCTGCCCCGCCTCCCGCGTGCCACCCGGGCCCCGCCTCTCTGGGGGCCCGCCGCCCCTCCTGCCAGGCTCACCTTGCAGTTCTTCCACCAGTACTTCCTCTTGAGCTTGGCCGCGCTCGTCTCGAACTGGGAGGCCCCCGCCTGCAGCGCGTCCGCCCGGTCGTCCAGCTCCGACAGCTTCTGGTCCCGCTCCAGCACCTTGTCCACGTTGACCCGCATGATGTCCACCACCTGCGCCGGGAGCACGGCACTCACTCGGGGGCACCGCCGTGGCCCGAAGGGCAGGGCCGGGGCTTCTCACGGGGGACGGGAGAGGCCTGAGCCCCAGAGCGCCCCAGGAGAGCCCGCCCCGCCCACACCTGTGCTCCCAGGACAGGAGCAGCGAACAGGGCCCACTTTCACGGCCAGAGAGGAGACGGGGCTCCGGCGCGAAGGGGAGGGAGGGTCTCTGCGGGCGACTCCACGGTGGGAAATTCCCCGAGAGTTACAACACACAAACCCTGCCGGGCCAGTAATCACGCAGGGAAGGGCTCGGTCAGCGCGGCCCACGAACCCGCCGGCCGGGTGAAGCGGTGCCCCCGGCGGGGGAGGCTGAGGAACACCGACCAGGAGGCAAAGCCCGCAGGTGCGAGCCCAGCGCCCGAGCGGAAGGCCCTGCCCGGCAGCCGCAGACGGAAAAACGCCTGCCTGCAAATTCCCACGGAGCCCGAGGGCCTGGGCAGGGGCGGGGCCGGACTCGGGCAGGGCTCTGCTCTGCATCTGGCTTCGGCCGGACCCGCGGGCCCATGGAACCGAGACCCCGCACCAGGCAAGCAGCCGCCCACTGACATGGGCACCAACCACGCCGTCGCCCGGAGCAACGGGCCTGACCTCCCGTCGCACCTGCCAAGGAACTGAAAGCGCCCAGCCGCGCACAGGAGCCAGACTGCAGCGCTCTCGTGAAACCCGGGCAGCGGATCCCGCCACGCTCAGCCACGCGTGCACCACGAGCCAGGAAATCAGAGCACGTGCAAGGACCCCGCGGCCAGCGGCAGGAGCCTCCTGACTCCAGGGAGACGACAGAGGCAAGTCACCACGGTGATGGGGCCGAGCCAGGGAAAGGGCCGGGGAGGCACGGATCTCCGCGGGGAGGGCGCTGGCCTTGCATGCAGCCGACCCGGGTTCAACCCCTGGCACCCCACGGGGGTCCCCCGAGCACCAGGAGCGAGTCCTGAGCAACACCAGGGCTGCTGTCCCCCCGCAACGAAACCAAAACAAAGAGCCTTGTGTCTGCGGCACATCCCACAAACAATACACAGTGTGGACAAGCCCGGGGAGGGACAGGCCCTCACGGTCGCTACAACAAAGCCAGTGAAAACCACGCCGGCCCCCCAGTCCCGCACTGCCCTGGAGGGAAGAGAAAGGGACGGAGCGCTGGGGGCTGCGGGGACAGTACCCGGGAGTGTGGCCACTGCCAGAGGGCCACACCGTCCCGGCCGTCCCCCCCGCAGATGCTCGCTGGCAAACGCTGACGGTGGCCGAGTCACACTGGGCGGGAGGCAGACACGCACGCACCGTGCCGGGACGCACATCACGGCCCACGCGCTGCCTCTGCCCCGCGAGGCAACGACATGGAAGGACGCAGGGCCCACCGGAGGCGACAACCACATGAGCCCTCGGCGTGACGCAGCGAGGACAGGGGAAGGCGCAGACACAGGCCTGGGGTGGGCGTCGGGTCACTAACCGCGCCTGGGGGATCCTCTCGGGGTGCTGGGGACCTTGGGCAACCACCAGAGGGGCAGGTCCAGCAAGCACCCCGGCTGGACACTGAAACAGCAAGCGACAGGCAGAATAACTGTCACCTCCAGGGAAAAACCCTCTAAGCTCCTCTCAGGAAAAGGCCGCAGCTTGATACTGTCAGAAACACTTGTTGTGGGAGACAATGAATTTCTGAAAACAAAAATATGAAAACGTCAGAATGAAGCTCCTGAACACAACCGCCAGGTCAAAACACAGAACTGACGGGCCAGAGACAGCGCAGTGGGGAGGGCGCCTGCCTGCCCGCGGCCACCTGGGTCTGACCCCTGCCACCAGGTGGCTTCCCAGGCCCCTGAGAACCGCCGACAAACTGACACACCGAACAGGACCATCTGAGCCGAGAGCGGCTGCACGGAGGCCAGCGACAGGGCCCAGAAACCTCTGCCGGGA
Organism: Sorex araneus; assembly: GCF_027595985.1. Lineage (NCBI taxonomy): Eukaryota > Metazoa > Chordata > Mammalia > Eulipotyphla > Soricidae > Sorex > Sorex araneus. Next base: position 2,644,068 of record NC_073306.1, on the reverse strand, counting down.
GCCGCGTGCGACAAGAAAGAAGCCAGCAGCTCTCGGGGACCGTCCCCCTGGCCTGGCCGGAGCAAGGCCTTGCATGCAGCCGACCCGGACTTCGGAAACTGCCGCTGCCGCTGGGCGCAGAGAGCAAAGGACACGCTGCTGGCCAGCACGGCGGCGGGCCGCCGGGCGCCGGGGGAGACGTCAGGACTCAAGGTCAGCACCAGGGTTGGCTGGTGGGACCCGAGGCCCCTCCAGAGCCCATCACCTTCCCACAGCTCGTCCTGGAGACAGCGGGTGGGGCAGGCAGGGCAGGGGCCTCGCATGCGGCCCACCCAGATTAGATCCCGGGCAGCCCAGCGGGCCCCTGGAGTGCGGGGCCAGGACTGAGCCCTGAGCACCGCTGGGTGCAGCCTCCAAACCAAGCAAAAGACGGTGGCAACGATGCACGGTGTAAAGGGACCCCAGGAGGCCCAGACAGGGGTGTCGGTGCTCCGGGCACTGATTCCGTCATAGGCCAACACGTCCGGAAACAGTCCGACGTGGACTCGGGTCTGGAGGGCGCGTCCCACGGGCACCTCCCCGCACAGCGCCCCCTGCAGGCCGCGCCTCCGCTAACAAGCACACTGCCAGCCCCGGGAGCAGTACCTCGTCCACTTGGTTCTGTGTCTGCTGGAGTCGGCGACTGCTGCCCGCGGCAGCACCGGACACGGCAGAGCCCCCTGCAGACCTGGAACGCAGAAAGGCCAGAGAGCGGGTGTCAGCCCGACCGCAAGATCCTTCCGGAAGGCACGGGCAGAGGTTCAATTCCACTACCATTCTCAGCTTCAACCACACACTAAAGCCAAGGGCAGGGTCCACTTTACACCACGGCAGGATGTGACCCCCCGGTGGGGAAAACCCGACTTTCCAACTGTTCACTCCTGGTCCGGGCACTTGGGCCGCCTGCGACCTTCTCTCTGGCAAGACTCACTTGCACAGAAGCAGTGGGAACAGGCCCGTGCCCAGGAGGGAGGCAGAGACTCACGCAGAGAAGGGCGCGGGCCGGGCAGGAACGGGTGGCAGTGCCAGTACCAGGGGAGGGAAGTGACGCCCCCGCCCTTCCCGGGTTCCGGCCTTGGGCTGGACAGACAGCGCCCGGCTCAGGTGATTCCCGGCCCCCAGCACCGCTGGGGAACCCAGGTGATCCCCAGCCCAGCCCCTGCAGGCTGCCAAGTGCTGTCCAGGGGCTCCAGGCTGCTGAGAACTGCTGGGAGGCCCTTCTTTAAAAAAAAAAAAAGAAAAAAGAAAAAGGCCTTAAAGTGGTTCTGAACTTCCCAACATGCTTCCCAAACGCTTTATATCGCCCCAGGTGGGTCGTTTGAGCTCTGGCTTTGCCACCCCGACGGGTTCTGCTGATTCCGCACGTGACGCGGGTCTCAGCCCAGGCCACAGGCGCCTGCGTTCGAAAGTCTTTTTCCGGGATCCACGACGTCGCTTAGCAGAGTCTGGGTCACCCATTTGGCAGTTATCTTATATACACATACACATATATAATTTTGGGGGGTCACTCTGCGGCGCTCAGTGCGCGGCGGCAGGACGCAGGGCCAGCGCCCGCCCCAGCTCGCCCCGCGGCGGCGTCACAGTGCGGACCCCAGCCGGGCCAGGCGCCCCCCGGGCTCGGGCCGAGGCGGCGGCCGCTCCTCCGCTCCCCAGGGCGCTGCCGGTGCCGGCGTTAGGAGGGCGAAGGTCGCTGCCTGCCCGGGCGGCGGGCCGGGCCGCGCCCCGTCCCGGCGGCCCAGGCAGGGTCTCGGCCCTCGGCCCGCTCAGTCTCCAGGGCCGCGTCCCGGGACTCCGCCGGGAGGGCGGCGGCCGCGCCGGCCCCGCGCGCGTCCCGCCAGACCCCGCCCGCCGCCGCCGCTCCGCACCGCCCGCGCGGGGACTCCGGGGCCCGGGGGTCGGGCCGACGCCCCGTCGGGCCGCGTCACTCACATTTTGGCGGCGGTGGCGGCGGCCGTGGGCAGGCGAGTGGGACAGACGCGGCCGGACCCGGGGCCAGGGAACTGGGCGGGGTGGCGGCGCCGCGCGATGACGTCACTGGGCGGGGCGACGGTCCGGGCGCGCCGGAAGAGGCGGTGGGCGGGGCCTCTAGCGGGCGGGGCTTCGCGGCAGGCCCTCGGGGGCGGAGCCACGGGGCGGGGCCTTGCTGGTCCTAAGAGAGCGGGCTTCTCCAGAAAGAGCCTCCGGGGCGGGGCCTCGCGGAACCTGCGGTGGGCGTGACCTGGCGGTAAAGGTGGGCGTGGCCTTTTAGGGGCGTGATAACCATTGGGCGTGGCCTATAGGGACGGGGCCTCCATTTAACGGGAAGCTGTGGTGGGCGTGGCATTGTGGTCCAACTGTGGGCGTGGCTAACAATGGGCGTGGTCAGGGCGGGGTCTTTGATGGGCGGGCGTTGTGGGTCCTTGCGGTGGGCGGGGCCTCGGGGCGGGGGCGGGGCCGGCGCGGCGTGGGGGCTGCAGCCTGACTCTGCCGCCCTGCAGACTTGGCAAACCTGGGGCTTCGGGTACCTGGCAGCGAGCGGGCGTCGCACGGGGGTCTGGGCCCGTGGGCCATTTCCCTGGAGTGACAGCCTGTGCGCTTTGACTTCGGGAGGCCGGAGAGGCCACGCCTGCCCCAGACACCGGCTTGAATGAACTAGGAAGTCCGCGGAGCTGCGCGCGTTCCTTGTGCCCGATCTTCTGCCCTTGCACCTCGGGTTACAGGAGCTGGATTCCACGTGGCTCCCCCGGGTCCACGTTCCTGCCCGCCCGCGCCCTGGCACGGGGCGGCTTCTTCACTGTGCGTCCGAGGGAGGCGTCGGCAGAAGTCCCCATGCAGTGAGTTACGCGTCGACGTCTTCACCTCTGGCATGGACCATCCGCAGTGGAGACAGACACGGCTGCCCAGCAAAGCGCTTCGGGAACACGAGCGGGGCAAGCGGGTGGACTCAACGAGACGCGAAAAAGCAAGTATCAGACTGCCTTTTCCATCCCTAAACGGAATCATCTGGAGAGGCAAGTGGTGTGTGTCAGCGACAACTATTGTGGCAAAAGTGGGATGTGAGTTGGGTGAGTGGCGGGCAGTGGGGAGTCATCCAGGCCGGGGGTGCAGGAACAAAGACTTCAGGGGAGATGGGCACCGTGTGTAGGGGGCCACCGCTGGGATGGAAATAAGACCGAATAGTGAGGCTGGACAGGCACCCCCATCACACCAGCGTGGCGGGCGCCAGAAGCCTGGCTAGGGGCTGCCAGTACCACCTGCAGGACTTGGCAGTACCCGCAAGGGGATTAGCTCGGAAAGGGAAGGAGGCAATGAGACTGCTACACTCACAAGGTGGAGTCAGAGCAGCCAGCTGGGAAATGCCTTTGAAAAATCTGCAAACCAGATGATTTTAACTTCAAAGGTGAATTTCGGTCTGCCTTTAGCTTCCAAATACCTACAGTATCGCTGCAGGGATCGTTATGTTGTGAAGATACTAAAAAAGCAAGTATTCTCGGGATGGTGACTTAAATAAGATCATCCCTGGGGCTGGAAAGACAATACGGTTCCTGCTTTGGTGTGGCTAACGGGTTCGCTCTCTGGCATGAGCACTGCCCGGCGTGATGCCCGAGTGCAGAGCCTTGGGCACAAAAGACAAACAAAACTGACCACCATTTACCAGGGATCCGACCAACACAGGGCCTCACACAGGCAACGCCTTTCCCGCAAGCCACATGCGTGACCAAGAAACTCTTCTCTCGGGCAGCGCAGAAACTCCGTGCCATTCCATGTCGGACGCCATCCACAGATAAGAAATCCCTAAAGTTGCTTTATGTGACTCGTTGCCCCCACCCCACCCCCACCAGGGATTTCAGCAGGGCAGCGGAAGCAACACACACGTAGTATGGGGAAATTTTCTTCATTTTTAATTTACAGCAGAAAGAATATAAAGCATTCAGAAAACATTTTCCATAGTTTAAGGGCAATTCAAAACATTTTGCATGGGTTCCAGCAGCTGAGTTCTTCGACAGATCCATTGATTCAATGATGCTTCACATGCACAATTACAAAAATAAAACTTACAAAAAAGAAGACATCTAGACTAGTTTCACATGCAAGTCTCAGGGACCCCCCGTCGGGCGCCGACGACTGTGGTGCTGCCAGAAGGGACCGTGCAGCCAGAGGCAGAGAGGGGCTGATGTCTTGGATTCGCTCACACAGTTAACAGCTGATTTCAAATGGGTGACAGGAAGAGCAATGACAACTTCAGGAGACAGAAGAAGATTAGCGAGTCATTTTTGAAATTCGAATGAAATCCTACTCCTGGCACTTGGGAATTCAGATTATCCAAAAAAAGCTGTTCGCCTCTCAGCTTCTATTCAAAATGAACAGTCACAACCCAGAAAAGGCGCTCACGGGCCCCCTGCCCTCACCTGGGAATTCACAGCTGTACTAGTAGGTTTCATGGGTAGGTCTGGAACCTACTTCTTTCTCCCCTCCCTCAGGACCCTCCCCCATCTAGGTTAGTCTTTTTTTTTTTTCCCTTCCAGAATTTTCTAACGTACTCAGCTAATAATGTAGCGTGTGACACATTCAAAAGGAAAGAACCCCCAGAAAATTAAAAAAAGAAAAAAAACAAAGAACAAAAAAAAAACAAAAACAAAACGATGTGAGGGTTAAAGCAAATCCACTGAGGTCATTATCCTTGTCCAAAGAACAGCCCTTCGTGCTCACAAAGAGCGAGCTGGCTTTTCACCTTCACGTCCCGTTTTTGTGAGTGCAATTCCGTGTTTGTAAATTACTCAGTGTCGTCCTCTCTCGGGTCAGATCGTGGAAAAGTGACAGGGGCTTGGGGTGGGGTAGGGGACTGCAAACAGCTGCAACCTAACCCACACGTTTACAAACAGAACGGAAGTCAGGTCACTTTACAAAGGTACAGATGGCTTACGGGCCGCGGGCCGCCCCGCGCGCCAGGCTGCAGAAGACCAGAGCGTAGGGTCATTCGAGGTTGGCAGTGAAAGGAATTTAAAAACAAGTACGATTATAGAAAAGGCACCAAGAGCACTGACCCCCAGTTTTGACCACAATCTTTTGTTTGTTTGTTTCCTTGTTTCTTATGATCCACCTTCCTTCGAAAGACACCAGTCGGAAAGCTGGAAGCTTCGCCAAGAGCCTTGTATTGGACTTACAGCCAGAACCAAGAACCTCGTCTTGCAACTTCACTTCCCAACTGATCCCGAACCCTAACCTGGGAATTTCAGACTGGCATCAGCAGATGCTACCTGGATTCTGTCCGTTTGACACGAGCGGTTGGATTCTCTCGGTTACTTTTTTTTTCCCCCCCCAAATCATCCCCCCTCTTCGGCTCCCCGAGACGGGGCAGCCCTGATTCTTGCTGGCGGCCCTCCATCAGTGGCTTCTCTTGAATGTTGTAGGGTTTGTATGCAATTTTCAGGTTCTATTCTGAGTGTCAGCAGGAGATATGAAAACGTGAGACATTTTTCTACTTGTCGTACCGATCCTGTTCTGTTTGGTTTGGATCGTTCTAAAGTGTTCTTTGTTGGAGTGAGTGGATGGCATTTAAGCTATATACTGATTCATCTTAATGATTATCTGTTTAGCAAAAGGAACTTAATTTTCTTAAGCAGTATTAGCATTCACATTACTTGGCACCATTGGCAAAAAAATTGTAAATAGAATAAAATAAACTCCTGGTAGCCAAAATTAAATGTAAACATATCCTTTTTTTTTAAAGTAATGTTACTCTGCCTTTTTTCCTAAGTCTAAATACAGTAGCTCTTTTTTTTTTGCAGTTTAATCATGCTTTAGCAAAATGTTCTTCTAAAGAACATTTAAAATAAAGTACTCTTATAGTGAAATAAAGGTTTTTTTTTTGTTTGTTTGTTTCATTTTACAGACCATAGCCACTAATGCTTTGCTTTGTTCATTTCTTTTGTCTTGGTTTTCATGCACATATCTCTTTGTTTTAATATATACAATATGTACAAACAATACATCCACATTTTTTTCGCTCAGACAAAACTATACAAATAATTTTATCTTGCCATGTTTATCGACCTTTGTGAATAAAATATTTAGCAATTAATATAATCCCTTTCAAATATTTTCTCACTTTCCATTTCTACCTTCTATATATACACAGAAACTGCTCCATTTGGATGAAATTTTAGCCAACAATACGGGATTTACTGGCCGGAACACAGCACCGCACTGATGTTAACTTGGCAAATGCCCAGGCAAGGTATATGGTTCCTTAGTATGATTACAGTTTCCGAGGCTACTAAAAAAGCTTCATGCTTCTCCAATTCTCTAAGTAATTCTCATTGCACGTGGAAGTAAGGCAAAAAAATTAAAGTGCTGAAGATGAGCAGAGGGAGTCGATGGTGTCTGTACGCTCAGGGTTGGGGGCGGGGGGGGGGCTGAAGGGGTGGGAACCAGAAAAGAAATGTAAACTCTGTACGCTGTTCTCTATTCCCCATGCATTACCCGTTGACCACACACCCACCCCTCTGCAAATTTCCACAAGACATTAAAAACCTGCAGATTTTCAAAGCTGCATCAAATGTGCTGTAGAGGTTCAAACCGAAACAGACAGACGGACGAAAGAAAGCGAGAAAACAGTGAAGGAAATGAGAACACGCAGACCCATACAGGTTGGTATGGTCTAGACCCTCCACCGGAACTCCATCCCAAAGATTCAGCTTCTTGGAAAGAACGGGCAGGCGTGGGCGTGCGCCGAGCACAGCCAGCCCGCCCTCACTTCTGTTTTTTTTTTTTTTTTGGTATAAAGGTTTGTACAGTTCCACACGATGTTTGAATGCAGCCCTATATGAGAAGGAAAACGGCTTCTTCCCAAGCAGACGAAGCCTCTTTCTCTGCCTCCTGGTGCCCTGCTTTCCCACGATTCAACAGAAGATTGAGTTCCAATATGTCTTGCTGATCAAATTAAAAGTTGTCCATGAAAGTGCAAATGCAATGACCCAACATTCCTGTTAAAATCCTGCAGCTGATCTCCCCAAAACTGCAGAGGGATTGTGTGTGCGTGTGTGTGTGTGTGCGCGTGTTGAGTGCGTGCACATGTGTGCGTGTGTGTGTGTGGTTGTTGCATGTCTCTGCTAAAAACGGAAATGAAAACAGTCTGAAAAGCAATGTCACATTGCTAAGTGATGCTGCTGTATGTCTTCAAGTTCCTTGGCCTTTTTCAATTCTTTCACTCTGGAAGAGAAACAAAACACCAGGTGATAACCACACGGCCACACCACCACACGCTCAGCCTCAGGCAGGAAGGGGCGTCACCAAGACAGAAATCCCGTGGGCAGACTGATGCCAAGTGGACTCCTGCTCAAAGGCTGGGGGAGCGTTCAGAGGAAGAAGACACAGCCCTTCTGAAGGCTTGACTCGGTGTCGAGTGCTCGCAGTACAAAGCAAACTGGCTTTCCTGGACCAAATGGAGGCGACACCTGGAAGCAGCTAACTGTCCGAGCGCCTTGCCCTCGGGTCTGATGGAGCCCACGGAGGCCCGGCACTGCAGAGAAAGCCCCTGGGGGATTAACAGCCTCTTTCTTGGGGTGTTCTGGGGGAGCGCTGGGAGGGGGAGGGGCTGGGGCGGGGTCTGCCCGCCCTGCGCAGGGCTGGGAGCTCCCCCGGGCTAAGAGAGTCGCCCTTTCTCTTTCTCCCCTTTCCAAACTGCAGTTTTCTGAAAGGCCCCCCGGGGCTCCGAGGCGGAAGACTTAGGCAACCACGGCACAGGCGTCCGGACCCAGCTCGCAGGCGTGAGAGAAATATAAATGGGATTTGGGAGAAGTCCCTATTCACCAACGCATCACTGTCACAATGGTGACGGGCTAAGGGTGAGGCTGAGGGGCCGGGCCTAGGACTTCAACCCCAACCCTGGCCAGTCTCTTCTGAACATGAAAACCTTGCTTTCCTTTTCAACGACAGGACTGCCTGTCCGGGGCAGGGTGAGCTGAGAGGTGGCAAGGATATTGCTATTCTGTTTTGTTGGCGGCCACATCCGGTGGTGCTCAGGGTTGACTCCCGGCTCTGTGCTCAGGGCTGACTCCTGGCTCTGTGCTCAGGAATCACTCCCAGATCTGTGCTCAGGACTGGCTCCCGGCTCTGAGCTCAGGGATCACTCCTGGAGGTGCTCAGGGGACCCTCTGGGATGCCGGGGATCGAACACGGGGACCCTCTCTCCAGCCCCAAGAATGTGACTCTTTACCAACATGTCAGTGAGGATGCGCCCGAGAACATGTGACGCTGTGGCCTTTGGCCACAGTCAGTGCGTGCCGAGTTTCTGCTGCTGGCTTGGCCCTGGTGCAGGACGGGTGGGATGTGGGGGCATGGGGTGGGGGAGGACACTGCAGGTGGACAGGTAAGCGGCTTCTCTCCTGCAACAGTCCCTCGTTTCTCTAGAACTGACCTTGAGTCAGTTCTCAAGTTCACGTCTACAGAGATGCTAAGACCCGCGTCTTCCCGGTGCTCTGAGGCGGGGCCGGGCTGGGTGTCAGGGGCAGAGCACGTCCGTCTGGGTCTCACTTCAAGAAAACGATTATATTTCCCCCCTCGAAGCATGATCCTTAAATTTCTGTTTTGTTCTGGAGGCCACACCTGGCTCTGCACTCAGGGATCAACCCCTGGTGGTGCTTGGGGACTGACCCTAAGGGATGTGGGGGCTTGAACCCGGGTCGGCCACGTGCAAGGAAAGTGCCGTCCTGCTGCACTCTCCCTCTGGGCCCCATCAAAGCCCCAATCATTTCTGAGGGATCTAAATCTTTCAGAAAAAAAGCTCAGGTGACGGGGATGGCAACGCTTCAGACGTGCTGAGTTGGCTTCTTTCTTAAGACACCGGGCCCGGCTTGAGCAAAACTGTCTCCGGACTGTCCCTGCTTCTCAAGGGGCCTCCGAGAACCCAGAGCGGTGGCTCCCCGGAGCCGGGAGCTCTCCTTCCTGAGGGCTGTGCCTCAGTGTCCCCAGCTGAGGGAGCAGTGAGGGCGCTTTGGGCCTGGCCACATGGATCGCTGTGCGTCCCTCTGGGCCCTTCGCTTTGGACATGCACACTTGATCATTGGCTTTTTAAAAATTGAAGCATGCCATCTTCTGGGTTCAATTTTTAAACATGCAACGTCTGGACTATCAGCTCTGTGGCCGCAGGAATGCAAGGCGTGCACCGATGCCGACTTACTTCTGGGCATGCAACATCTGTGCCGGGGCAGACGTCGGCGGGACCGTGGCGGGACGTACATGCGGCCTCACGCCCTCCGCCTGCTCCCTGCGCGGGCCCCGCTCCAGCCCAGCCCAGAGGAGTCCAGCCGGCTCCAAAGCTGCCGCGTGGCCCCACGGGGCCCTGTCGTGATTTTCCACGGCAGACCCAGACCGCTCTCCGCGGTGACTCCGTCAGGGAGTGAAAGCCACGGCAGCGCCGACCACCCCCCCCCCCCCCCAGCAGCCTGGGACCCGCTGGCACTAGTCGGTGCAAATCTGCCCAAGGCCCTTCCTGTTCGTTGAAATGCTCATGTTCACTTTCTGCCGTTTCTTTTTTAAATTCTTTTTGGGTCACACCCGGTGATGCACAGGGGTTACTCCTGGCTCTGCACTCAGGAATTACCCCTGGCGGTGCTCAGGGGACCATATGGGATGCTGGGAATTGGACCTGGGTCAGCTGCGTGCAAGGCAAACGCCCTCCCCGCTGTGCTATCGCTCCAGCCCCAACTTTCTGCAGTTTCTCCGGAACCTAACAGATCAAATGAGTTTGGAAAGTGTATTATTATTATTATTATTATTTTGGAGGGAGTTTTTTTGGGGGGAGGCAACACTGGTGGTGCTCAGGGCTTACTTATGCATAAGGGGTCACCCCTGGAGGGAATTGGGGGACCATATGTGGTGTCAGGAATTGAACCCGGTCCACCTTTTGCAAGCCAACTCCCCCGCCCCGGACTTTCTTCTTTAACTTTTGATTTTTTTAATTATTTTTTTATTAGTGCATCACCGTGATTCAGCCCCCCTTTTAAATTCAGCACAGAGCCAGAGTCTGTACCACAGCACACCGCGGTGGAGAGAGGCACGTCTACACCGCAAGAAGGGGACAGTGCCGCCTTCAGAATTCCCTTCTAAGCCCTCTGGGGCTGCCGAGCTGAACGCAGAGACAGTTGGGGCACGGAGCACAGTACAACGGGCAGAGTTTGCCTTCTCTTCGGCTGACCAGCTTAGATGCCCACACCCTAGACGGACCCCCGAGACGGCCGGGAGTGCCCCTGAGTGCAGAGCCGGGAATAAGCCCTGAGCTCTGCCGGCGACTCCGCTCAGTGAGGTTTGCGGTCAGAGCTGGTTCCCACGCCCCGCTCTCTAGATGAGGTGCAAATGACCCCCAGGACACAGTCTTTACAGACGTTAGAGGAACGGCAAGCACAAAAGGGGGCGGGGAGACACTTTTGCCAGTGGCCCTACAGGGGGCTCAGCTGGCTCCTGGAGGTCAGGCTGACAGGAAGCAGGCGGTTCCTCAGCCCTGTGACCAGGAGTGAGACCAGGTGGCCCGGGGCTGGCCATGACCTCACCGAGGACCTCAGGATGCAAGTTTGGTTTTGTTCATCACCTCACTGGCCCTTCCAAGGCTGCAGGCCGAGGGCAGCAATGCTCGCGCTCCGTCCCAGGAAGTGACGCCGAGGCCCGGCGCGGGGCTTCCCTGACAATATTTTAGAAGAGGGGGGGACCCTCTGTGTGGAAATGTCCTCGTGGCCTTTAGCCTCGGTCTGAGCCGCAGCGCTGCGCTAGGGAAAGGAATGGACGGGCACAGGGACCCCCAAGCTTCCCGCCTCACCCCGCAACCAGCACATCCTGTGGGCCTCTGGCAGTTTCGGGGAGAACAAGAGCCTCTGATAGGGACGCTTTGGGGAAGTGACCAGGACGCCCGCAGCCACCTCACTGAACTGGTTTTTTGTGTGTGTGTGTGTTGTTTTCAGTTTCAGTTATGCTAAAGGGATAAGTGACATCCAATGTCCTGTGGCCTCCAAACATGTACTTCTCTCACGGAAAAGGCTCTGCAGTATCAGATACTGGAAGTTTTGTTGGATTCTAACAACCATGTTCCTGTTTCAGATCAGTGTTTCAAACTATCCCGGAAACTGGCTGCCGTCTGGCGTGGGGCGTGGCCAAGAACGCTACCCAGAGCGGCAGGGAAGCCGGGAACAACCTGCTCACGGAAGCAAAGCAGCTTCTTACCAAGGGTGTTTCCCGCCTGCGTGCCACAGTGGGTACGCGCCCTTTGGAAAGGATCGTTCCTGCTGGTTTTCCTTGGGAAAAGCATCACTTAACGAACTGTTGCCTTCTGCTCCGTTTGTTACTGTGAATGTGTCTTGGGCATTCCTGTTCTTAATGTCATCACTGTCACTCATCGATTTGCTCGAGCGGGCACCAGTAACATCTCCATTGTGAGACTTGTTACTGTTTTTTGGCATGTCGAATACACCATGGGTAGCTTGCCAGGCTCTGCCGTGCAGGCAGGATACTCTCGGTAGCTTGCCGGGCTCTCTGAGAGGGACGGAGGAATTGAACCCTGGTCGGCTGAGTGCAAGGCAAACGCCTACCACTGTGCTATCGCTCCAGCCCCTATTCTCATACAAATGAGGGAGAGGTCAGGGAGATAGTTGGGGTCCGGGTGCGTGCAGGGCCCCTGGCTAGTGACACCACTGCGTGCCACCAGTGGTACCAGAGCCCATAGCCTCTGCTGGCTGGAGTCCCCCGAGGACCACTGGGTGACCCTCAGGGCCCAGCACTAAAGCAAACCAACGGGGTGGCTGAGTACCTCGGGTGGTGCCCCGGGACCCCTGAGAAACTGCTGGGGAGATCCTGCCCCCTAAAAAATGAAAAGAAACAGACCAAGCCTAAAACCAAAGGGCTGGGCCGGCTACCCTGACGTCTCCTGTGTCACAAGCATTTTCTTCCGAGTGTACACACCGACCTTTGGAAGGTGGAGCTATACTTCAACAACCAGAACCTACTTTGCCCTCCGTCGGACGAAGAAAACAGATGTTGATGCGTCGTCCCGAGGGCCTCCGGAAAGCGCCACCGGCCTTTCGGGAATTCTAACTGCGGGGCTCTTCAGGCTAAGAAAGCACCACCTCTAAAAATGGCACCTACAAATTCCCTGACCATCACACCTGCCTTTGAACGCCCTACACAGACCACAGCGGGGCAGTCGAGATGGAACCAGGAGGCTGTGCGGCAGGGACACAGCCTAAGGTTAAGGATCTGACCCGCCTGGACCCTGACCTGAGACCCTCGCACTGGACAAAGAAAGTCAACCCCAGGGTCCCCCACAAGCATCCTAGCCACCACCTCGTCCCGTGCTGCGCCGGAGTGATGGGGAAAGCAACCGGTGCCAAAGCAGCCAAGCCCATGGGCTGTCCCACAGGCATCTGTCGGATGGTCATGTGTGAGCCAATGAGAGGCCCGCTCTGGCGTGTGAGCCAATGAGAGGGGCCGCTCAGTGTGCGAGCCAATGAGGCCGCTCGGAGCGCGGACCAATGAGAGGGCCCGCTCGGCGTGCGAGCCAATGAGGGGCCTGTCGGGGCGGGCAGCAAACAAGGGCTCCATGGAAAAGCACAAGGCAAAGCTTTGTCCGCCTAGACCCGCTGATGTTCAGCCAGGGTGATGTTCATGAGTTGGTGCATTTCAGCAGGTCATTCCTCGCAAGGCCGGGCTCGAGCTCGCCGGGGCAGCCAGCGGTGGCTTTCTGATTAGTTACCTGTGGCTCTGAGAGCTGCGACAGCTCGTGGGGAATTTGGACAAGGGGAGACCGTGCCATTTTCCAGAAATCTCATTTGGGTTGCAAAACAAGACAGACAGAGAGGCCCAGTAAGAAAGACACAGAGCACGTTGTCTGCTGTGTAACACACACCACTGAATTCCCAAGAGAGCCATTTCCTAAAAGAGCAAGTGAGACAGAGTTACTGCGAATCAATGACAGACAGCCTCATTCCTCTCCTGCTCCCCTCTGCTCTGCGCCCGTCTGGCCTTTCTCAACTGACCGGTTTACAAGGGGGCAGTCTGGAAGTGTCTCAGGGCAGAAGGGATGTCAATGCTGCTTGGGGGCGGGGGGTCACACAGCAGGGCACTTCTCGGGGGTCACTACTTACCAAAGTCACAGACTGCCTCTGGCCAAGAGTTTGGAAACCCAGCGGTCACATGCAGCGACCGTGAGGCTCCCTCGACCTCTAATCAGAGCCCTTGTATTCCAGGAGAGTACCGCTTCCCCTGCGCAGGGAAACTGAGCCAGGGGTGCAGGGAATGGGCTGCAGGGCTCAAGCCCTGAGGGGGAACGCCAGGGAACTCACATCCCCTCATGGACAGAGGCGGGGGGGGATTTCTCTAGGAATCCTGCTCTCAAGCGTGGCTGCTGTCTCTGAGAACATCTTTCAACACCCGCAGACAAGTGTGCGAGGGTGCGACGCTGGCTCGTGCGTCCCAGCCAGCGTGTCTGGCCGTTTCCCGCCTCGGCACGGCGAGGTGAGAGCTGTCACTTGCTCGGACTCCACCTGCCTTCCAGGGCGAGGTCTCCTGGCTCTCTGCTACGCTCGGAATCTGACCAGCCAGGAGCCCCCTGGCGTCCACTCAGCCTCAGCCACGCAGCCGTCGTGGGCTCAGGATAAACGGGCAGAGCCAAGGGAAGCCGGAAGCCGCTGCTTCCAGCCCTGCACCTGCCGCTCGGTCTTCCGGAGATACACCAGACCTGGAGCCCGAGTCAAGGCCCGGCCCGAGAAGGGGGTGTCGGAGAGAAGGGGCTGGAGGGGGGTCAGTGCAGGCAACAGCACTCTCATCCCCAGGTGGGGCGGGCTGCTGCGCTGACCTCTGACCTTTACAGAGCCGGCTGCACCCACGGGCTTTACTAACCTAGGAGTCGGGGTGGGGGCCCAGAGTGTCTCACAAACACTTCCATCGGCAAAATCATTGAATCCTCGCGGTTTCCCAGTTCTACCTTGTTCGTGTTTATGGTTGGGGACTCTACTCGGCAGTGCTCGGGGCTTCCTCCTAGCTCTGCACTCAGGGGTCACTCCCAGCAGGCTGGGGAGGGCCATGTGGGTGCCTGGGATCAAACCTGGGTGGGCCCTGCCTGCTGTCCTAGGGTTCTGGCCCCTCAGAGAGCGCCTTCGGACGCCCAGGCCCACGTGCCCGAGCACGGCCTGGCTTATACCCGAGGAAGCGGCTATTTCCCCAGGCTCAGAAACCTGCTCGGAGCCTGCTCGGGCCGAGTCCCTGCGAAGAGGCCAGCCCGGGGGGCCCAGGTTCTCGACCTCTCGGAGGCCCCAGAGGCTTTCAGGGGGGCAGAAGTGCTAAGGCTCCACGGGGAAGCTGGGCTGGACAGGCAAGGACCGGGAACGGGGAACAGGCCCAGCCCTCCGGGGGCCCCACGCGGTGACAGCGGACGGAGGTCTCGTCTGCAGAGGACCTGTGGGAGTCCCAGGGAGGCTGGCGCCCCGGCTGCTTGCAACACTTGTTCTGTTTAGCTGCCCGCCTGCTTTAGCAGAACGGCCACCCGTGGTCTCGGCTCTACTTTGCACGGAGCCCGACGCTTAGTAGGAGCTCGGGAGATGGGGGTTGGAGCGCTGGGGCCTTGTTCTGCCGTCTGGACACCACAGCCCGCCACGGCGAGACTCAGTGGCTTTCATAGGGAGAGGGTCCTACTTGGGGAAAAACAAAACCCAATTCCCTCATCGTGGGCGGTCGCTCCAGTGCAGCTCCACGGGGACAGCGTGTACCTGGGAATGCGTGCGTGGCCGAGTCTGTGTGTGTGCATGTCCGTGCGTGTGGTGTGTCTGCGTCTGAGTATGTGCGTGTGTGAATGTATGCATGTCTGCATGTGTGCATGTCTGTGCATGTGGTGTGTCTGTGTATGTCTGAGTATGTGCGTGTGTGCATGTCGGTGCATGTCTGCATGTGTGTCTGAGTATATCTGTGCATGTGGTGTATCTGCATGCATGTGTCTGTGTGTGGTTATGTGCATACCTGTGCATATGCGTCTCTATGTGTGCCTGTCTGCGCATGTTGTGGGTGCATGTCTACGCATGTGCATGTGTTGTGCATGTCTGCGTGTGTCTGTGCGTGGTGTATATCTATGAGTGTGTGTGCTTGAGTGTGTGCGTGTCTGCATGTAGTGCGTGTCTGTGTGTGCATGTTTCAGGGTATGTGTGTGTACCTGAGTGTGTCTGTGTGTTATGTGTATCTGTGTGTGTCTGTGTGTACGTTGTATGTGAATGTCTGTGTACATGGTGTGTGTGCGTATCTGCTAGTGTGTGTCTGTGTGTATCTTGTGTATGTGTCTGCGTATATATTGTATGTGAATGTGTGTGTCTGTGGGTGTGTTGTCTGTGCGCATCTGAGTGTGTGTGCATTATTTTGTGTGTCTGTGTGCATTGTATGTGCCTGTTGTGTGTCTGCGTGTGTTCTGAGTGTGTATCTGCATGTGTGTATGTGTGCATGTCTGTGTGTCGGGGGTGGTGATACAGGCCCCTTCATGTCTGCGTGAGAGGCCCGCGTTTCGACACTCCCTGCAGCCTTGGGAAGGTGGCCGGGACAGACAGTGCTCGCGTCATCCCGGCCAGCCGGCTCTGGCAGAGACCCTGGATTCCGAAACCCAGATTCCCGGCCCCGAGTCCTTTCCCCATGGAGGCGTCACATGCACCGGCAGAGCACAGCCCGCCGCGTCCTCGCTCCCGCCTCCGTCCTTGGAGCACTCTCCAGGAGCACTCCCACACCTGCCTGTCGACACCCTCTGCCAGTGCTCGTCTGGGGCGCCGTCGGGCCGCGACCCCCTGCCTGGAGTCCGGGCTCTCTCCCTAGGACCTGGCCCGGTTCTGAGGCCTCGTGAGCCCTGACTTACCTCCCGGGGCGGGCGGGGAGGCCTAGGGCAGTGCAGCTCGGGAGCCGCGGTGGGGGAGCAGGCACCCCGACACGCCGGGACCCCGAGTGCGCCCGCACGCGTCAGCAGTGCGGCCGGGCCGTGGAGGGGTCCGGGAGGCCAGGCGGTGGGCACGCATGCCACTGGCTCCCGCTGCCCTGCGCGTGGCGCCCCTCTCCCTCCCTCATGCAGCTGCGCAGGGGCAGGGCCGGGCGGGCGGGCGCCCCGGGGCTGCCGATGGAGGGCGGGTGGTTAGTAGGTTAGTCGGGGGTCTCTCATTCCATTCCGGATGGAGGTGGAACGTACTGCAAACCTCGCTGCAGCCCCATGCAAGCAAGCAGGAAGCACGAGACTGAGAATGGAGGAGGAGGAGGGCGACCGGCCCGCAGGCAGCTCCACTCACCCTTCGGTACAGCCTATGGTCCGCCAGGGGGCTTTGGGTGGTAAAACAACAGCGGAGAGCTATTAGCACGCGAGGGGCGGGCGGGGACCAACGCGACACGGCGGGCGGCCAGGAGGGCACCTCGCCCACAACAGACGCTCAGAAGTCAGCCGAGGCCAGCCCGGGAGGCGCCCGCGGGGTGGACAGAAGGACCAGTCCACGCCCCCGTGGTCAGAACAGGGTCCCCAAGCCCCGCGGGCAGGCAGGGCTGGTGGCCGGTCGCTCCGGGCGACCTAAAGTCACAGGGGCACAGAGACACGAGGGACACGGGGAGGGGCTGTCTGGGATTCTGCCTGAGAGAGCACCACGGGATGAGCCAGGCCATGGGGCACGGCCTGTGCAGGGGTACAGGGGTGGGGGTGGTGGTTTTCGGGAGCAGGAAGTGCTTCTGGAGAGGGGAGGGCGCAGAGGGGACGGGGTGGGGACAGGCAGGGCGCCCCTCTCAATCCCACCTGCCTCTGGTCCCCTGCTGGGTGTGGCCAGCTCCCCCTCCCCTGCCCCTCCCCGCCCGCCTCTGCGCCTCCCTCCCCAGCTGCCCCGGGGAACGTCCCTGCGGAGGGTCTAGCACCAGGCGTGTGTGTCCTGCAGGACCAGCCCTCTGGGCGCGCGGCTGGAGGAGCGAGGAGAGTGACCCCATGGGAAAGCCCGCGTCCAGGCCGGCTGCCCCGCGCGGCTCAGGGGGCACATCCTGCTCCAGCGAGGCCCCGCCAGCAGGGGGCAGCAGCGGCCTGGCACCGCCACCTCACCTGCAGCCTGTCCTGCCGCGAGCCGCTGGCCACCCCCGCGGCGGCCCGGGAGGGCCCAGAGGGAGAAGGAGGACGCTGGAATCCACAGGCCCCGGAGCAGATGCGGGCCTGGGGGGCAGGGGGCTGCCTGCCGCCGCCCGGACAGACGGACGGCGCAGCCCACCTGGCTCAGGGCTGTGCCCGCAGTGGGGAGGGTGGAGGCGGCCCCGGGTGGGGCGGGGGCCCACGTACCTGTGGCGGCAGCGGCGCAGAAACCTCATGATCTTCCGGGCGGCCTGGTCCTGCTTCTTGGTGAGCAAACTGCTCCTGCAAACAGGGGAGGGCCGGTCACGGGGCGGGGGCGGGAGGGTCGAGGCCACGGCGGGGGCGGGCGGGGGCACTCGGGCCCACCTGAGCTTCTGCTGCACGATGACCGCCGTCCGCCGGGCCTGCCGCCGCCGCCCGCACTTCTTGTAGCTTCGGTAGAACTTCTGGATGAGCACGGCCGCGCGCCGGCTCTGCTGGAACTTCTTCTGCTCGTAGTAGCTGCGGAACTTGCTCTGGATCAGGATGGCCGCCTGCGTCATCTTCTTGTACAGCGCGTACTGCGGGGAGAGGCGCCTGAGCCCGCCGCCCCCTCCCGGGGCTGCCTCCGACAGCAGGGGCTTCCTCAGAGGGCGCCCCCCGAAGCGCCATCGCTTCCCCCCGGTGTCCCGGGGACGCGGCCAGGCCTCTCGGGGCCGACCCGCCGCAGGGAGACGCTCGAGGCAGCCCTGGCGCTCCAGGCGGCCCTGTCTGAGTTACACGGTCCCAAGTACGAGGCTTATCATGAAACGCTGACACCTTTCCGTCACTTGAACCTGCGGGAGATTCATACCCAGTACCCCCCCGCCCGCCCACCCCGGGGAGGAGCCGGGAGACATGGCTCCCGGGACGGCCAGCTGGACCCCGGGGCCTGGCATGCTGCACACGGCAGGAGCAAGCGGGCACAGAGGACGGGCGCGTCCACGCCCGCCCCTGGCACTCCACACAAAAGGGCCGGCACGCACGGTCCCAAGGGCCCAGACCGCTGGGGGCCGGGAGCCACCGGAGGCCGGTGGCCGCCAAGAAGGCGACTTGGCACGCAGGGAGCCCGGCGCCCAGGCCAGCTGCGTGTCTGCGGTGGGGGGGGGGGGGTGTAGGGGCTCCCCGCCCTGGCCCAGAGTCTGGCCGTCGCGGGTCTGGGCCTGTGTCCCACCCCGGGCCTGTGCGGGGCCCCCGGGAGAGACTGCGCCGTGGGGCGTGGGCCTTGGTGGCTGCTGACCCGCACGGATTCGTGGTTTGTCACCGGCCCAGAAAACAAAGAGGCCAAACCCAGGCCCGGAGAGAAGCCATAGGGTCCCGGGGCAGTGGGCCGAGGCACGGGCCGGGTGCAGGGCTGGTGGCGCCGCGGGGGGAGTGGCATTACCTTCAGGGCTATCCATGTCAGCTTGGGGAGAAACAGAGAATACAGATTAACGTTAGCGCCGAGCGGCAGGAAAGGAGAAACCAGAACCAGTAACTCCCGACCGGAAAAAGGGCGGAAAACGGGAGGCCTGTGGCCGCGACGGAAGTCTTCCATCTCCTAAAACGTTACTCTAGAGCCTCCCCGCCAGAATATGGGCCCTTCCATCTTCCTGGTCACCGCGGCGCTCCTTCCGGAGGTGGATTCGGGAGAAAGAGAGAAAGCCGACCTCCCGCTGGGAGAAGGTCACTGGTGTCAGCGTTTGCACAATAAACCTTCATTCTCTGGGATCATGAACTCAACTGGCTACCGGGCCGAAAGCACCCCCGCCCCCACCCACAGGACATCCAGAGACGCTCGTGGACGGGGTCCCAGCAGGCCTGGCCGCCCCGGACAGCTCTGCAGGCACTGTCCCGGCCCTGGGGACCACGCATCGGCCAACAGTGCCACCTACGGGCACACCCGGGCATCTACACCAGGGCCTGGCCCAGACCGAACCAAACCGAAGCAGGACCTGGCCCTTTGTTAAGAGTTTACGAAGGGTGCAGGGTGTTTTCCTGCACTGCAGCGCCCACATCCGTGTCATACACGACACCCTAAAGTCAGACTATTCACCTGAAAGAGTGAGAACTTCCCGGGCCCTGGGAGCACGCCCGGACGAGGGAAAGGGCCAGCGGGCCCGGGACAGTGAGCTGGCGTCTGCGCCAGGGGCCTGCGTGCAGGACAGGTTTCTGATGCTCTGAGCAGGCCAAGATTTTTACAATCTTTTATGGTGACTTGGAGCAATAGCACAGCGGGTAGGGTGTTTGCCTTGCATGCGGCCGACCCAGGTTCGATTCCTCCGTCCCTCTTGGAGAGCCCGGCAGGCTACCGAGAGTATCCCGCCCGCACGGCAGAGCCTGGCAAGCTCCCCGGGGTGTATTCAATATGCCAAAAACAGTAACAAGTCTCACAATGGAGACGTTACTGGTGCCCGCTCGAGCAAATCAATGAACGACCGTGGACAACAGAGCTACAGTGCTACGATGATCTGATCTCCAGGCCACACGCAGAGGGGCTCAGGCCTTCCACCTGGCTCAGGGCTTGCACCTGGGCTGGTCACAGCCAAAGCAAGCGCCCTACCCACAGTGCCACAGCCCCATCCCCTTCTCAATCTTTGCACAGGGCCACGCCGTGACACAGGCCCAAAGACGCGGGGCTCAGGCTCGCCGCTGGGGCCTGGCGATGCCACAGGACCGTTTGGCACCAGAGACGGAGCCGGGCTCCAAGGTGTCAGCCCTGCCCGGGCTCACAACTCTCAAGCACACAAGCAGCGGCTGCAAAGGGAACCGTGAAAGGTGACGGCTGGGATCCAAGGTCACGAACCGGAGGCCGCCTCCACCTCCTGCCGGCACGGCTGCAGAGCCCCGGGGGTGCTCCCTGTTGCGGAGCCCCGAGGGAGCCCCCAGACCAGCTCTAGACGTGAAGTGTCTTCTGGCAGGTGCCTGTGCCTCGTGCAGGTGAGAACAGGAGGGGCTTGGGGGCACCAGCCTGGGTGCGGGCGGTTTGTGGGTGCTGCATCAAAGCAGTTCTGGGTGCAGCTGTGTGGGGGGTGGGGCTCTGTGGCGGGGGGGGGCCTTCACTGCCCCCACCCCGCCCCGCTCACCTGCTTGTACTTCCGGTAACAGCGCTGGATCACGGCAGCCGCCACTTCCTGCTGCTCCCGCAGGGGCCGGCCCTTGGGGAGAAGGGGAGAAAGCGGCCGTGACTTTCCCCAGTGGTAGCGGCGTTCCCGGGACCCCCGGGGTACCGACAGCCCCCGGCTCAGACCAGCCCAGCAGGGGCGGCAGGCCTGAGAGGTTTCCTCTCTCTCTGGACTCGGCTCACGTTTTTCTAAGCTCCCCTCCCCGCCAGGGTGGCTGTGACAAGCCGCACCAGCAGCGCCTGCAGTCCGGGGGCCACCATAGAGGCCTCTGACCCTCGGCACCCCGCCCCACCCCCCAGCCCCCTTACACGAGGGTCCCAGTTCTTCCATCACCTAAATAAAGTCAGTGGTGGGCGTCCAGCCCGCCGGGTGCAGCTGAGGGGGACCTCGCCCACCAGTGCCCCAGGAGCTGACACCGGGACAAACGGCACGTTACGGCCGTTTCATTACCCGCACACTTCTGGAAGTTACCCAGAATCCCCAGGCACAGAATAACGTGAAATAAGACTTCTCCAGGCGCAGGGCTGGGGAGAGGGCACAATGGGGAGAACGCCTGGCTTGCACACCGTCAACCCTGGTTCATCCCCGGCACCCCGGTTCCCCCGAGCACCGCCAGGATGATCCCTAAGTGCGGAGCCAGGAGTAAGTCCTGAGCACCGCCGGACGTGACCTGCAAACCAAAACAAATCTCTAAGCTCAGGGCTCAGTGGTAGGCACACACTTTCTATGTTCGAGACCCCTGGAAAGGAAAGGGAAATCCTACAAGTTCAGTGGGGATAAAGCCTGAATACAGCTCTGTGGGAATGACCCCGACCTTCCTACTATGGCCCTGTGGGAATGACCCAGACCTTCCTGCTATGGCCCTGCAGGGATGAATCTGACCTTCCTACTATGGCCCTGTATGGATGACCCCAACCTTCCTACTATGGCCCTGTGGGAATGACCCTGACCTTCCTGCTATGGCCCTGCAGGAATGACCCTGACCTTCCTACTATGGCCCTGTGGGAATGACCCCAACCTTCCTACTAGGGCCCTATGGGGATGATTTCGACCTTCCTGCTATGGCCCTACAGGAATGACCCTGACCTTCCTACTATGGCCCTACAGGGACCACCCGTCTTTCTTGCTATGACCCCACAGGAATGACCCCGACTCTCCTGCTATGACCCTGCAGGGACCTCCCCCCATCTCAGCAGCCGCCCGGGCCTGGCTCACCTTGTATTTCCGGAACGCCGTTTGGACCAGCCTGGCAGCCTCGTAGAGCTCTCGCTGCTCGTGGTCCGACAGAGTGAGCTGAGCAAACTCGTTCTCCACCTTCTCGCTGGTGGACGCACTCAGGAACTCTGACCAGTCGGCGGCCGACGGGAGGCTGGGCTTCTCGAAGGCCATCCCACTGACCGAAGAGCCGACGGGGCTCAGGGTGCTGGGGAAGCAGGAGGGAGGGCTCCATCCAGGCACTGCCGGGACAGCAGAGGGAGACCCCACCCCCGAGGCAGGGAGCCGGCGGGGGCCACTGGGGGCGGGGTGGGCAGGTCCACCCTGCAGACGGCCCTCAGCACCCGGGGCACGGGGCTGCGCGGGGCCTTTCTGGGTTGTGCGGAACAGGAAGTGGAACCTCCGGAAGTATGACCCGGCCGGGGGACCCCAGCCCACGGGCCCTCGGGCCGTGCTGGGCTACGACACCCCGGAAGGGAGGCAGGCTCAGCCCCGCCCCGAGGCGCCAGCGCCCTGCGAGCTCCAGACAGACCTGATCTGGGCAGTGCCGGGCAGGTGGTCGACGTCTGCGAGGTAACTGGCCAGCCAGCTCATGGTGCTGCCCACGGCGGGGCTGTCCGTCCGCTCGGGGCCCGCGGGCTCCAGGGGCACGAAGGGCTCCTGCTTGATGCGCTCGGGGGTGGCCTCGATGATGTGCTCCGCCAGCGTGATCATGTTCACCTGCGGGGCAGCACGGGCCGTGACCCCCGGCCCCAGCCACGCGGCTCTCGGCAAGGGCAGACCCAGGGGACGTGGCCCCCCCAGGCGGCCCGGGTCAGCCTCACCCCGAGAACCCCAGCTGTAGGGGATGGTGCTACCCCACCCCGTGTCCCCGGCCAGGAGTTGGGGGTGGCGGCGATGCTTCTGTTTCGGGGGGTGGGGCCACACCCAAGGGTGCTGGGGGCCTCCACGTGCAAGGTGGCACCTTAATCCCTTCCCTGACTGTCCTTCCTGCTTCTGTTTTGTTTTTTTTTCCCCCGCTTTTTGGGTCACACCCAGCGCTGCTCAGGTTTATCCTGGCTCTGCGCTCAGAATCCCTCCTGGCAGTGCTCGGGGACCACGTGGGATCCTGGGAACCCGGGTCCGCTGCGTGCAGGGCAAACGCCCTCCCTGCTGTGCTACCGCTCGGCCCCCGTCCCTCCTGCTTCTCTGTGACACCATCTGGGGTCTTGCCCACTTCCTCCTGCCGCGGCCACCCCGGGGCTGGGGACAGGGCTGCAGACACGGCGGCCACCAGGCACTGACCTGGGACCCCAGCACGAGCACCCTGGCCTGCACCAGCTGCCCGGAAACTTTTTGCCATTTTTTGGTTGTTAACCCAGCAGGGAGGTCGCTGGCAGGTGGGCCCAACTACATCCCTGAAGGACGTGCTCAGAGACCCTCAAAGGGAGTCTGGGAAAGGGGAGGGTGGATCAGAACCTGCAGCCTGGGTCTGCCAGGAAAGAGAAAAAAATCCCAAAGCCACGCCCCTACACCAAAAAGCAGACAGAAACTGCTAGAAGCTGCCAAGTTCTGGGACAGAAGTCAGAGGGTGGGTCCCTGGGCTCGGCTGGAGCAGATGGGGGTGCAGGGTGCCCAGGAGATCCGGGGGCCCTGGAGTGTCTAGGCCCAGGAGCAGAGACGCCCGCGGGCCGATGCGCCAAGGGCACCTCACACGAGGCCGAGGGCCACAACCCTCCAGAGTCGGGCAACCCTGCAGCGGGTGTGGGGGAAAAGGGGGCCGGCCTTCCCGCTCCCCCCGGACCGGCAGTCTTGCTTCGGACTCAGTGAGGAGGCCAAATTCTCTCTCTACAGAGTATTCATGTATGATGACACGCCTGTTTGGGGGCCACAGCCGACAGTACTCGGGGCTTACTCCTCATTCTACGCTCAGGGATCACTCCGGGTGGGCTCGGAGGATCACCTGGGTGCCAGGGATCAAGCCCAGATAGGACGCATGCAGGATAGGTGCCCTCCCCGCGGTACTGTCTCTCCAGCCCCATCTACAAAAGTTTTAAAATTATGCCATTAAAAGTAAAATGGGGGGGGGGCTGGAGCGATAGCACAGCGGGTAGGGCGTTTGCCTTGCACGCGGCCGACCCGGGTTCGAATCCCAGCATCCCAAATGGTCCCCTGAGCACCGCCAGGAGTAATTCCTGAGTGCAGAGCCAGGAGTAACCCCTGTGCATCGCCGGGTGTGACCCAAAAAGCAAAAAAAAAAAAAAAAAAAAGTAAAGTGGGATTTTCTAGACTGGAGAGAGAGCACCGTGGGGAGGGCACTTTCCTTACATGCGGCCCTCACAGGTTTGATCCCCGGCACTCCACATGCTCTCTGGAGCACCACCAAGAGAAATTCTTCAGTCCAGAGCCAAGAGTAAGCCCTGAGCATTGCCAGTTGTGCCCCCCCCCCAAAGCAAAACAAAACCAAAGCACAAAAGCAAAGTGGCATTTCTGCAGCCCTGAGCCCGTTTGGTCGCTGTCTGAACAGCACGCCCACCCGTCCCAGGGCCCACGGCCAATCCGAGTGGCTGGCTGCATGGCCCTGTTTTCCGGTGTGGTGGCAAAAGGCACCAGTGTTTAAACAGCCATGTACCAAATGACAACGTCCTAGGCAGGTGCGAAGGAAACCACTTCATCTTGTCCTAAACGTCCCACACAGGGCCGGGGAGGAAAACTTGCAAAGGTGCAGCTCGGGGTTTTCATCTGAATTCCTGAGGGAGGCAACCTCGTCACGTGTATCATTGTACCACCGTACCACTGTCATCCCATTGTTCATCGATTTGCTTGAGCGGGCACCCGTAACGTCTCCATTCGTCCCTGTCGCGTGCTAGTGTAGCCCGATGGCATATTGGGGGCTCTTTCAGGGTCGGGGGAATGAGGATCGTTGTTGTTACTGTTTTTGACGTTCGAGTACGCCAGGGGTAGCTTGCCAGGCTCTGCCGTGCAGGGGGGATACTCTCGGTAGCTTGCCGGGCTCTCCGAGAGGGACGGAGGCCTTTGGGGCGGCCTCTAGTAGCCTTTACAGGTGTTCCGAGTCTACCGAGCGTAAGCTTTTGGTCGACTGGACTGTTGTACCGATCTGCACACTGACAAACACGCACCTGCCTGCGTCTCTGGGCAGCACAAATGCATTTTTTTTTTCATTTTTTGTTTGGGGGCCACACCCGGGGATGATCAGGGGCGACTCCTGGCTCTGCACGCGGGAGTCACTCCTTGTGGTACTCGTCTGGGCTGCCGGGCATCCAGCCCGGGTTGGCCGCACGCCAGGCAGGCGCCCTCGCCACTGCACTGGCTCTCGGGTCGCTCATCAACGCATTTCACCTTTGCTCCCTTGGGGGTCGGGAGCCACGCCCAGCCGCGCCTGCTCCCCCCCCCCCCGCCCCCGCGCGCAGGGTCACATGATGCTGGACGGCAAACCCGAGGCACGTGCTCAGCCACGGGAGCCGCAGCCCTCAGGGTCACGTGATGCTGGACGGCAAACCCGAGGCACGTGCTCGGCCACGGGAGCCGCAGCCCAGCGGGGAGACTGTGCTCGCACCTGCCCGTCCCCGCCTCGCTGGTGTTAGCGAGATCCCGGGATTTCCGTGCCAGGCCACCGAGGAGCCCCCGTCCTCTGCGCCCGCCCACCCCGACGGCAGCCCCGCACGCCGCGTGGCTGCTCCCGAGCACAGGCTCCCGGACTCCCACCAGCAGTGGACAGTCAAAGCCCAGCGCCCCACTGTCCAGCGGTCAACAGCGGGGCAGTTCCGGCTGTGGGCCAGGACACGGAGGGCTCGAAGCCCCTTCAGACCCCCCAGTCCTCTGCAGAGACCCCGTGGGCGGGGGGAGGGGTCAGCTTCCCCTGCAGGCTCCTGACCGGGGCCCACCCAGCTGGCGAGTGAGAGCAGGGCAGGACCCCCGGGAGCAGGACAGAGGGGCTGCCCGGGGCACACCCGCCCCCTCGGCCTCCCGGAACTTTCTGGCCTGTTTTCTGGGCCACACCCGGCCCTTGCTCAGGGCTGACTATGGGCTCTGCCCTCCGGGGTCGCTCACCCGCTGCAGAAGGCGACCCCAGCGGCCCAATCCCGGACCCCGGGTGACCGTGGCAATCGGGACCGGCACGATCCCTGGGTTTCCGCGTGGCCGCGGGGCCCTGGGCCGGGTGCATACCTGGATGTCGTCCATGGGCTGTGCACACGCCTCGCCCTCGCCCGGGGCGCCCTCGCGGCTGGCGCCCAGCTCGGCCTTCACCTCCCTGCTGGCCATCATCAGCACGCTGACCGGCTCCCGCGGCCGCGCCGCCGCCGGGGCCGCCTCCTTGCCCACGCTGGTCCCCTTCGCACTGCCGGCCACCTGCCCTGTAGACGGACCCTCGTCAGCCTCCCACAGGGGCCCCGCACACCCGCCCTCTGTCCCGGACCCCCCCCTCGGGGGCTCAGAAGCGCCTGGCGGGGCGCGGGGCTCGGCCCGGCTCAGAGAGGCAGCTCGACACCACAGTCTCAGGGTGCAAGCGCGGGGTGGGGGAAACTGAGGCCGCCGGGGGGCCGCGGGCGGGCGGCATGCCAGCAGAGCCCCCGGGGCCGGGTACCTGGGTTGGTGCTGGCGATGACCGTGACGCCCTTGGGCATCTCCGGGGAGGCGATGCCGTCGCCGTGCCACTGGGCCACCCAGCTGTCGGCGGCGGGCCCCTCGCGGGCCGGGCTGCGCACCCGGGGGTCGGGCCCCAGCGGCGTCTGCTCGTCGCGCTGCAGGTGCTCCAGGCACTCGGCCAGCCGCACGTGGCCGCGGGAGCGGGCGATGCCCAGCGGCAGCCGCCCCAGGGAGTCGGGGATCGAGATGGCTCGGCGGTCCCACTTGTACAGCACCACGGCCGCCTCCAGGTGCCCGAGCGCGCAGGCCCACATCTGGGGACGGGAGGCGGCTCAGCGCGGCAGGGCCGGGCCACGGGGGCGGGGAGGGGGCAGGGCAGCGGGCAGGGCAGGTGGGGGCCTCAGCACAGGGGAGGGGCGGTGGCTGGGGGGCGGGGAGGGCGGTGGGCTGGGCTGGGGAGGGGCAGGTTGGGCTGGGGGCCTCAGCACAGGGGAGGGGGCGGTGGCTGGGTGGGGGAGGGTGGTGGGCTGGGCTGGGGCTGGTTGGGCGGGGGGGAGGGGCCTCTGCACAGCGGAGGGGGCGGTGGCTGGGTGGGGGAGGGTGGTGGGCTGGGCTGGGGCAGGTTGGGGGGGGGCCTCAGCACAGGGGAGGGGGCGGTGGCTGGGGGCGGGGAAAGCGGCGGGCTGGGCTGGGGAGGGGCAGGCAGCAGGTTGGGCGGTTGGGCCGGGGGCCTCACCAGCGGCGTGCAGGAGAAGTGGTCGACGTTGAGGGGGTCCACTTCCAGCTCCAGGTCGATGCTGTCCGCGTGCTTTGTGCTGTGAGGGACACGCGGTGAGTGCCCGGGTGCAGGCCACACCCCGCAGGCCGCCCCTCCCGGAGGTGATGGAGGGGGACCCAGCCGGAGGGACGGGTGTGATGGCATGGGGGGGTGGTGTCCCCCCAGCTGTCTGCAGAGTCCGCACCCCGGCGGGCGGGGCGGGGCGTGCCGTGCAGGGGGAGGCAGGGGGAGGCGGGGCGGGCTGCCCGGGGCTCACCGCCACTTGATGAGCGTCTGGATGAGGGTGGCGTAGCCCTGGGCGGCCGCCAGGTGCAGCAGCGTCATGCCGCGGAAGGTCTTGGAGTGGATCAGGTGCTTGGCCTTGGCCCAGCAGGCGCGGCTCATCATCTTCTCGCACACCATCACCACGCGGCTCTCGAAGCAGCTTCCCAGGGGCCCCGGGGCGGAGGCGCACTGCCGGGAGGGGGCACGCGTCAGCCCGGCCCGGCCGTGCCGGCCACCGGGGCCCGGGATGGGGTCAGGGACACGGGGGGGGGGGGGGGGGCGGGTGAGGTGAGGCGGGCCCTGCCCGGCCCCACGCCTGCGGCCCTCTGATGGGGGGGGAGGTCAGGGGCTCTGCCCCACTGGAGCAGGCCAGCGCCACGCGACAGGCCACGCATGGTCCTGGCGGGCTCAGCACTGCGGGGCCGGGGGTCCTGCGTCACCGTCCCAGGGACACTGCACCCCTATTAGGAATCTGTGAATAATCAAAAGGCCAAGAGACCCCAAGGAAGCTCTCAAGATCAGGGCCTGAGTGTCTGGACGGCAACGGGGCCCCCAGGAGCAAGGAGGCCCTTCTCGGCCCGGCCGCTCGCCGAGGCAGGGGTGCGGGAGGCCTGACACTCGCGCCCAAACACCCCCTGCTGGCCAGAGGCTCTTCTCGGCTCCCTCTGTCGGCATCTGTCCAGCAAGGAGGCCGCGAGAGCCGGGCCCTGAGAACACCGCCGGCCTCTGCTCCGTCCGTCCGTCCTTCCAAAGGGGATGAAGAAGCCCCAGCCGGGCTTGGCCGGATTCTCCGTCTTAACGCTGCAGTGGGGGTGGTCCTACAGTGCTCGGGGAGCACCCACCTGTGCCGGGGGACCCGGCTGTGCCAACCCCGGGGCCAAGGGGCCCGGCATGTCCCCTCACGACGACCGCGAGGGTGAGACTCGCCTGGGCCGGGCGGGCCCAGAGTGGGACGTGGCTCGGAGGAGCCAGGCTTCCCCCTCGGGGGTCTGCGGGCGCCCCTACCTGGGCCTGGTTTCCCGCCGTGCCGCCGCCCGTGCCGCCGCCGCCCTGCTTGTGCTGCTGGGCCCCCGTCATCTCGGCCATCCGCCGCTCCATCTGCTCCAGGCGCTCCAGGATGGACATCCTGAACTGGTTATCTGGGGCGGAACAGGCCGAGTGACCCCCAGCTGCCCGCGGTCCTGGGTTCAAGCCCCGCTGCTTGATGCCCCCGGGGCCGCGTGGCCATGCTTTCATTCCCACCACGGTGAGAAAGGAGCCGGGTTTTAAGGATGTTTTACCCAGACAGAGTCTGCAGGGCTCCGTGTGGGAGAAGGTTCGCGTTTACCGGGCTGACCCTCGCCCCGCTGGGCCACAGCCGAGAAGCTCTCGGTGCCGGCCCCCCCGGCTGAGATGGGCACAGTTCGCCGCACCCCACGTCACATGCCACAGAGGCGCTGGGAACAGGGCAGAGGCCCCTCTTCCTGCCCGAGCACCGATGTGGCATCAACTCACCAGGAAACGGGTGCGAGCGGGTGGAGGCCTGAGCCCGGAGGACGGAGCCCCAGCGCCGAGGGGGGCCGGGCGGGCAGCCCAGTGGGCACCACGAGGGCAGGAGGAGGGCAAGAACCCTGGCGCCTGCTTCTGACCAGTGCCTTGGGGCCACGGCCGCAGGGGCATGGGAAACGGCTGGCCACCAACCACCATGCACCAAGTCTGCTGCCCGGGACGCGCTGTCTTGGCTACACGCACACACATGCGCACACACACACATACACGCACACACACGCGCACATGCACAGGTGCACACACACAGACATGCGCACTGTTCAGATCACACACATGAAAAACACCCCCCAGCATCCACGCCAAGCTGGAGCTTGGGTCCCGGGAACCCCGTGTTCTGTTTGCGGCTCTCCAGTGCCCAGCCCTGCCGGGCGGCTGACAGCTCTCCCCTCTGCGGGGGGCAACCGGGCCGGGCCCAGCTCAGGGAGCAGCCGCCCCCTCCTCGCCTGCACCCAGCCTGGACGGCACGGCCCTGTGGCCCCCGCCTGTCTGTAGGGCGGCCTGCAGACGCGCGTGGCAGGGGGGAATCAAGCCCTTTCCGGTGACACGTGGCAATTCCCTCCCAGCGAGACCCCGCTCATGGGCCGGGCCCCCCCGCAGCCGGCCAACCCCCTCGCCCGACGCCCCCACGGCCCCCTCCCTTCGCGCCCTCTCCCGGAGGGGCCGGGACGGAGCCCAGCTCCAGCCGCTGTGGCAGGAGAGACGCGATCCCGGGTCTGCGAAACGTGCCCCACGCATGTCGGTCACACCGTGAGGACGAGACCCGGATGGCGCGACCTGAGCTCCTCAGCCGGGACCCCTGGGCCTCGCGGGCCTGCGGGGGGCGCCCCGGGAAGCTCTTCCCGCTATGCCCCGAGACGCCGAGCCCAGCTTCTCCCTGATCCCAGGACTGACGCCGGCCCTGTGCTGCGCCGGGGGCAGGCTCTGTGCTCAGGGGCCCGGGGGCTCAGCGAGGGCTGCGAGGCGAGGCCTGAAGCCCCGTACTCTCTCTCGAGCTTTCTTTTTAAAATGAATTTTGCTCATTTAAAAAAAAATCATACTCTCGGGGTTGGAGTGATAGCACAGCGGGTAGGACGTCTGCCTCGCACGCAGCCGACCCAGGTTCGATTCCCAGCATCCCATATGGTCCCCCGAGCACCACCAGGAGCAGTTCCTGAGTGCAGAGCCAGGAGTGACCCCTGTGCATTGCCAGGTGTGACCCCCCCAAAAAAAAATCCTACTCCTTAATTTTGGGAGGGCAAGGGATCAAACTCAGGGCCTCAGGCACGCCAGGCGGACCCCCGGGGACGGCTGCCCGACACTGTCTTTGCTGCCTCCGTCCCCCAGGCCTGCCGGGCCTAACGCTGAGGTCCCTGTCTTCTCCGGCTGGCGGTGAGTCAGCAGTCCCCCGGTTGTCATGACAAGGCACTTCTGGAAGTTGTCAGGGGCTTTGCAGCAGTATCAGAAAACTAAAGAAAGCGGCTCCCACTGGAAATAGATTCAAAACAGCTCCGGAGGCCAGGGAGACGGTGCAGCGGGGAGGGCGCTGGCCTTCAGGGGTCTGGGCTGGTCTGATCCCCCGGCCACAAAGGGTTCCCCCCCCAAAAAAAAATGAACCCAAATCAAAATAGTCCCGAGTATTACAAAGGGGGCACCAGAGCACTTCTCACCTGCCCCTGCCCGCTGCCCGGGGGGCCCCACGCCCACCTCCTGGGTGGGGCCACCTGGAAGCTGAGCACCGCTGAGCAACAAGCTTAAGACAAACCACGCCTGGGGCAGGCGACAGAGCAGGGCTCAAGGCACCCACCGAGCATGGGGTTTGATCCCTGGCACCACAATGGGTCCCCCAAACCCACAACAGGAGTGACCCCGAGCACAGAGCCAGGAGTCCTGAGCACAGAGCCAGGAATAACTCCGAGCACAGAGCCAGGAGTCAGCCCTGAGCACCGCCAGATGTACCTCAACCCTCCCCACTCCCCAAAAAAAGATGACATCTTCAGCAGAGCCCCGTGGGAGGACTGCAGGGGGAGCCCGGTGGCCTGTGGCACCGCCCTCAGTGCAGGGGTGAGGCCGGGGCACTGGGGGCCGAGGGCTCGGGCTCTGTCTGTGCCCCCTGGGGGCTCCCCCCGCTGCTGCACGTTCTCTCCATCCCTGCAGATCTGGAGGCAGAAGCCATCTTCAAGGCAATCTAGTTTAAAAAAGAAAAGAAGCGGCCGCCGCCCCCTGCGACGAGCCGAGTGTTCCGGCTGAGAGGCTCCGGCCGCCGTGCAGGGTGCTGTTTGTTTGGGGTCACACCCGCTGACGGTCAGGGGCCAATCCCAGGTGTGTCCGGGGAAACCCACGAGGGTCCTAGGTTAAGTCTGTGCACCAACCCTCGGGCTTGTTGGTTTTGGGGGGCCACAGCCACATGCTCAGGGCTCACTCCTGGCTCTGAGCTCAGGAATCACTCCTGGGGGTCCTCGGGGGACCCTATGGGATGCCGGAGATCGAATCCGGGTCGGCCCCGTGCATGGCAAGCGCTCCCCCCGCCCTGCTGTCTCCGGCCCCTTCTGGGCTCATTCTAAGTGCTCTCTCCTTTCCTCCTCCGAAACCAGGAGCCTCACCTGCCTCTGGCCCCCGGGGCCGGCCCACCCGGCGGCCCTCCCCGTTCAGAGTGTGGCTCGGCCACAGCTGGGGGCGGCCGTTCTCCACAGAGGGATGAGGGAGGCGGGGAGTCGGCGGGGGGCTGCCTGCGTCCATGCCCTCCACACCACAGCCCTCCGAGCGATGCCAGCCCTCCGAGCGATGCCCGTCGGTGCAAAGGCCCCGTCCACAGCCCAGCCGGAGTCACGGGAACGCAGTGGTCCTAGGGCGTGGGTGGGGCCCTGTCCACCCCTGCAGTGGGCACAGGGGCCGTGCCCCGCCCGGCCCAGTGGAGGCCCAGAGCAGCAAGGGTACCCGCTTTCCCGGCCAGCTGCAGACAGTGGGACCCCGCCCCAGGCCGCGGCTGGCAGGCGGCGGCCCAGTGAGCATCCTGCCCGCCCCCGCCCGCCCCCGCCCGCCCCCGCGCGTCCCGAGAGGCCGGACAGCTGCACAGACACCCGGCACTTACGTCCGTCTTAAGCCCAAGAAACACTTTTTCCGGAACTGTCCGGCCCGGCGCGTGGACGTGGCGGCCTGCGAGTGGCGGATGGAGCCTCTGGGCCGCCGTGTCACACACGGCGGCGTGGTCGGGGCCACGGCGGGTCGGGCGGCGCAGGAGCCAGCTGTCCTGGCAGGTGAATGAATGAGGGCGCGGCCATCAGATACCATCGGCTATTTTCATCGCGTTATTTGAGGCCCCGGAGCGCCCGGCCCGGCCGCCCAGAGCTGCTGTCGGGGTGGGGCGCCCACGGCGGGCCCCGGGGCCTCGGGCCGGCCGTGCCGGGGTTGCCTCTGGAGAGCACCCCGGCCCGCGGCTGAGGAAGTTCCCCTGCGCGCCTCCTGGACGCCTTCCCGGAATCCCCGGGGCGCCGGGGCGCGGGCGGGACCGCGCGGCCAGCTGCCCAGCTGCGGGACGGAGCGCGCGGAGGGAAGGGCGCACGCCGGACGGCGGGCGAGATAAGGCACAGGCTGTACCACTCGGATTTTCCAAAGCAATGGCTAAATTTAGCCCCGGGAAAAACTGCCCTACTCCACTTTTCCAAGGCTCCCCGGCTCCGTGCCCCGTGTCGGGAGTCAGCGGGCCCCGGACCCCCGGGCTGCCAGGTGGGGCCGCGGGGTCCGAGTCTCGTGCGCGTCACGGATTTGGAGCTGGAAGTGGGTCAGGAAAGGCCATCTGGGGCCGCCGCTCCCCCGGCACGGAGACGCGGCGTGGCCGGCAGAGCAGAGCGAGACTCCGACTCCGGCGCGTCCCTGCGACCCAGCGGAGCCCGCGGGGGCGGGAGGGCGGAACCGCCAAGGACACGCCGCCTGCCGCGGCCGGAGAGCGCCCGCACCGCCAGGCCGGGCACGCGGCTGCCTCGGGCACACGCCCGGCTCCGAGCAGCCCCGTGGCGGGGTCTGCAGGGACAGGAGCCGGCAAACGGCCACGTCCGGCCTGGGCATCGGGCGGGGAGGACCGACGGCCGCGGCTCCCCACTCGCACACACAAGTCTCCGGAGGCACTGTGGGGTGACACAACGCCACAGGCAGAAAGCCACAGGGACTCTCCTGGGCAGAGGCCGGGCACCGGGCCAGACGGCTCTGCCCAACTGCGTGTGGCCGCGGCCGGGTCCCGGGGACTCAGCGCTGGGGACCCACAGGGCACAGGACAACGCGGGGGTCCGCGGGGCTGCCCGGGGTGTCTCCAAAGCAGGACGGGGGCTGCCCGTCCAGAAGAGGCTCCGGAATCCAGGGGCCGAGACCCCCGTGGGGGCTGGGGCTGCCCCCGGCTGCAACCCTGAGCCCCGGGAGGGCCCCGTCCACCACCACAGACGTGCTTCTGTGCCAGGCTGGGGGCCGACGCGGCAGGGTGCTGCCCACTCTGTGCTCGCTCTCCGCCATACCCTGCAGTGCTCAGGGCTGACTCCTGGCTCTGCACTCAGGGAGCACTCGCGGTGGTGCTCGGGAGGCCGCTGGGGTGCCAGGGTTGAACCCGGGTCAGCTGCGAGCAAGGCCAGCGCCCTCCCCGCTGCCCTCACTCTGGCCCACACCTGCACTTCTGCGACACTCGCCACATATGTGTGCGGTACCTGTGACACGTGGCCCCGGGCCACGTTTCTGAGACACGTCAGTTTCTGCACGAGAGACGTGCGTCCGCAGCAAACCAGACCTCAGTGTATACGGGCCAGGGGCCGGGAGGGGCCCCCTAGAAGCAATTCCCTGAGCGGACCCTGGCCCCAGGGATGCACTCAGGTGGGGGGGCTCGTCCTAGGACCCAGCGAGGGCGACACGGGCGGGTCCTGCTGTCCTGAAACCTGAGTGTCAGCAGCGCTGGGAATCCCCGTCACAAACAGAAAAAAGGTTTTTAAAAATGTTGGGCTTTTTTTTTGGTTTGGGGGCCACGCCTGTGGCCATGGTCAGGGCCTCCTCGGGGCTCTGGCTCTGGTGGACTCAGGGGACCCGGTGGGTGCCGCGGGCTGCGCCCAGGTCAGCGGGTGCCAGGCACAAGCCCTCCCACTACACCGACACTCCGGCCCCCAGTGGAGGAGACTTTTTAAGAAGGAAAGAGAAAGCTGACAGAGCCCTGGAAAGGAACCGGAGACCCTCTTCTCCCTCCCCCAGGCCCCCCGCAGTCTGGGGGTGCACGTGGCAGTGAAAAATGAGGAGCTGGGGCTGCAGTGACAGGCCAGCGGGGAGGGCATTTGCCTTGCACACGGCTGACCCGGGTTCGATCCCCAGCATTCCACATGGTTCCCAGAGGACACCGCCAGGAGTGACCCCTGGGCATCGCCAGGTGTGACCCCTGGGCATCGCCAGGTGTGACCCAAAAGAGAAGAGAAGAAAGATGGGGGGCCAAGGCCCCTCCCCTGCTTCCCGCCTCCCCTGAGTCCCTGCTCCTGCGCAGTCTCTGCAGGCCCCTTCAGTGCCCTTGGGGGACCCTCCCACCACCCTTTCATGGCTCTAACCCCCCACTCCGCCCCCGGCCGCCTCTCGTGCCTTGGTCCACCCAGAACACAAGAACGCAATTACAACAGAGCAGCACCAGCACGCTCACGTGGGTCGCCTCAGTGGGACCATGCGCCTCTCGGCCTGTCCTGAGAAGTCACAGCCAGTCGGTCTGTGTGCAGAGCCGAGCTGACGAATGCCGTCCCGCCCGCCCGTGCCCACGCACACGCCTACGCACAGCCACACACGCACGCACACCCCACACGCACCCCCACACACATGCATGCACCCCCAATACCTCCCATACACCCCCACACATGCAGGCGCCCACACACGCATGCATGCCCACTCATACATGCTCACATGCATGTACACACATGCACACCCACACATGCATGCGCACCCACACCTCCCCACACACGCACGCACACATATACACGCACCCATGCACATACACACAAACCCACATGTGCACACACATATACACATGCACGTGCCCACGTGTGCACCCATGCACGTACACACATACGCACACATGCACACGCACAAACGCACATACATATGTACCCATGCACACACAGATGAAAGCACACACACATGCACCCATGCACACACCCACGCGCACCCACATACACATGCACCCACGCACACCCCTGCACACACACATGCACTCACACCTCCGTCCTGCAGACCTCTGTCTCGAATCGAGCCGCACCCCCAGGGGGCTGCCTTATGACGCACGCGTGCTGCTCACCTGTCCTCATGTGCCCCTGCGCAGCGTCTCAGCCAGACCGTGGACACGGGCCGCGAGGTCCGTTTCGGGCTCGCCGACCAGGCGCTGCACCATCCAACTCTTCTCTACGGGGCCACACCCGGCAAGGCGGGGCCACGGCTCTGCCGGCCCCGGCCCCGGCCCCACTCTGCTAGGCCGGGGGCTCTCGGTCACTCGGGACACGGGCGTCAGAAATCACGCGTTTCCCTGGCCGTGTTAGATAAACACCCTCGCAGGCACGGCGGGGAGCCGGGAGCACGGGTTCCGGCGCAGGGGCGGCTCCGCCCATGGGAAAGGCCTTCAGGGGGGCGCGGCGGGGAGGGGTGCCGAGGGCAGCTGCCCTGTGTCCCGGCGGGGGGACGCACCCCTTCTCCCCTCCGAGGGGCGCCCCCTCCCTGCTCACCTCACTTTTCATCTCTGGGGGGGGGTGAGCTGGTTCCTTCTGACCAGCAACCCACCCCCCTAACTCAGGGGGCGGCAGGGGTCCCACGGCGGTGATGCCGCACCTGCCCCCGAGCGCAGGCGGGTGGGGGGGCCCCGGCGAGGACGCAGGGGGGGAGGCAGCGCCCAGCGGGAGACAGGACGCGCAAGCAAACGCTGCCCGGCGCGGGGGGTCAGCAGCACGAGTGGTCCCCAGGTGCGGCTGCAGAGATGAGGCGCTCCTCACCCCTGGCGCTGAGCGGGGGTCAGGGTCTGAGAGGGTGGCGGGGTCTGGCGCCAGGCCCGGGCCGGAGGAGAGCCGGCAGCAGCTCGGCACGGCCAGAGACGCCCTCGGAACCCAGGGAGCAGACGGGGACAGGCTGGGCACCACGAGCTCTGACCGCGCCCCCGCCCCCGCCCCCAGGCCAGTGACCGGCTCCGGGGTCCGAGGGGAGACAGGGAGGGGCTGGTGGCCCCCAGACCCCCAGCCTTCCCGCGCTGGAGGCAGAGAAGCCAGCGTGGGCCCCGCAGCCGCTTGTCCACCCCCCACGAGTGTCCTGCTGTCCGCGGCCTGGCCAGCGCTCCGGCCCCTCTGCTCACAGGCTCTGTGGAGTGGGGCGGAGACCCCGCGCCCGCTTCTCTGCTCGTCTGACACCCCCAGACACACCGGGTAAGGGCCGGGGTCAGACCGGGCCGTGCCGTGGGGGCCGGAGCAGACCGAGACCCCTGGCGGGGCACGGCGGGAGGGGGGCCTGCAGGCGTGCCCGCCCCTCCAGCTCTCCAGCCTTCCCAACTGCCCGGCCACCAAGCGTCCACCCCTGAGTCCAGGCAGGGCGTGGCCGGGCCAGGCCAGGTGCCCCCCTGGGCAGCCCTCAGGAGGTCGGGGCGCCGGGGAGGAGTCTGGGGGTGGGGTGCCCGCCGGAGCAGGGCGGAGCACTGCAGAGCCCGCGTGGGCGAGAAGCGCCTGGCTCTCTGCTGGGCACAGGCTCCCGCCTGGCCAGCGGGGCCTCCCACGCCCTGAGCCGCGGCCAGTGAGCGCTTACGAGCGTCCCTCCGGCCTCTGCGCGGCTCTGCCAGAGCCTCGGGCCTCATCGCCTTGCAGGCAGGGAAGGGACGAGACCCGGTACTAGGGAGAAAACACAAACGCTCGCACAAACCTCACCGCTGTGAGGCGTATTGGGGAGTGTCGGCATCTCTGATCTGGGGGAGTTGGGACACACCGGGCCGTGCTCCGGGCTGACCCCTGGCTCTGTGCTCAGGGCTGACCCCCGGCCCCGTGCTCAGGGCTGGCCCCCGGCTCTGTGCTCAGGGCTGACCCCCGGCCCCATGCTCAGGGCTGACTCCTGGCCCCGTGCTTAGGGCTGACTCCCGGCCCTGTGCTCAGGGCTGACCCCTGGATCTGTGCTCAGGGATCACTCCTGGCTCTGTGCTCAGGGCTTCCTCCTGGCTCTGTGCTCAAGGCTGACTCCCGGCTCTGTGCTCTGGGTTGACTCCCAGCTCTGTGCTCTGGGCTTCCTCCTGGCTCCGTGCTCAGGGCTGACTCCCAGCTCTGTGCTCAGGGCTGACCCCTGGCTCTGTGCTCAGGGATCACTCCTGGCTCCGTGCTCAGGGCTTCCTCCTGGCTCTGTGCTCAAGGCTGACTCCCGGCTCTGTGCTCTGGGTTGACTCCCAGCTCTGTGCTCAGGGCTGACTCCCGGCTCTGTGCTCAGGGCTGACTCCCGGCTCTGGGAATCAAACCTGGCCCTGCCATGGCTCTCTTCAGCCCTAAACAGCAAATACGAGCATTTACCGTCAGTACCAGTCACGACTGTGCAGCTAAGCCGTAACCACGCTGGGCCGTGGCTAACCCCAGCCGCTCGTACCCGGCATCACTCCGCCCCTGCTCTTGTCCGCAGCCCCAGCATCAGGCCCCCGGCAGCTGCACGCAGACAGCGACAGTCACGCCAACGGTCACGCTGGGGCCTGTCTCTCATGTGGTCAGTTTATACACTGAGTCACGGAGGTAGCTGCGACCTAGCTGGTCTCCAGCCCCGGCACTGACAGCGGTCAGGAGCAGCGAGACTCCGGGCCCGGCGGGCACTGGGGGGTGCTTGGTGCCACTGACGCCCTCGGCAACTCCCTCCCGGCCTGCGGATGTGCTGGAGCTTCAGCGCCGACCAGCAGGTCCCCGGGAGCCGGGCAGGGCACCGGGCGGGCAAGCCCGAATTTCAACTGGGAGGGGCTGGAACGATGTTCCTGCAGGGAGGGTGCGGGCCTGGGTTCGAGCCCCGGCATCCCCTAGGGTCGTCCCCTGAGCCCACCGGGAGCGAAGCTTGAGTGCAGCGGCATGAACAGTCCCGAGCACGGGCGGGCAGGACCCAAACACAAAGCAAAACATATTTTTCCTTTTCAGTCAGGGCATGACGGGCATTTGACAGCAACAAGGCAAGCATCGAGCAAACCACGCTGGCACTGGCGGCGGGAGCGACAGGGCCGCGGGGAGGGCGCTTGCCTGGCACGGAATCACCTCTGAGCATTGCCGGTGTGGCCCCAAAACAAAAACAAAAAAACAACCAAACAAAAAAAAAAACCCTGGCTGGCATTCTCGCATCCCCCTTCGCCCACCTCACCCCCTGCCTCCTCCTGAAAACCCCAAATGACAAAACCCAAACCCAGCTGGCCACCGGGGCGGGGGCAGAGGACGAGCCCGTGAGCACAGACCTCAGCCCCTCCCGCTGTGCGCCCCCCTTCCAAGTCCAGTAGTGGGGTCCCGTGCCCAGCCCACTGCCCACCGCTACCCGGGGAGAAGGGCGCAGATACCCCCTGACCTCGGACGACCCTCGGAGGGGCAAGCCCATCTCTCAGGGGCGTCCGTGTGACCTGCGGCTGGCGAAATCCGGCGCCTCTCGCCCGAGCCCTCCCGTCACCGGGACTGCCGGAGCCCCCGTGGGGAGACCAGGCATCCCGCCATGGGGCGCGGGGCCAGTCCGAGCCCCCTGGTGGGCTGCCCGGTCCCTCTCCTGGGCTCTCATTTTCCTTTTGCCCAAAAGATGGGTCCGGTGCCCACAGCAAGGACTTGGTTTCCATGATGGGTGTCTGGAAAGGAACAATCGGGACCCCAAGGGGACCCCCGCGGAGCTACGACACCTTGGTTCACCCGTTCCCCACGGCTTCCCAGGATCAGCATGCGCGGGGTGGGCACAAACAAGCCCCTCGCGCGTGGCTGAGAGGCACCCCCACCCCGTGCAGCCAGCTGCCCTGGGGAAGACGGAGGGGGCACCACAGGAAAACGCTTCAAGTCCCAGAGCACAGCCCCCGAAATGCGGGAAGACCCGGGCCCTGGGCTGCTGGGCCCCCGCGAGAGGAGCTGCAGGGACTGGCCGCAGGCTGGGCGCTGCCCCTCTGGGTGCCACGCACCGGGGCTCCAGCTCAGCATTCTCACGACGCCCCAGCAAGGAAGGCCACCAGGGTCAGGCGTGCCCTGCAGCTCCCAAACTTCACAGCAGCAGCCACCCAGAGATCTCCAGGAGGCCCCCTGTGGACACCCCTCCTTGCAGCCCTCCCACCCCAGACCTCCTCCCTTCACCTTCTCCTTAACCCCGGGGCAAGGCAGAGCCCCAGTTCCACCTGTTACCGTGTAGCCCGGAGCAGCCCACGTCACCCACACAGCCGAGGAGGCGGCAGCAGGCCCCCCAGACTCTGGTGGCGGGGTGCGGGGGCTGAGCCCCGACTGTCCGCCAGATCCAGACCAGAGAGAAGTCCTTAGGCACGACAGCGCTGTGTCCCCACCCCACCACGGGTGTCTGTAAAGGAACGAGTCAGGTCCCCAAGGTGCTATGAAACCTTATTTTTATTCCCATTTGGGAAACCCACATTCTATGAACTCTTCTCCAGCGCACGCAACACGAAACTCCCCAAATATGCCGAGAGAAAGGAACACACCAGCGTCATCTGCTTTCTTCTAATTCTGGTCTCTACGGACAACCGTCATGCAGGTCTCTAGCATCCCTCTGCCCGGGCCGCGGGTCCCCCCACCCGACTCTGTCCAGGCTGCAGCCGCCCCCCCACGCACCCCCCCAGGATGGGGCCACTGGGAGGCGGGAGAGGGCGGGCAGCACCTCTGCGGACAGGTCCTGCCACTGATCTGAAACTTCAGGCCCCGGATCCGAGCAAAACAAGGCACTGGACCGGCCGCCCCGCGCCCCGCGCCCCTCCCTTGGCGGCCCGGGCTCAGGCACGGCGGCGAGGGAGCGCGGACCCGCCGCCACGGACTCGGAACCGGGGCGCTCTGCGGAGCCCGCGCGATGGGCGCACGCGCGTGCACGGGGCTACTCGGGGCTGGCACCCGAACCCCGCCTGCGAACCGGGGGGGGGTGCCACTATGCCCGGGCAAAAAACAACCCAAGAAATAAATAAACGCCCCCGCCCCCACCCCGGACGCCCAGAAGCTGCAGCCCCGCCGCACCCGGCGCCGGTCCCGGCTGGCACGCGCGGAGCCGGGCTCTCGGGGGAAGTTCCCCGGCCCGGAGTCTCGGCGGCAACTTTCCCGGCGCCGCCGCCCGGCCCGGCGCGGGGCCACCGACGCGTCCCCGCGCGGGCCCGCGGGCAGGGTGGGCGCCCTCCCCGCGGGGGGCGCCTCCGTCCCGACCCCCATCGCCGCGCCGCCGCCGCCGCGCCGACACAAAGCGGCCGCGGCCCCCTCCCCGCGCGCCCCCGCGCCGCCGCGCCCCCAAACACGCCCACTCCTCGCCCGCGCGCCTGCGCCCCCCGGGCCGGCGCGCGGCCCCGCACGTCGACACGCGCGCGCCCCCCGCCCCGCGCGCGCCCCCGCCCGCGCGCGCCCCCCGCGCGGCCCCGCCGGCCGCCGCCCTCGCCCGCCCGCGGCCGCACGCCCTCACCCGGCCCCGCTCGCCGTCCGCGCGCCCGCAGCGCCCGTCAGCTCCGCTCGCCGCAGCCGCACCGACTCGGGGCTCCGGGTACCGCGCTCCCCGCCACGGCCCCGGGCCGCCGCGCCGGCCAATGGCGCGCCGCGCCGGTGAGCTCACCCGCCCGGCCCCGCCCCCGCGGCCCGCGCCGCCCAATCGCGCGCCGCCACGTCACCCGGAGCCGGGCAGAGGCAGGTGCGGGCCGCGGGGCCGCCGGGCGCGGGGACTGCGCCGGAACTGCGCCGGGCGGGCTGGACGGCGGCGGGCACGGCCCCGCGCGGCCCCCGCCCCCGCGCCCACCCCGCCCCCGCCCCGCGCCCCCCACCCCGGGCTCCCGGAGGCCCCCGCTCGCGGGCGGCCGCGCCCCCGCACCCCCCGCACCCCCCGGCCCCGGTCCGCGGTGCCGTCGGGTCTGCGCGGCCGCCCGCAATGCAGCCGCGGGCGGGGCGGGCGCGGCGCGGCGCCGACGGGACCCGGCGGGGAGGGCGGGCTGTCGGCGCCGACACGCGCACCCGCGGCTCCCGGAGCGCCCCGGCTCCCCCCGTGCCAGCCAGCGGCGCGGGCCGTGGCCTCCGCGGCCGGAGTGCCAGGGCCTCCGTGCAAGCCCGGGGCCCAGAAGTTCTGGCTCCAGCCTGGGGCTCGGATGCTTCTGGGTCCCGTCCCTTCACCGCGCCCTCCCGAGCGCACACCGCCCCCCTCAGCCTCTCCCGCGGACGCCGCCCTCTCCTCCCTCGGTCTGCCGCTGTGTCCTACTTCGTCGCCCCGTCCCCACCGCGGGGCCTGGAGCTTGGCAAAGGCTCTCATGGGGCCGGGAGAGCTGATCTTGGCTCTTTCCTATCAGCTCCGTTAAAGAGAGGCTCAAGGGCCCGGGACAGGACAGGGGGTTACGCGCTTTCCTCGTGTGCCACTAAACGGACCCCCTTTGATCCCGGGCGCCGCAAATGGTCCCCCAAACACCTCCAGGAGTGATCCCTGAACACCGCCAGGTGGGACCCCACAACAAAAACAAAACAGAAAAGTTCAAAAGTAGAGATGTTTGGCTCCGAGCCAGGCCACACCCGAAACCACCACCGAATTCTGTAGTCCTTAACCCTGTACCACCCACCACGAAACGCTGGTAGAGGCCACGCCCAGGGCACCCCTGGTGAGGCTGGGTCCCCTCCTATGTCCCCAGGGGGCTGACCCTGCCACAGGTCTGCTCCGAGCCTGCCCTGGCAAAGTCAGAAGCGCTGGGGAGTGCCAGGGTGCACACTCCGGCCCTACAGTGCCAGGCGTGGTTATACCCCGTGAGCCAGCTCCTTTGCCCAGCGATACTCGGGGGTTACTCCGGCTCTGGTCTCAGGAATGGCTCCTGACAGTGCTGGGGGACCCCCTAAGGGGTGCCGGAGATGAAACCCCGGTTGGCCGTGTGTGCAAGGCAAGCGCCCTCCCTGCTGTATTACCGCTCTAGCCCTCCAGCGGCCTGTGACCTGAACGCCCCTTCCACCCTGTAAAAATGCACGGTGTGGAGGCCGGCAGGCCCTGCCTGGCCCTAAGTGTGTTGAGCACTAATGCCTTCAGACCGGGACAGTGTTCGGTGCTGGAGGACAGGAGCACTGCTAGCGTGCTGGGTGCTCTGAGAGCCCAGCGCCCAAGGCTGGGGGAGGGCTGAGCGGACGATAAGCTGCAGAGACCCGAGGGCAGGTCGGCCCGTGAGGGGCAGCGTTCGCCTTACAGCTCCAGCGCCCGCACTCCCAGATGACTAGCATCCCGGTCCAGAGGCGGAAGCAGGCTGCACAGACAGCACTGAGCTTAGACACTCGCCTTGCCTGTTCAGTCGTTGGCACCACGTAGGACCAGGAGTGATGCTCTGAGCACCGAGCCAGGAGTAACCCCTGAGCATCACCGGGTGCGGCCCCAAAACAACAACAACAATGAAACAAATACAGTCCAGGAATTTGTACAGGAGGGTTTCCGGTGATGAAGACCCCTGAGCTCAGGTGGTTTTAATTTGTACAGGCTGGGAAAATCCTGGTCGCCAATGTCATAGATAAGTTATTAGTAGCTGTCATTTCCCCGGTGCATGGGGTCTGCATGCCGGCTCCAGGCAGAAGCCCGCAGCGCCTTCGGTTACTCCCTGCCCAGCAATCACGACGGCTGTATCCTGCCAGTCCCAGACCTCGTGTTACCAGGGACCGTGGAGCCTGCCCTGCCCGCCGCACCTGCCGCCAGAGGGGAACTAAACGTCAGGCGGTTCCTGCAGCGGAACCTCATCTCACCTGGGCCGCAAGAGTCCCATCTGCTGGGGCCAGAAAGGTAGTATAGAGGGAGGGGTACAGCAGCTTGCCTCACATGCAGCTGACTCAGGTTCAATCCCCAGCATCCCATAGGGTCCCCTGAGCAATGCCAGGAGTGATACTTGAATATAGTGCCAGGAATAACTCCTGAGCATCACCGGGTATGACCCAAAGACAAAAAAAAAAAATCCAATGTTTCTGCAAATAGCAACTTTCCATAAAATATATTCTTCTCAAACCAAGAAGCAATTGGCTTTTTTTTTTTTGCTTTATTTTGGGGGGTCGGGTTTCAGGGCTTACTCCTGGACTGAGCTGAGCAATGACACCCGGCTGGTTCGGGGAACCACAAGGGTGCAGGAATCAAACCTGGCTTGGCTGCATGCAAGGCAAACGCCCTCCCTACCTGTTCTGCTCCAGCCTTCCAAAGTGGCAGTCTAAGTCAGGGCAGACATGCACTCACGGTGTATTAAGGCACCGGGAAATAAAATGAGTCTTTTTTGTTGTTGCTGGCTTTTTGGATCACACCCAGTGATGCACAGAGGTTACTCCTGGCTCTGCACTCAGGAATTACCCCTGGAGATGCTCAGGTGGTGTGAGCATTACTCCTGGCGGTGCTCAGGGGACCCTATGGGATACTGGGAATTGAACCCGGGTTGGCCATGTGCAAGGCAAACACCCTACCCGCTGTGCTATTGCTCCAGCCCCTAAAACGAGTCTTTTAAAACCAGTCAAAATGGCAAAGCCATTCCACAGAGGAGGGATACGTGGTGTGTAACAGGAGGTGAATTGTCTCGCTCCGTAGGCTAAAGTGAGCATGTCACCAGCCTGGAAGAGCCCCAGAGGTCCTGAAGACCCTGGCAGTCCGTCTTGAGATCCTTAGATCTGGTGATGTTTCAAAAGTGCGAACAGCCCAGGAAGACAGGTAGATTGGACTGCAAGCAAACTTTTTTTATGGTGTTTTTTTTTTTTTTTTTTTTGCTTTGTGGGTCACACCTGGCAATGCACAGGGGTCACTCCTGGCTCTGCACTCAGGAATTACCCCTGGCGGTGCTCAGGG
Organism: Sorex araneus; assembly: GCF_027595985.1. NCBI lineage: Eukaryota > Metazoa > Chordata > Mammalia > Eulipotyphla > Soricidae > Sorex > Sorex araneus. The sequence goes on along the minus strand of NC_073306.1, from coordinate 2,600,504 downwards.
GACCATATGGGATGCTGGGAATTGAACCCGGGTCGGCTGCGTGCAAGGCAAACGCCCTCCCCGCTGTGCTGTCACTCCAGCCCCCACAAACTTAAAACTTTTGTGCTCACAGAAAGTGAAAGAGGGCAGGAGAGGGGCTTCAGGCACTTGCCTTGTATGCGACCCACCCCGATTCTGTCCCTGGCACCGCTGTTCCACCGAGTACCACCAGGTGTGGCCCCACCCCCAGCCTCCCCTCAAAAAAGAAAGAGACAAATCGCTTTGGCAGGAAACATTTCCAATCGTGTAAGGGACTGTCTCTGGAACAGAAGCAACAGGATCTGACGAGCTCAAAACCGAGGCACCCCACGAAGAAAAGGCCTTTAGTTTAGTTTTGTTTGGGGGTCAGGCCTGTGATACCCAGGGGTTACTCCTGGCTCTGCACTCAGGAGTTAACTCTGGGCACCACCTGATGGCTGCTGGGACTGGGGTGAGGCAGACACCCCAAACTGTCCTGTTCTCAGTGACCTGATCTGACTTGACACTTCTCCAAAGCAGCACGCGAGACTCAGCCTGTGAGAAGTTCCGACGCGCGATTATCCCATCATCCCAGCAAGCTCTGGGGAGGACCCGGAGACCCCCCAAACCTGTATCCACTGACACGTGAAACGGAAACCCCTGGAGCCGGTCTCCCCGAGGCTTGTCGTAGAGTAACCCCAGGACCCTTGTTCACGCTGAGGAATTGGCAATGCTCAGAGGTTACAGCTAGTGCTGGCGCGACCTGGGCAAACACAGGCTGTATCTCTGCCGGGGAAGCGCGCCCCCACCCCACCCCACCCCCTGGACCCCTGCTTCCCCGGGTTGGGGGGTGACAGGAGACGGAGAAGTGCGGTGGCTGGCAGGTTCAGCGTGGGGCAGGGGGAAGGGGGTCAGACTGTCCTCCGTGTAGGTGGTGACTGCATGCGGGGGTGGGTCGTGGACAGTCCATCCACCCGGGCAGGCTGTGCGGGGTGTAAAGTCTCGACAAGGCGTCAAACACAAGAAGGAAAGGGAGCTTGTAGGCACGGGGGAACACCTGCCACGGGCTGTTCCACGTCCCGAGTCCACACCCCGGAGAGGATTCGGGAGGGCAAGGCTGGGCCCTGCCACTGGTCTCAGCCAGGACTGGCCCAGCCTTGCTGCCCGGGTCACCCCTGGGGTGGGCAGCAGGCCGGGGGCACACAGTCCCTGTCAGGAGGCTGCTGGGAGCAGACAGGATGGGGGGCAGTGCTGAGCCTTGTGACAGGGACCCCCGAGCCCCCAGGGGCAGAGGCAGCTGCTGGAGGGCGGGGAGAGGCCCTGGCCACTGACATGACGCCCCCCGACGGGCCCCCGGAGTGAGCAGCGTCCTGAGCTGGGGTCCCCGGGAGGTCCCTCGCAGGCGGGGTCTCTGCAGCGCTGGCCGAGTCAGGGCAGAGGTGGGCTTGGGGGAGTCCCGAGCACCCCCAGCTGAGCCACGCTTGTCCTTGGGCGGGAGGTGCTGGGGTGGCCCCGACTCCTGGTGGGAATCCCGGGCCTCAGAATCCACCAAAGGGGATCGAAACCCCGTCGCTGTCCCAGGGCATGTCCCATGCGCTCCGGCCCAGCCACCAGCCCAGCGCCTTCGGTGGGGACCCCGGGATCCGGGGTCTGGCTCGGGCGTGAGCTCAGCCGGCTGTAGCATGGGCGGGATGTGGCCGGGCAGGACGTTGCCGCCCCAGATGTCGGTGGGTGTTTGTGCAGTAACGGGGTGGGGGGGTGCGAGGATGGGGGACAAAAGCTTGTTCTCTTGGTTTTGTTTTTCGGACCACACCCGGCAGTATTCGGGACTTGCTCTGTGCTCTGCGCTCAGGGGTCGGCATGGGGGGTGCTGGGGATCGAACCTGGGTCGGCCCTGTGCAAGGCAAGCACCCTGTTTGCCGTACGATCCGATGGTGTTTATCTGACGCAAGAGAAATGAGGCAGGGTCTCCACCCAGATACAGCAGAAAGCATTGTCCGGGGGTCAGGCAGACGGCTGGGGAGGGGCGGGGAGACCCCACAGGCTTGGGGGGGGCTGAGTCCCGACCCCGGCCTGGCAGAACCCTAATACTGGGTGTAGCTCTGCAAGCCTCAGCACCGCACCCCCGTAACCCCAACAAAACAGACCACTGCCCTGCACTGGCTACCCATTGAAGGGCACCTGGGCAGAGGGTTCCTTTCTTCGGGGGCTGCTCACGGTCACCGGGTTCAAGCCAGGGTCCAGGCTGGCCGGTGTGTGGAGGCAGAGACGGCGCCTGGGGCCCACCGCACCCCCCGCATCTCTGGGGGAGTTTCAGACGCCTCAGGTGCTAGACGCCACTCCCTCCCCTTCAGGACCCCCCCCCACCTGCCCTCTGGCCCGCAGCAACGCTCACGGCTGCTTGGGGACAACGGGGGCCTGAGGCCTGGCCCAGCTCTGGCTTCCTGCTGCTCTCCAGGAAAAGCGGACCAAGGCCAGGCCCCTCACTCTCCCACCCGGGGGCCGAGCACAGGACCCCCACGGCAGAGGGGGGTCTCCCAGCACCAGTGGCGGGGGAGGGGCCCAGCGCCAGGACCACCCTCTGCTCAGAGCCGCTCAGCTGCTGCCCCCCAGGAGTGAATGAAGGTTCAGACACCGGGTGAGCTGGTGGGGGTGGCGGCGGGGGCTTCGGATGTGTCACAGCTGCGGGTGGTGCTGGGGGGTCCTGGCCCCCACCCTGGGAAGGCTCCACTCACAATCACTCTGGTCCAAGCCCCCTCTCCCCACCCCCAGGCTATCACTGTCACTGTCACTGTCATCCCGTTACCATCAATTTGCTCGAGGGGGCACCAGTCACGTCTCCATTGTGAGACTTGTGACTGTTTTTGGCATTTTGAATACGCCACGGGGAGCTTGCCAGGCTCCGCCGTGCGGGCGAGACACTCTGGGTAGCTTGCCGGGCTCTCCGAGAGGGACGGAGGAATTGAACCTGGGTCGGCCGCGTGCAAGGCAAATGCCCTTCCCCGCTGTGCTATCGCTCCAGCCCTACTTCCCATCCCCCCCCAGGTTATAATAATGAGAAACACCACGGGCAAAGAGGCTTAGAGCCGGGCATTCCCTGTCTTAGCAAACCCTGCACCTCCACAGCATGGACAGCGACGCCCTTCCCCCACCTGACCTCAACCCCCAGCATCCCCCTGAGGTCAGATCTTTTCCCACCAGCACTGAGGGGAAGAGAGGAGAGCAGGATGAGGGTTCTGGGGTTCTGGGGTCCAGTGCCAGCATCTGAGGGGGAGAAAAGGGGCACGGCAGGGGTTGAGGGAGGTTGAGGAGAGGCTGGGGCCAGAGAGATGGCTCAGTGGGCAGAACACAGGCTTTGCAGGCGAGAGGCCCAGGTTTGATCCACCCCTGGCCTGGCACTGCATAGCTTCCTGAGAACTGCTGGGAGCGACCCCAAGCTGGGAGTCGCCCCTGGTGTGGCCCAAGATCCAAAGAAAGAAGGGAGGAGAGAAAGAAAATGAAAGAGGGGGAAGAGGGTGCCCTGAAATGGAGCTGCGTCTAGGCCTCAGCAGCTCATGGGGCCCTGCGGGCGGGCGGGAGGAGAGAAGAGGCAGCGGGAAAGGATGGTGACACCGCAGGGCACCCAGGGGCCGGGGCCAGGGCACAGGGCCAGGGCACTTGCCTTACTCGCAGCTGGCCCGAGTTCGATTCCCCACAAACCAGCCGCCATCCCTGAGCTCGAGCCAGGAGGAAGTCCCGAGCCCAAAGCCAAGGGCACAGTGTAAGAGGCGACCAGCAGCAAGAGGAGCCCTGAGCTGCCTGCCCCTCCCGGACAGTCGCTGCGGAGAAGAGATCCCAGCACCTCCGAGAAACCCACAATCTTTACACGAGCAGCAAAGCAAATGCCCCCAACCCCCGGTGCATCCGGGTTACTGCACCCCACCCTCTCCATGTCCCGCCCCCCAGGGTGGGGACAATGTTGGAATACCAGCTCTCATTCAGTCTACACGTTTCCGTGAACCGATCCCTAGCCCAGCCACTTCCACACCTCGGCCGGGACCGGAGCTGTGCCCGGAATTCCCAGCTGGAGACAAAGGGCTCCCCCACCTATCCATCACAGTAAGATGCGTCTGCGGCCCCCAAGAGTCGCCAGGCTGATCGAGACTCGGGTGTGGGCGACACTTCCAGAACAAGAGCAGGGGCCGAGGGACAGCCCCGTGGGGAGGGCACTGGCCTTGCAAACGGCCAACCGGATTCCATCCCTGAAACCCCATCTGGTCCCCCAGGCACCCTCAGGAGTGGCCCTGAGCACAGAGCCAGGAGTCACCTCTGCACACTGCCGGGTGTGGCCCCCAAACAAAATGCAAAGAGCAAAACCGACCATATACAGTGTAACTATACTGTATACAGTGTAACTATACTGTACGCAGTGTAACTATATACTATATACAGTGTAACTATGCTGTATGCGGTATAACTGTATACTGTATACACAGGATACAACTGTGTGCCCCTCCAGGCTTGGACAGGGAGATGGGGGACCCTGTAGGGTGGCTTGTGGTTACGTGTTTACACAGTACACTTGACACTCGTGGTTCCGTGTCCACACAGTACACTTGAAGCTGTGAGTTCAACCCCAAACAGCTGCCCCAGCCAAGGTGATCCCCAGAGCTGGAACCAAGCAGCAAACTTGGGTGCACCCAGCCGGGGACGGGGGCAGACACCCCCACCCCACAGCAACGGGAGGCAGCCGAGACACGGGGAGACAGAGCAGGCAGTGGAGCGAGTTCCGTGCCGTGAAGAATCTACCCGGCTGGGGTGGGGGGTCCCCCTTTGCCTCCCCCACCTCCAGCAGCAGCCCCTGAGTGGCGGCTGATGGGCCCAATGGGAGGCCTTTGGGTGTCCGGTCAGCCAGGTGGGCACCGTCTTGTGCCAGCGCAGGGCCCCCCAAGGGACACCGGTGTACACTGGTGCCCTGTCCAGTGTCCTGCCCGTGGGAGCCCTGGGTCAGACCCTGCCTGCAGCCACCTGTGTGGCACATGTGACCCTGTGTGACATGGGTGGCCCTTCCTGTGGTGTCTCTGGTCCTTCTGGGACGCGAGGCCCTCAGCTTGGCTTGGGCCCCTGGGCTGGCAGCGGGGGGCGGGGGGCAGAAGGGGGTGTCCCCGTGGCCACCTGCTCTCGGGGCCATGCCTGGAGACTGCGGTGGGTCCTTGGGACAGTTTCCTCTCAGGGGCCTCAGGGATTCTGCCCCATAAGCCCCCCTGCCCCGAGCAATATCACACCAGCTGGTTCACACGTCCCGGCCCGGGCGGGCCTGCCAGCCAAGCTGGGGCCAGGCAGAGTGTGGGCACCGGGGACCCGGTGGTGGCAGGTGGCCCCACCAGGCTGCTCCTCCACACTGCCTGCCCCGGCAGGGGGGCACAGAGGCCTCCACTGGGCGTAGCGTGGAGTGCGTGGCCAGGGGCGTGGCTGGCACGGTCAGGCTGCGTCTGTCCACAGGGATGGACAGGTTTCACAGCCGATCCTGCTACCTGCCATCCAGCGATATCCATCGTTCATCCACCCACTACCCACCCATCTACCTGTCCATCCTCTATGAATCCACCCACCCGCCCACTCACCTGTATATTCATACACCAGCCACCCATTCACTGCCCGTCCCTCTACCCGTCCATCACTCGCCTGTCCACCCACTGTCCACCATCCAGTCACCCACCCACTCACTGTCCACCTCACCCTCCGTCCATCCGTCCACTCACCCGTTCATCCACCCACACACGTCCCTCCGTACTGTCCACCGTCCACCCGCCCACCTGTCCACCTGTCCACCTGCCCGTTAGGTATGAGTTTCCCACCTCTAAGCCACCGGTCACTGCACGGATCTCGCCTATGGCTGTCCTTGACCGGCCCTTGTTCTCAGACCCCGAGGCCTTCTAATGGGGGTAAAGTGCTCCACCCTCATCCCCTGGGGCTCTTTCCCCCAGTGCTCCCAGCCGAGTCCGGAAAGGCAGGTCTGACTCACTGCCTCTGACCCCGCAGCGGCTTCCTGGGACCCGGGAGAAAGGCTGTGTGTCCCCCTGCTGGGTCTGACGGGCCCTCACAGTGACACAGTGACAGAGTGACAATGGTCCCTTTCCTCAGCCCCTCGCCCCGAGCTCCCTCCTGCTGGCATGTTCTCCCCACCCCGTGGGGGGCGGCCCGGGGCTCTCCGGGGATGTGGGGTGCGCGGGGCACGCCTCCGGTTTGAACATTTGTTGGACTCCAGCATGTAGTGGCCCCCCGCCCCTCCCCGGATGCTGGTGAATAAGCTTCTAGAAGAAAGACCCCCCGAGGGAGAGAAAAGCAGGCACAGACCGCCCGCCCTGTGCGGGGGTGGCACGGGTGGGGTCTGCACAGCACGCGTGAAGGCCCAGTGTGGGAAGCAGCTGTGGGGACCTGGAGGGTCAGGGCCCGGCTTCCCTCCCCCAGGAGCTCCTGGGCGCCTCTCAGGCCCCGCCCCTGACACCCGCGGGGGAGGTGGGGCTAAAGCGCCAGCTGCTGGGGCTCCTGGCCCTGCCTTGTGGGTGTGACCGTGGGAAGGGACCTGGGGGCCCTCTCAGCCCCAGCGGCCACCGTGGATGTTGGTCACCCCCCACATGGCCACGGCCCTGTGCCTGCTCCGTCAGGGACAGAGGCTGGAGATGCGTGCCCCCCCACCGTGGCCTGGGCTGGGGGGTTTCCCGCTCCTGCTCAGGGAGGTTCTTTCCAGGAGGAGACGACGGGACGAGGGGGCAAAGGGCTGTCCTCAGGGATGTCCCGTGGGAAGGGTCCTCTGTTCCCGGGTGGGTGGGTACGTGAGGCCAGGCCCGCTGACCCTCGGTGACGCGGGACGTGGGTGCTGCTCTGTCCCGAGGCAGAGTCCAGGCCGCCTCCACTCCGAAGGCCTCGGGAACGTGCCTATTTTGAGGTGCAGAGGCTGTGGGGCCCAGCTGGGGGGGGAGGGGCCTCTCCCCCTGGGGGCTGGAGGGTGGGGTAACGCCAGAACCCAGCCCATGACCTTCTTTATTTGGGGGCCACGTCAGCAGGACCCAGGCCTTCCTCCTGGCTCTGCACTCCGGGGTCACTCCTGGTGTCTCTCGGGGACCATGTGGGGCGCCGGGAACTCAACCTGGGTCAGCCTCTCGCAGAGAGGCCCTCCCCGCCGCGTCTGCCCCAGACCCACCTACTTGCTGATGAAGTGTCAGGTCCCCTTACGGGCACCCCGACTCTTGCAGGCATGTGTCAGGGGCTGGCATGTCTGCGGGACGCCCTGGTCTTCAAGTCGCCCTTGGAGTTCTTGTCAAGTTGGTTTTGGGGTCTGTGAAGTTCCTGAGCTGTTGCGGTATTCTTCCTTCAAATCTGCATGAGCATCCGGCTGGGGAAAGCATTCTTGGCAAGGCATTCATTTCACTTTTCTTTTTTTCGGTTTTGTTTTTTTGTTTTGTTTTTCGCTATATCCCATCCCTGTCTTTGGGCCAGCAGGTTTTGCCGGCAAACCTGCTGTAAGTCTTCAGGACGCTTCTCTGTCTGTGTCTCCCTCCTCTGATCTTGCTGCTTTTCGTATTCTACCCATGGTCTTCGTCATTCTGATTAGGATGCATCTTGGAGCATTTTCTTTGGAGTTCTTTTAGCTGGCCCCTCTCAGGCCTCCTGGATCTGGGACCACGTGCTCTTCCCCTCTGGGAACTTCTCAGCAGTGATGGCTCAGACCGTGGCTTCTTCGTCAGGGCTGCCTTTCTGGCCTCTGGGGTCCCGATGATTCTTTTTTTTTTTTTTGCTTTTTGGGTCACACCTGGCGATGCACAGGGGTTACTCCTGGCTCTACACTCAGGAATTACACCTGGCCGTGCTCAGGGAACCATATGGCATGCTGGGATTTGAACCCGGGTCGGCCGCGTGCAAGGCAAACGCCCTACCCGCTGTGCTATCTCTCCAGCCCCGGTCCCGACGATTCTTATGCCGTTCCTCTTTATTGCATCCCAAAGTTCTTTCCAACCGTTTGTTTATTATTAATTTTTTTTTGATCCATACTCGGCAATGCTCAGGAGTTCCTCCTGGCTCTGCACTCAGGAGTCACTTCTGGTGGTGCTTGGGGGGTCCTGGGGGCTGAGGGGAACGAACCTGGGCCAGCTGCATGCAAGGCGTCCGCCCTTCCCGCCGCGCTATCTTCCCAGTCCCTGCTCATTTTGAGTCTTTTTTTTGATCTTCTGCTGCTGCCTGAGGTTTTCTGGTCCTCACCTAGGAGCCCTGACACTGTCCCCGGCAGCTGCCCTCTGCCGAAGGCTTCCCGAGTCTCCCATTCTGCTCCCGCGGCTTTTCACAGTCCTACCGCTTCTGTCTGCAGTTTGCTCGGTCCTGCTCTCAGATCCGCTTGCAGGGAGAGACCATCCTTGAGCGACCACCCAGGAGGCTGTTACTCGGACCACAGTCTGCACCCCCCTGCCCCCGTGCGGGGTTCTGCACTGCGCTGCTGTGGTTCCTTTTGTGGTCTGGGGTGACATTTTTTTTGGTCACACCCAGCAATGCTCAGGGGTTACTCCTGGCTTTGCACTCAGAAATTACTCCTGGCAGTGCTTGGGGCAGTGCTTGGGGGACCATATGGAATGCCAGGGATCGAACCCGGGTCAGCCGTGTGCAAGGCAAACGCCCTACCCGCTGATAGGCCGGGCCTATCGCTCCGGCCCCTGGGGTGACATTTTCCGGGGGGGCTGTGGGGTCGCTGCCTGGGGAGGGAGAGTGTCTAGGGGGGCACAGGGCTGACTTCAGACCTTTGGGGGTACCAGGACCTGGGGCGCGGCTGCCTGGTGTTTGGGGGGGCTGGTTCTCTCCTGGGCAGGTGGGGGAGGGTGCAGCCTCAGGGCACGCTGGGACCTGCTTCCGGGGACCACGGGAGGCAGTGGGCACCCCAGCCTTGGTGTGGGCGCTGGCTCATATCTGGGGGCCCGAGGGCCGTCTGCAGGGGGTCTGACATCTGCATGGCATTCTAGGCAAGTCAGTTTGTTCCCACGCTGGACAGACTCCGGCTCTGTACCCCAGCGGGCAGCAGTGGCGAGTTTGTCCTTGGCATTCAGAGTCAGTACCGGTGCCCCTTGGGCCCAGGACCGAGCAGCTGTGCTATGGGGGCTCCACCCGGGCCACCGCACAGAGGGCGGGCTCCCCACTTGGGGCACAAGGGGACCAAGATGGCATGGCCGGAGCAGAGAGGGGTGCCCGGCCTGCTGGCGGGGGCGGCTCTGCACTCAGGCCCCCCTTGGCACGGGCCAATCTGGAGGCTCTCGCGCCCCCCCCGCCCGCAGGCCTGGCCACGGGCAGTGTCCCCAGCTCAGCCTTGGTCCTGCCACCCCCGGTCCCCACTGCTGCCTCTCACCAGGCTCTCTGGGCTCTGCAGCCAGCTAACAGCCTCGCTCCCTCTCCTCGCCCTCTCCTCTCTCCTTCCCTCTCTCCCTCTTCCTCCCTCTCTCCTTCTCCCTCCTCCTCTCCCTCTTCCTTTCTTTCTCTCTCCTCTCCCTTTCCCTCCTCCCTCCCTTCCTCTATCCCCGTCTCTCTCCTCTCTTTCCCTCTCTCTCCCTCCCCTACTCTCTCTCCTCCTTCCCTCTCTCTCCCCTCTCTCCCTGCCTCTTTCCTCTCTCTCTCTCTCCACATCCAATCATGCTCCATAGACTCCCAACCCAGTGCTCAGGGGCCACTTCCAACACTTCTTGGGGATTGCGCCTGGCCGCCCGCCAAGCCCGCACCCCAGCCCTTTGGGCTACTCCGTCTCCATCTCTTGCCAGCTCCGATTCTGCCCCCCGGGGCAGTCCACACTCACCCTCTCGCCATCTCGAGAGTCACACTCGGGGCAGGAGGTCAGGCTGTGCCCAGCGCTGCTGGTGACCAGGACATTGTCCTCCGGGGCCACCTGGGCAGCCCCAGGGCCAGCAGCGGCGTCTGTCCTGCTGCTGGGCCAGCCCGTGACCTCCGACTCTTCCCCGCCCTTTCAGACCCTGGACTTAAAATTCCAGCCACACGCCCACAGAAAGTCGGAACAACAGGACAGCGGGAAGGGCGCCGCCGTGCCTGCCTGGCCCTGGGCTCAACGCCCAGCACCCCCTGTGGTCTCCGGGGCAGCAGCAGAGCACCGAGTCGGGAGTAACCTCTGAGCCAAGCATGGCCCAAACACCAGTAAAGAAAAGAAATTCTCCCTCTGCCGGGCCTCGCCTTGGCTTAACGGGTTTCTGTGCCTCAGTGACCAGCTGTAACTTGGCCAAGAGCAATCTCCTGCCCTGGCGCCCTCCATGCCGAGCCCACCAGCCGGCTCCCACTGTCCCCCACTGGAGAGCACACCGGGGGGTCCTCCTGGAGGCGGCACACTAGGGGGTCTTCCTGGAGGCGGTGGATGCAACTTGCCTCCCACACAGCAGACGTGGCCTTGGAAACTGGGTGCTCAGAGCCTGTGGCGGCCAAGACCGAATCCCAGCGTCCTGCCCGGGTGGGTGGGTGGGCTTCTCGCCCACCGCCCCTGCCCAGGCTCCTCCCCTCCTTCACCACCGGCCTGCTCCCGCCTTCCTCTGCCGCAACGCCTTTCCCGAGAGCACCGTGGCCCCTCTGACCGTGCACAAGGCGCCCGTGCCCCCAGCCCCCAGCCCCTGCCCGCCCCCAGCCCCTCCACTTCCTGTGGGAGGCGGGGGCTCGCACTGCTGCGGCCACGTGGCGGCAGAGGGGGCAGAGCAGCCAGCGCGCCCCAGGAGAGACACAGGGCGTGGGGCGCACGCAAGGACAGCCCGGAAGCCTTCGGGGGACTGTCCGCCTCGGGCTGGTGGTGGCTGGAGGCACTGAGGGCGACCAGAGACCCTGCCCGGTGTCCCCCTGGGCTCTCTCTCTCCCCGCAAGAAATCCGAGCTGGGTGGTTCCGGGACGGAGAAGGGGCTGAGAGGGGACCGAGTTCCCCTGAGACTGTGACAGAAGGTTCCAGAAGGGGGGCGGGGAGACGAGAAGGAGCCCACAGCCAGCGCCAGAGAGCCACCGAGGGCACCTGCCATGCACACGGCGGCCTGGGTGTGTCCCCGGCACCCAGACGGTCCCCTGAGCCCGCCAGGCGTGAGCCCAGAGCACAGCGCCAGGAGTCCGGTCAGCCGCCAGGGAGGACGTGCTGGCCCGTCTCGGGCGCCTCCCGGGCAGCTGTCCACGGGAGAGGAGGTCAGTGTCCTCGGCGGCGTGGGGTCCCCCCTCACTCCCCGCTGCCAACGCCCCACCTGTGTCGAACAGAGCCACACGGCCGCCTACACGCCTGAAAGCAACATCGGGGCCCCGGACCAGCTCCCGGCGGCCCCCGACGACCCCCGAAGCCCCAGGCCTCACCGTCCCCGTGGCACAGCCCCAGCCCCGGCACGTGGAAACCGGTCCCCCATTCCCTATGGCCCCCTTGTCTGCCCTGCGGCTGGCCAGCCCGGAGCCCAGCACCGGCCCCCCCGTACAGCTGCCCTGGGTTGAAGGGACCCCAGATCCGCACCCCCACACGGCAGCTGCAGGGGGACCTCCGAGACCCCGGGTGATCTCCCCACCCACATGACTCAGGGGGGCTGGCTCAGACTGGGGGGCCCTGGGCTGCACCCCCAGGCTGCAGCTCTTACACACGAGGGAAAGGAAGGGGTCCCGAGGCTGAGCCCAGCTGGGGGCTACAGGGGGCCACGGCTCCTTCGGCTTTCGGGCCAGAGGGCGGGAGGTGACTCGGGAAAAGGGGGTGGGTTTGGGGTGCACTTGAGCCGCCACCCCGGGAGGCCAGGAAGTGGACGCCACAGGGGCCAGCCAGCCACCCTGTGGGCTTGAGTCGGGATTCCACGGGGCGGGGGGCCCTCCAACAGCTCCAGAAGGCAGGGCTGGGGGAGGAGAGGTCGGCACCCCGCCCGCCCCTCGAGACAGACACGGGACAGAGCCGGGCAACACGGGCCCGACCTGCATCCCTGGGACCCGCAGCCCGTCCCACGGCTGCCCGAAGGGTCTCAGGCTGATGCTTCTTCCGGGCAGTGCACCACACAGGCCGGGTCGGCTCGGAGGCACCTCATCTACACACGGGGGCTCAGAGGGACCTCGTATACACCCGGAGGGCTCAGTCTACACCCGGGGAGCTCAGAGGGACCTCATGTAGACCCGGGGAGCTCAGAGGGACCTCATCTACACCTGGAGGGCTCAGAGGGACTTCGTCTACACCCGGAGGGCTCAGTCTACACCCGGGGAGCTCAGAGAGACCTTGTCTACACCCGGAGGGCTCAGTCTACACCCGGGGAGCTCAGAGGGACCTTGTCTACACCCGGAGGGCTCAGTCTACACCCGGGGAGCTCAGAGGGACCTTGTCTACACCCGGAGGGCTCAGTCTACACCCGGGGAGCTCAGAGGGACCTCATCTACATCTGGGGAGTTCAGAGGGACCTCGTCTACACCCGGAGGGCTTAGAGGGACCTCATCTACACCCAGAGAGCCTGAATTTTGCCCTCCTGCCTCACCCTTCACCCTTCATCAGCCAGCGGGGTGGGCCCCTGACCAAGTGGGCCGGAGGCTCGGGCCGGAGGGGTCAGGCTAGAAAGAAGCAGCCCCAGGGGCTCCGAATGGCCTCTTCCTGCCTGGGCGGGCTCCAGGCGCCCGTGCGACCAGGGCCGGCCACAGAGCAGGGAGGCAGCTTGCAGGGGTGAGTGTGCATGTGTGCATGCGTGTGTGTGCCACACATATGTGCACGTGTACAGGGGTGTGCCTGTGTGTGCATGCTCTCGGGAGTGGGGCGCCCAGAGGGGCGTCCCCCCTCGCCCGGACAGCCAGGCCACAGCTCAGGCAGGACGTGGAGATGGATCCTGCTTCTCCCCTCCGGGGCCACGGGTGGGGATCAGACACAGAGAGGGAGTCGGGGCCCTGCCCGGGGTCGGGGGCCGCTCCAGGCCCTGCTGGTGCCCCACCTGGGGCAGGGCAGGGGTCTCGCCCTGCCTGACCTGGGGGTCCAGCCTAAGTCCTGCCAGGGTCCACTGCCGGGGGCTTGCAGGGTGGGGCGGGGTGCCCCGGGGCTCTGACCTCACCCCAGCCAGGGAAGACCAGACGGTTTCCGGGGACAGGAGGGGCCCCTGACAAGCGCCCCGGGCCTCCAGCCCCCCGCCGTGACCCTGTGTCCAGCACTGGCGGGGACCAGCTGTGAGCGCGCCCGAGCCCTGACTGCTGGGAGGACTCTCCCCGGCTGCAGACGGAGGGCGGGGCTGCGGGGCCAGGACAGGCTGCCGCGACACGCACCAGCGTCTCCCCCCACAGTCTCCAGGGGAACCTTGTCTGGCCTGGGAGACGCCCCCTGTGTCCCCAGATGCACCGCAGACCCCCTGCAAATGTCGGGGGGGGCACATGCTAAATCTGGGCCCTTGGGGGAGCACTGGTGAGGGGGTTCCTGGAGTGTTCGGCCAGAGACAGCCCCGCCCCCACCCCTCGGCTCCCTGCCGTTCCTTTCCTTCCCTAGGAGGCTGCTGCCCTGTGACGTGACGTCAGGAGGGTCGCCGCCTCCCCGCAGCCTTCCTGAGCGCTCCAGGACGGCGCGCGCCGCGTGGGGGCGGGGCTGCCGGCCCCCTCCCCACCTCCAGGCTGCGCCCCGCCGAGATCGGGGGCCGCTGAGCGCCGGGCGCGGCCCGCGGGACCCGGTTCCCGGGCGAGCGCGCTCCCCTCCGCAGGGGCCCCTGCAATGCAGCTGCGCGCGCCGTGCCCGCGCCGCCGCCGCGCCCCAGTTTGCGGCGCCGCAGTCCCCGCGCCCCTGCCCGCCCCGCCCCGCCCCGCCCGCAGGGGGACCGCGGGGAGAGGCCCGGCCGAGCGCCCCCCCAACACAAGGCTCCAGACGCGCCCCCGCCCCCGCGTCTGCGCACGGCCCCCGCTCAGCCCAGCTCCTGCCCACCCGGGGCTCTGCGCCCCGCCCCCCACTCCCGAAGAGGCTGCTGGGGGCGGGGTCCAGCGCGGGAAGCCCGATGTCCCCCCCTGAGGACCGGGGGTGTATGCTGCAAAGCCACAGAGAGACAGACAGGCAGACAGACAGACACACACACACACACGCACACACGCACACAGCCCGGGCACAGCCCACGGCCCTGTCACAGAGCCCCACGTCCTTCTGTCCTCCCTGGTCAGTCGAGGAAAGCTGGGGCCTCTGCTGCCCAGCTGAAACCAGAGTCCTGGGCACCGGCCCTTCTCGGTTCCAGACGCTCAGCTCGCCCTGGCCGGGGAGGTGCCCCTGCCAGCCTGGCCCTGCCAGCATCCCGCTGCCTGCCGTGCTCTGAGCACACACCAGCCGCCCACCCCACCCCCAGCCCACAGCCCCGGGCACGCGCGAGGTGAAGCCACAGGCGTCAAGCCCTGGGACTGGACACCCGGCCAGGGGCAGCCCTCCCCGGACACATCAGTGACAGAGGCTGGGGCGGCAGGGCGGGGCGTCCTTGAGGGAGGCTGAGATTCCGCCGTCACACATGCTCAGACACAGTGTCTAGGAGAGCCCACCTCAGGCGAGACCCCCTGAGACCTGGCCTTCCCGCCCTCCCGTCTCCCACACGGCCCGCCGGGCGCCAGGCGGCCCTTACCGTCCAGGGACAGCCAGTCATGCTGAGACGACGGGAGCGTGGGCAGCGCCCGCGCCTTGTACTCGAACACCACCGAGTTGGAGATGATCTGGTTGTTGAAGGCAACTTGTAGGGTCACGAGGCCCGTGTCGTGGGCTGGAAGCAGAGGAGCGCGGTCAGGCGGGGGTGGCACGGGGGTGGCCCCTGGGCACTCAGTCCCTCCCCACCGCCCTGCTCCAGGTCCCGGGCCCCAGGGCTCCACACCCCAGCGCTGCTGTTTCCAGAACCTTCTCTGGGCCCAGAGGCCGCCGGCTCCCGCCGCACCTTCCTCTGTGCTCCCGGCAGCCCCCGTGTCCTCCCCCGCCCCGGGCCCGGCTCCTCCCGCCCTGCTCTGTGTCGCCTCTCCCGGCCCCTCTGTCCGTGTCACGGCTTCCTCCGGGCCTCTCCTGGCTCCCTCAGTGGCATCCCGTGTATTTTTAGAAGGCCAGACTCCCCGGCGTGGGCACGCACTTCAGTCGGGTCCCTGCAGTGCCACACGCGGCCAGGGAGGAGGGGGACAGGCGTCAAGCCCTGGGACTGGACACCCGGCCAGCTCCCGCCCCGCTGCCCGCGGGGTCCCACTCCACGCGGGGGCTCCTGCTGAGACCCGGGGGGGGGGCTGTGGCCTGCAGAGCCGGGGTGGGCTGCGGGCTGCGGGCTGCCCTGCCCCGCTGGCCCTGGCCTGGGGGTGCCGGAGGGCGGAGGTACGTGTCCTGGGCCCGGCTTTTCTGGAACTCTGGACGCCAGGGCCCAGGCCCTTCCCTGCTGGCTTCCCGGCCAGACCAGCTGGGGGATCGAGTTACTCAGTCGCTCCTGGTCTTCAGAAGCTTCCAGACCTGGAGGCCAAGTGGGCCGGTCCCAGGGCGGCTTCCCTGCACGGGTGGATGTCCCAACCGCTGCCTCCCCGAGGGAACGGGGTCCCGTGACCTGCTGTCTCCGTCCAGGGACCCCCTGCTGGTGGCCCCACGCAGAGCCAACAGGCTGGGGGGCGCCTCACCCAACACCCGACACCCCCGAGGCTCCGACTACACTCGGGTTCCCCACGGGAAGGGCCGTGGGCAGTGCCTCGGGCCAGGCCTCCGGGGTCCAGCCTCCACCCTCCCAGCACCCCTCACCTGGGCACCTCCCGGAGTGGGGGCGGGGCGGGGCCACCTCCCCCAGGGCGGCCACCTGCCCCTCCCCACCCGGTCCTGGTCCTCTGCTCTCGCCTCTCCCACCGCCGACCCCGGGGCTGTGCTGCCCGTCGGCTTCTGGCTGAGGACCCCCCAGATTTGTTCCCAGACGCCAGCGGGGGGGCACGGCCTGGGGGGCCCTGCCTCAGGCCAGGGGCAGTGGCCCCATGCCCGCGTCTTGGCTTCTCTGCTCCGTTAGTCCCCGGCCCGCCCCGTGCTCCCATCCCGGATCCTTCTTGTAGCCCGTGTCACTCCCCTCGAGTGACCCTTCCCGCCGGAGTGACACTCCACTCCACTTCCTGCTGTCACTGGGCATGAGCAGACATGGAGGGTCCCTGCCACCTCCTCCAGCCTGGACACGTTCACCCCCGCCTTCCCGCACCGTCTTTCTAAACACCCAGCTTCCCAAAGCTCTGCGTGCAGTGAGCCCGTGCACTTCCTGTGTGGCTCTGCACTTCCTGCCATGCGGTCCTTAGACTCCCTGGATGGGGTCTCTGCGCTCCCTGCCACAGGGCCTTTGCATTTCTGGTGTGAGGTTGCTGCATTTCCTGCATGGGGTTCTAGCACTTCCTTTGTGGGGTCTCTGCATTTCCTGCCACCTTCCTGCCCTGGGGGCTTTGCACTTCCTGCCGCAGGGCCTATGTCCTTCCTCTGGGGTCTCTGCACGCCGTGCCGAGGCCCCTCGCATTCCCAGCCACCCTGTATGGGATATGCGGGAAACGCTCCCGGCCCTGGGCCCCTGGCGACAGTCCCACAAGCCGGTGTCCCAGTTGTGGGACTGCCTCTGGCCTCAGGCCTGTCCCCAGCACCTCTCCGCGCCCAGCCCAGGCCAGCGCTGGCACGCCGCGGCCACCCGATACCCTTTCGTTGGTTTTCATTTCAAATTTCCTCTTTGCGTTTGGGCGGCCTCTCGGGAATCTGGCGGGCCCTGTCGCCAGCCAAGTCCCGGCATGGGCTCCCGGCTCCTCCCAGCCGCGGCCCTGCCCGAGCCCGGCCCGCAGTGCCCCACCGGGCGTGCCTTGCCAACCCCCGGGCCTGCTCTGCTGCAGAGGGCCGGGTGGGGCTCAGCCCGGGAGAGCGGGGGTCCACCCAGGCTCGGGGCGGGGGTCCGCTCGGGGAGGGGTGCGGGAGAGCTGGGGTCCACTCGGGGCAGGGGCACGGCCGGGAGAGCTGGGGTCCTCCCGGGGCTGGGGTGCATCCCCCTTTCGGCTCTGCTCAGGCAGACACTCTGGGCTTGGGGCTGGACGCACAGAACCCTGCTTCCGGTGGCCCTGGCCTACCCCCTGACCTGTCCCCTCCCGCCCTTCCCAGACAGACTCGTGTGGGCTCAGCTCAGGGGCGTCTTCAAGTTCAGCTGCAGCTTCCTGAGCCCTGGGGAGATGGTAGGATGGTAGTACCAGTACCCCGGGAGGGGCTGCCTCTCAGCCTTTGTTCGGGGGCCAGCCCTGCCCCCCGCCAGCATTCCCCGATGTCACTCCGGGCCTTAAAAAGGTGTCAGAGGTGTTGGCCCTGAGTGAGCCGTGGAACGCTCCGGGCCGGAGCCGGCAGCCTGCGTCTGAGACTCAGTGGGGTGTAGGGGCCCCGAGTGGGGACTCCGCCAGCCTGGGGCCCAGCTGTTCTCGGGACCCGGAGAAACTACAGCCCGTGAGCCTGGCCACCCGCAGGCCAGGGGGAGCCCAGGGTGCACTCAGGAAACTTCTAGAACCAAGCAGGTGTGCCAGGCGCTTTGCAAACTCCCCTCGCTTCACGCCGCTGCTGAAGGGCTTAAGGGTGGGGAAACTGAGGCCCAGCCAACCTCAAGGGAGCGGCTGGTCTGGGGCCTGCTGAGGGGTGAGCGGGTGCTCCTGGTCAGGGCGGCTGTCCCTGGGAGGGCCGGATAACTGGGCTCAAGCGAGGCGGCATCTAGGTACAGGCCAGGCTGCAGCTGACCAGGGGGCAGCTGAACGACACCAGGCTACCCTGGGCCCTGCCCGCCTCGGGTGGGGTGAGTCGGGGAGCCGCACTGGGGAGCCAGCCTGCGCTGGGGGTCCGGGCAGGCCACCCGGGGGAGGGAATGCTGGGTGCGGGACAGGGAGAGCACGAGGGACACGGGCCGCCCAGCCGAGACGTCAGCTCCGCTCTTCCCGGGGACCCGGCCCTGTCTCTCCCCAGGCCCCTGCCAGAGCCCCCCACCCCGGGATCACTGCACACACCCTGTTTCTCGGCCACTGGGGAGTGTGGAACTTCCCGGGACACGGAGGCCTAGAAAGTTCTAGTCCTGCTGGCGGATGCACAGCCGGCCCGGAGGTGCAGGCCCAGCGGGCAGCTGCGGGCAGAGGGCGGGAGCCCGTGCCGTGGGCGCCCCCCCGGGGTCCTGCCCAACTTCAGTGTGTGACTGGGGTGGCAGGGCTGAAGGTGTCTTCGTGTCGGGGGCGGGGCTGACCTTTCACCCTGGCTCACCTGAGCAGCCACGACCGGTCCCGGTGCCACCCGGGTGCCAGGCCCGGCTCTCCAAGTGCCCGCCACGTCCCGTCCCCCCCCACGGTGCCCGGCCCTCACCTGGGCAGTAGCAGCGCAGCACCCCGGGCTGGATGAGGGAGGCGGGCACCGAGGCGTGGTCGAACAGGCAGCTGTAGTTGCTGCCCGCCTCCTGCCAGGGGCCCGTGATCAGGACCTTCACTCCGCCCTGCGGACGAGACGCGAGTCAGCAGTGCCCACCCCAACCCCCCCAGGACCCGAGCAGGCCGGAGGGGTCCCCGGGAGGACGTGTGGGGCGGGAGGGCCGGGAGAGGGAAGGAGGGTCGAGGAAGGCCGAGGGGGGAGAGGCCCGAGGTGGGACAGGGCTGGGCGGGCGTCCACCAGCTGGGGGCCACGTGCTCAAGGCCCCCACAGGTGGCACAGGGGGGCTCAGAGCCAGGAGGGGCTGCAGCGCCCCCCCAGGCCTCAAGCAGAAGCTCTTGCTCAGCTCTAGGACAGAGACCCCCATCCCCGCCCCAGACACAGCGAGCAAACTTGGAAAGGGACGGGCTGTGCAGCCGGCAGGGGCGTCCGCGGGGGAAAGGGGTCCCGTCCCCATGTCCCCTCTCTCTCTCTGGGGGCTCCCGTCCCCATGTCCCTCTCTCTCTGGGGGGCTCCCGTCCCCATGTCCCTCTCTCTCTGGGGGGCTCCCGTCCCCATGTCCCTCTCTTTCTGGGGCTCCCGTCCCCGTGTCCCCTCTCTCTCTGAGGGGCTCCCTTGCCGTGTCCCCTCTCTCTCTGGGGGTCCCGTCCCCCTGTCCCCTCTCTCTCTGGGGGGCTCCCTTGCCCGTGTCCCCTCTCTCTCTGGGGGGCTCCTGTCCCCGTGTCCCCTCTCTCTGGGGCTCCCGTCCCCGTGTCCCCTCTCTCTCTGGGGGGCTCCCGTCCCCGTGTCCCCTCTCTCTCTGGGGGTCCCGTCCCCGTGTCCCTCTCTCTCTGGGGGTCCTGTCCCCGTGTCCCCTCTCTCTCTGGGGGTCCCGTCCCTGTGTCCCCTCTCTCTCTGGGGGGCTCCCGTCCCGTCCCCCTGTCCCCTCTCTCTCTGGGGGGCTCCCGTCCCCGTGTCCCCTCTCTCTCTGGGGGTCCCGTCCCTGTGTCCCCTCTCTCTCTGGGGGTCCCGTCTCCCCCTCTCCCAGCACAGGTAGGGAGCTGGAGAACGACGAGGGGCTGGGCTCGGCACCCCCGCCCCTGCTGGCCAGCCCCGGCCCCATGCCCTCCCTGCCCTGGGCACGGCAGCAGGAGGGGCTGTTTCTGGAGCGCCCCGGCTGGCCGCTGTCCCCGGCCCGTGGGGGTCAGCCAGCGCCGACCTGGTGAGGACGCAGCCCATGCCCGCCCGTCGCTGTGCCTGGGGCCAGGGCAGGCTGCGGCCTCTCGACCCCGG
This sequence comes from Sorex araneus, assembly GCF_027595985.1. Lineage (NCBI taxonomy): Eukaryota > Metazoa > Chordata > Mammalia > Eulipotyphla > Soricidae > Sorex > Sorex araneus. The sequence goes on along the minus strand of NC_073306.1, from coordinate 2,580,880 downwards.
GGGCCCCTCCTGGTGCCCGTGGCCCTAGGGGACGGCATGGGGGCGGGCTGTGCAGCGGGCAGCATGGCCCGCTGGTGCTGGGGGGACGGGCGAGGCTGGCCGAGGGCCCAGGCCCAGCGGCGGGAGTGGGGGAGGGGCGGCTTCTGGGGAACAAGGCGCTGCAGGACCGGGAACACCTCAGAGCGTCTCCATGGAAACGCCGCAGCACTGCAGCAGCCCGGGCACGGTTCCCATGGCAACGCCTGCAGGGCTGGAGTGGGCTGTGACGCAGGCGCCTGGGTGAGGCTGGCAGGCGGCGCTCTGCGGGCCGCGGGCACAACGCCACCTCGGGTCTCTGCCCCGCCAGCTGCCAGCCCGAACCCGGGTTCCCGAGGGCCCCGGGCAGAGCCGGGCCCCCCTGGGTGTGCCTGTCTGTCTGTGTCTGCGTGTGCAGGTGTGCCCGAGTGTGTGCGTACGTGCGCCTGTGTCTGTGTGGGTACATGTATGTATGTACCTGTGGGAGTGTACGTGTGAGTACAGGCAAGTGCTTGTGTGTTTATGTATGTTCTGATGTATATGCGAGCATATATGTGTCTATGCGAGCATGTATGTCTGTGTGAAAGTGCCTGTATGGTGCATGTATGTATGCCTGAACCTATGTATGTGTGTGCCTCCGTGTGCGTGTATGCATACACCTATGTGAGTGTGTGTCTATGTGAATGCATATCTGTATATGTCTGTGAATGTGTCTGCACATGTGTGTCTATGTCTGTGTGCCTGTATGGTGTGTGCATGTATGTGCATGCATGAACAGACGTGTGGACACATGTCTCGTGCGTGTGTGTGTGTGTGTGTGTGTGTGCTATGTCTGAGTGTGACTTGCTACCGCCAGACCTGAAGAGGCAGCCCGGGCCCCCTTGCAAGAGGCCTGGGAAGGAATGCTGCGGGGACCCCCCACCTCTGCAAAGGGGGCGTCTGGCACCCGGGGTCTCTGAGCTGGCTGCGCCAAGCACTGCTGGCTGGGCCTCACCCGCAGGGGGAGGGGCCGGGGGCGCCGTCCGCCTGTGCTGGGGGCAGCGGGTGCCAGTGCGGGCCCTCCGCGGTGCGCCCCCCCCCCCCAAGCCCGGCTGCTTTTGTTTCCCGGGCTGGAAGCCTCTGGAAGCCAGCGGGCAGCTCCCTCCTCTCCCGTTCCCATGCTGCCCCCGCGTGGCCGGCGGCCGCACCCACGCCCTCCTCCAGGAACGGTTTAGGGGTGGGGGGGCGGCCCCCACCCGGCTCGCACAGCTGCCGGGACGGCCCCCTGGTCTCGGGGCCACCCTGCCGCCTCCCACTGCAGATTCTGAGCCCCGAGAACCAGGCTTTGGAGGGTCCCCGGCCCGGCCCCGCCTCCTGGCCCCTCTCCTCACCCTCGGGGAGCAGGGGTGGGGGCAGCGCCTGGCAGCGTCCCCCTGGGGGGAGGGACAGAGCCGAACCCTTAACCGGCACCGGCTACTCGGCGTGGCCACGGGCAGGTGGGCGCTCCCCCGCAGAGGGAGGGGTGCAGGCCACACCACCACGGGGCGAGACCCCAAGGCGCCCTGGGCTCAGCGGGGACGGAGGGAAGGGGAGGCTTGCCTCAGGCGGGACCCCCGCCTGGCCCGATCTGTGCCTTGACCTCCATGTTTATGTGGGGAAACTGAGGTACATCACGGCCAGGACTGGCCCATGGGGGCCCCGGGACACCGGCCAGTCTCTTCGGGGGACCAAGCGGACAGAGAGGCTGACACTGGCTCAGAGACACAGCCCAAACTGTGCCTCTGTCCAGCTGCCGCTGACCCGGGTCAGGAGGGGTCTCTGTGGGGTCTCTTCGTGGCCCGGACAGTCCCGTGAGAGGTGGGTCTCTTGGGAGGCACCCCCGCGCGTCCCTGGCAGCGTCCCCAACCCTGGCTAAGGGAACAAGGGGGGTAAATGGGAGGCGGGGCTGGGGCTGCCCCCTGAGGAAGTGCAGGTGCCCGGGAATGGGCTGTTCCCCAGGCCACCAGGAGGGGGCGCACAGGGCATCGTCCACCTCCTGACCCTCCTGTCCACCCCTTGGAGAGCCCGGCCACCACCGCCAGGCCTGGGCTCGGGGGCAGGGGCGCTCAGGTAGGCACCCAGCCCAGGAAAACGAAGGCAGCTCCATGGGGGAGGGGCCTTGGTTCCATAGGGTCCACTGGGACACCCTGGAGGAGGGGGACCCACCCTCAGACCATGCCTCCTCCCTCTGACCTGCACAGACAGGGGAGGTCGGACCTAGGGGTGTGTGTGTGTGTGTGTGTGTGTGTGTGTGTGTGTGTGTGTGTGTGTGTGTGTGTGTGTGCGCGCGCGTGTGTGCGTACGGGAGCTCAGGGGCCAGTGTCAGCTGCTCTGGGCTCCTTCCCTGCCCACCGTCACCGAGTCCAAGCTGGGGCGTCGCACAGAGCCGGTCCCCACCCGCTAGGGGAACACAGCAGGGGGAGGGGACCGCGCCCACGCGCGAGGACAGGAAGGTGCTGTCCCCCGGGCCGCCAGCAGGGGGCGCGCTCAGGGGGGCGCTGGTCACTCCGGGCCCGGGCCCGGCTGGGCAGTGGCGGCGGGGCCGGGCGCGCGGCGGCTTACCTCGGGGTACGACCACTCGGGGGAGTAGTCGGTGACCATGAACACGCGTCCGGCCTGCAGCATGCTCAGGGCGCCCTGCGCGGACGCGGCCGACACCACCTCGGCCACGTGCATGTAGGCCATGGTGCCCGCGCCGGCGTCCGCCCCGGCCAGCGGCCCCTGCGGGGGGCTGCAGCAGGGGATGCACATCTCGGCCTGCGCGAAGGGCGCGCGCGCGCCGTCCTCCGCCTGCGACAGCGCCGCGCCGTCCCCGGCCACCAGCTGGTGCCCGTACAGGGAGCCGCCGCCGCCCTCCACGGAGATGAAGTCGTTGATCAGGTCGGAGAACTGGTTGCTGAAGGAGATGTCGAAGTGGTCCAGGCTGAGCTCCATGTTGGACGCGTGGCCCAGGCCCGGCTGGGCCACGGGGTACAGCCCCTGCACCACGCCCCCGGGGAGCACGGGCACGCCCCCCGCGCTGCGGATCACGCCCGGCGTCTCGGGCTGCAGGTAGTGCTCCGAGCCGCAGGCCTGCAGCCCCCCCGACTTGAGCAGCCCCTCGCCCCCCTCGGCCGCCTGCGAGGTCTCCATGGTGACCTCCCCTTCCGCCGCCGGCAGGGCCTGGAAGTTGGCCTGGAACTGCATGAGGTGGAGGGAGGAGCCCGACTCCAGCCGCGACTCCCCGTGCCCGCTGCAGGAGCTGGTCTGCGACGAGGCCTCCGTCTTCACCGTGGGCATCACGAAGGTGCCCCCCGAGTCAGCCAGCCCGCCGTGGGCGCCCTGCTCAAGGGGGAGGGGCTTGCTGGCGTCCTGCAGGAAGAAGCTGGGGGAGGGCGTCTGGTGCACGTGCGGGCTGTGGCCCGGCTGGCTGAAGCCGGACGCGTAGTCCTTGTTGGAGTCGATGGCGCTGAAGTCCATCTGCTCCAGCGTGGTGCTGGGGCTCAGGCCGCCCCCCGACGGCAGCAGGCCCGAGCCGGCCGTCAGCGTGAGGGAGCTGGACGCCGCCGCGGCCGTCGAGGGGGGGTAGCTGTCCCGGGCCAGCTGCTGCTCGAACGACGTGTCCTCCGTCTTGATCTCCTTGGCGAGGACGGCGGAGAAGCCGAAGCCCCTGTCCACGGGCGGCGAGTGCCGGACGCTCGGGGCCCCCAGCTCGGCCTTCAGGCCCCCGCCCCCGTACGTCTGGCCCTGCTTGGGGTTGTTGAGGAAACAGTCGGGGTCGAAGTTCATGGTGGTCTCCGGGATCTTCCGGCCCCCGTCCAGGGTGGTGGAGAGGACCAGCTCCTCGGACACGTTGGTGGACAGCATGGACAGGCTCTCCGAGCTGCCCGAGGTGGGGAAGGCGAACTTGTGGCCGTCGGAGCTCACGGCCAGGACGAGGCCCTGCGAGGCCTCGGCCGACAGGAGGTGGTGGTTGGGGCCGGCGGTGGGGGACATGGTGTACACGGCCTCGCTGGTCACCTCCGACATGAACACGGTGGCGCTCTGCGACAGGCTGCCCATCACGGAGGCCACGGCCATGCTGGACACGCCGGTGACCACGGGGCTGTCCACCATGTCCGGGTCGCTGTTGAGGCCGCTGCTGATGGACACCGGGGAGCTCTGCGTGGTGTCAGGCACCTCCACCTGGTTGGTGGACGACACCTCGGTGCTGTTCTGGTGCAGCAGCGCGGGCTTGGCCACTTTGCCGTTCCTCTTCTCGCGGCCCTTGCCGTGGCCCGGCTCGTGCCGGCCTTCCGACACGTCATTGTGCTGCACCTCTGCGTGGCCCCCGTAGCCCCCCGCCCGCGGCTCCACCTTCGGCGAGATGATCCGGTGTTTGGCACTGTTGCATTTGTGGTGCACACTGCTGCCTGCTCCTGCGGAGAACCACACGGGCGCGCGCACACACACACACACGCATCGGGCACGCACACACACACACATACACATGTGTATACATGTGCACACACGGACATGCATCAGGCACGCACACATATGCACACGTGCATACACGCATGTACAATGGACACATGTGCATCAGGCACGCACATGCATGCACATGCACACACATGCACATGTACACACAGATCAGGTGCACACACATACACACGCACACACATGCATGCACACGTGCACACATGGACACACATATATCAGGCACGCATATATATGCACACACATCATGTGGACACACATGCACACATATACACGTGCATACATACACATAGGTGTAGGTACACACATGTTTATATATACATATAGATACACACATACATGGACACATACATACACATGCACACACAAACAGGTTCACACATGTATGCACACACACAAAAACAAATGCATACACATCCGCACAAACAGGCACACACGTGCGCAGTCAGGATGGGGTGGTGGGGGGGTGTCCCCAGCAGGGGCCCCTCGCTGGCCCGTCCCCCCCACCCTGAACCCGAGACACTCACTGACCCTTTCAAGCCTCCCCAGGAGCGGACAGAGAGAGACCCCCTGCACCCCCTCTCAGAGATGGACCCCGTCTCGGAAAGGCCCCTGGGGGTGCAGCCCAGGGCTGGGGCCCGGAACAGCTCTGGCCTCAGTGTCAGAGGCCCCGACACCCGCCCTCTCGGGCGCTGGGCCGGGCAGAGCCCGGGCAGGGCCGGGACCTGGGCTGGGCAGCGCCGGAGGGCCGAGGGCCGCGTCCTGCCAACAGCTGCGGCTGTTCTCTTGGCACCGCTGCCGGGGCCCCCCTCACCCCCAGGGTCCCCCCTCTCCTCGCCCCCACTCGGGGTCCCTGCCCCCTCACTCCCCCTGGGCCCGGCCCCGCCCCCACGCCCTTCCCTGCTCCCCGGCTGCGTGTCCGGCACCGAGAGCCGGCAGAGGAAGCGCTCAGCGGGGGACACGGGACACGGCCAGTCTCCAGGGGACCGGGGCGCCCCTGCTTCGGGTGAGCCCCCTCCATGGGTGGGCTCCCCAGGAGCCAGGCCCCTCCCGGGGACACTGCACGGGGCTCTGACTCCCCGAGGGGGTCTCCCTGGAAATGCCTTCCTCCTCTCCCCGGCCCGTCACCTCGGACCGCGAGCTGCGTGAGAGCCAGGCCCAGCCCGCAGCCCCCCGGCCCCCGGCCCCCGGCCCCAGCCGGCCGCGCTCACCCAGGCTGCCGGTGCAGAGGCAGTTGTGCGTGCGGGGCTGCGGCTTGCTCTGGTGGCTGTCCAGGATCTGCTGCACCAGCTGCTCCACCGAGAAGCCCGAGCTGCTGCCGCCGTTCGTGCAGGTCCACTTGATGCCGTGGACTGCGGGGAGAGGGGCGTCAGGGCCGGGGGCCGGGGCTGCGGGGAGGGGCGTCGGGGGCCCGGGGACAGGAGGGGGCGTCAGGGGCCCCGGGACTTCGGGGAAGGGGTGTCAGGGGCCCTGGGGAGCAGAGGGGCCTCAGAGGTGCGGGCCCCCGGGACGCACCATGCCCACACAGACTGCAGAGAAAGGCAGGGTGCATGGACCCCCTGTACCTGCCACACGGCACACACCAGCCTCTGTGTGTACATACATGAGTCACGGCACACACCGGCCTTTGTGCGCACATCCGTGTGCATGTGTTGTCTTCGTGCGTGCCCCAGGCTCTTCCCCCCACACTGCACGTGTCACCTCTGTGCAGACACGCTCCCTCACACGTGTGCGTGTTCCCTTGCACCACCTCACGGGGGCATGTGCGTGTCTGGTGTCTCACGCTTATCCCCAGGATCCTCACGATGAGCCCTGGGTCCCCCTGAACTTGTTGGAGCCTGGGGTTCAGGCCGCGTGTCACCATGTCACGCTCTAGAGTCACGCGCACGTAGCCTGTGTGTGACGGGAGAGTCCCGACCCTAGTGAGCAGTGCTGTGACTCACTTACACATGCACAGGCTGTGTTTCATACGGTCACACTGTGTGCACGCTACACACTACAATCATGCAAGGCTGTATCTCTGCTGGACTGTCATGTTGCGTGTATACCGTATACACGCATGTGCCATACATGTGCACACATGACGTACCATCTACCACAGGGTCACACAGGAGGACATGCTACGTTCGTATGACACGGCTATCCGGGCACACGCTCTATGACATGCTGTACGTGCTGGAGCAGAAGGCACACTCACGCCGCACTGTGTGGGGGCTGCAGCACACTGGTGTGTGACTGTGTGGGGGTTGTTGTAGCGACACTGATGTGCAACTGTGACTCTGTGGATTGTTGTAGCTACATGGATGCTGACACTGTGTGTGGCTGTAGCTACACCGATGTTCGGCTGTGTGTGGTTGTAGCTACACCGAAGTGCGTCTGTGTGTGGTTGTAGCTACACCGATGTGCGGCTGTGTGTGTGTGGCTGTAGCTACACTGATGTGCGTCTGTGGGTGGCTGTAGCTACACCGATGTGTGGCTGTGTGTGGGTGGCTGTAGCTACACCGATGGGCGGCTGTGTGTGGCTGTAGCTACACTGATGTGCGGCTGTGTGCGGGTGGCTGTAGCTACACCTATGTGTGGCTGTGTGTAGGTGGCTGTAGCTACACCAATGTGTGGCTGTGTGTGTGACTATAGCTACACTGATATGCAGCTGTGTGTGGGCGGCTGTAGCTACACCAATGTGCGGCTGTGTGTGTGTGGCTGTAGCTACACTGATGTGCGGCTGTGTGTGTGTGGCTGTAGCTACACCGATGTGCGGCTGTGTGTGTGTGGCTGTAGCTACACTGATGTGCGTCTGTGTGTGGCTGTAGCTACACTGATGTGCGGCTGTGTGTGGGTGGCTGTAGCTACACTGCGAATGACACTGTGTGGGGGTCACTGTAGTCACACTGCGCTGTGTCCAGTCTGTACCTGTGTCCCTACCGCGTGTGGTGACACTGTATATCCGAAGTATTTTCACGCTGTTCTTGTATTAAAGTCCCTGCTTGCTAGGTCACATGGTTGGACACCCCCAGGGACAGAACTGACACCCGCCAACAGTGGCGCTGGCACCGCGGTGATGACGGGGCCTGTCTGTGGCCAGGGCAAGGAGACTTCTGGGGTGAGTCCTGGTGACTCGCCTCTCTCAGGCGGGGGCGCCCCGCAGCGATGCTGAGGGAAAGAGCTGGACGGTCAGTCCGGGGGGGGGGGGAAACGCCTGCCTGCACACAGCTGGGTGGGACCCCCAGCACCCCACAGGGCCCCCCCGTACCTGCCAGGAGTCAGCCCTGAGCACAGAGCCAGGAGTCAGCCCTGAGCACCACCAAGCAACCAGCAAGTCCCAGGAGAGCTAAGGTTACCCTGATGCCCGCCTCAGCCTCGGCCATGCAGTGCTCAGAGGCGAGCACTGCCTGAGAGTCTCCATCCTGCAGACGTCAGGGCGTCCACGCGGGGCCTCGCTGCAGACCCAGAGCCGGTGCTCCGGGGTCCCCGACTGGCAATGGGGAGACACCGGCCACTGCGGGGGGGGAGCGAGCAGGGCCTTTCCGAGCCCGCCCTGTCCACGCGCCACCTGGGGCCCTGACATCGTCATGAAGGTCATGGAACAAAAGCCGGTGAGGGGCGGGCGGGGCCGAGAATCCCGCACGCCTGGTGCCAGCCCCGCCGTCTGGCGCCCGGGGGCCGAGCCAGCACCCCCCCGCCCCGGGCAGCGGCTGTCAGCGCTGAATATCAAACACCGCCAGGACGCGAGCGCCACGCTCCGCTCCCGCGCTCGCCGTGAATCAGCGGGAAGGAGAGGCCGGGGGAGGCGCCGGGCGAAGGCGGGTAATAAAAACCGATAATAAAACCCGCACCCGGCCGGGGAATAAGAACCCGCCCTGGACACGCGGGGAGGCCGGGCCGGGAGCCAGGGGAGACGAGGGGCAGCGCCGGGCCCACTCTGCTCCCTGGACCTCGGCGGGGGCTCGGGGCAGGTCAGGCCACAGCCACCTCGGCCAGGAAGGCCTCCTGGGCTCTTGGGGCTCCCTGGGTGCCCGGAGGGGGCCGGGGTGGGGCGGGCTGTGGCCGGCATCTGCAGGAGCACTGGCCTCCGAGCCCAGGCTGCGGCGACGGTGGTCCCTGCGTGGATGGGCCCAGGGAAGAGTCGACGCCAATGACCCCGTGCAGGGCAGTGGCCCTCGAGTGACAGTGAGGAATGGCCCGAAACCAAGGCCTGAGGCCGGGCTCGGGGATGGGGGCACGGACTCCCCGAGGGGCACTGTCTGCGGGAGAGTGTGACCCCCTCGCTCCAGGGCATGCACGCATGCACGCACACACACACACACACACACACACATACACATGCACACACACACATGCACACACACACACACACACACACACACACACACACACACACTGCATGCGGCCCTCAGCAGAGAGGGGAGGCCGGAGGGTGTGTGGAGACCTCGGGGGCGGCCCTGCCCCTCCCGGGGTCGTGGGGGGCCAAGGCTCGTGCGTTTTCAGAGACGGGGTTCGGGGAGGCGGTGAGGGTGGAGGGAGCCCTCGGGGCCCGGATCTGACAGGACTCGTGTCCTTCTGGGGGACCCCTGGAGCGAGGCCCCCGTCAGCCCTGTGAGCACCCGGCAAGCACTGAGCACGGTGGGGCGAGCACCCACTACGGTACCTGTCAACTCTCACTTGATGGCCCCCCGCTCCAGGCCCCGGGAGACCCTCATCTGCCTTCCCTGTGCTCCCCACGTGTGTTTGCATGTGTGTCTGTCTGTCTCTGTGTGTTTGTGTCTGTGTGTGTCCCTGTTTGTGTATGTGTCTATGTGTTTGTGTGTACATGTGTATCTGTCTCTGTGTCTGTGTGTGTCCACGTTTGTGTGTGTCTGTGTATGTGTGTACGTGTGTGTCTGTATGTGTTTGTGTGTCTGTGTGCACGTGTGTGTATGTGTCTGTGTGTGTCCATGTTTGTGTGTGTCTGTGTATGTGTGTACATGTGTGTGTCTGTATGTGTTTGTGTGTCTGTGTGCACATGTGTGTATGTGTCTGTGTGTGTTCATGTGTGTCTGTGTACGTGTCTTTGTGTGTTTGTGGGGGGGTACATAGGAGTCAGGACCCTCCCCCTTTTAAATCTCACCTTTCCTCCCAACCCGGTGCACTGCCTCCTCCTTCTGGAAGCCTTCCTGGCCACACTAGCTCTGGGCCCCAGGCCAGGCGAGGCGTCTGCAGATGCCGAGGGGCTGGCAGCCCTGGGTGCTCCCGACAGGGGGGGGACATGCGTGCAGGGGGGTCTCGGCCACCCCCTCTCCAGCATGGCCCTGCCTGCCGCCCATGGTGCCCCTCCCCTGGCCGGAGCAGGCCTCCACGGACCCACTTCCACCGGGACCAGAGCCACCACACGACGCGGCCCAGACCCACGCGTTCGCCGGGTTCCCCGAAGCAGAAGGGCGCAGGAGGGACGCACAGCCTGGGGACTCGGCCGAGCCCTGCAGGCCTCGAGGTCAAGGTCAAACCACTCCCAGGGCTGGGACTGCGGCTGCGGTGGCTAGGAGCCCGGGGGGCAGCGGACAGGGCGGGGGCTGCTGACCTCACTGGCCAGGGGGCCCTGGCCCTGGAAGGAGGGCGGGGAGGGAGGCAGGGGAGGAGTGAGAGGGCTCGGCTTTCCGGGGGCTGGGAGAGAGCAGCGGGGCAGCCGGCAGCTGGCCGGCGTGTCCCCAGGCCCTCCCCGGAGAGCCGGGGCCGCCCGGGGAAGTGGGTGCAGAGCGAGCTGGCAGGGTGCGTGGGTTTCTGGACTCACCCAGCAGTGCTCAGGAGTGACTCCTGACTGTGCTCAGGGCGCTCCTGGCGGTGCTCGGGGACCCAGATGGGATGTCGGGGATCAAACCCGGGGGAGCCGCGAGGAAGGACAGTGCCCTCCCCGCTGCACTATCTCCGGGTCCCTGTGCTCTCTCCCTGGCATCTGGAACTTTCTATAGAAGATGGGGGGTGACACCTGGCTGTGGGACGGGTGGGGACTCTGAGTCCCAGGACTCTGAGTCCCAGAGGAGCACGCAGAGCTCTGGGGGACAGAGTGACAGTCACCCTAAGCTCGGCCGCCTCCTCTGCACCTCCAGGCGCCAAGGACGGAGTCCAGGCCCCTTGCTCGCCTGCTGGGCCCGTCCCCAGCTCGGGGGCGGGGGCTTTGCAGAGCAAAGGGTGGCCCTGGGCACAGTGGGCAGCAGGCAGGACAAAGGGCAGACGGGGACCTGCAGGGCCTGTGGGCGGCAGGCGGGCGCCCCCCTCCCCCGGCTCACACACGCACTGCTGGTGGCCTTCGCTCCTTCCCTCCCTGCAAGGACCGCCTCTGGGACAGACCCTCAGGGCGGCCAGCAGGGGGCCCCGGGGTTGGAGCCCCCAAAGGAGAATCCTCTCTCCCTGAGGGGATGCCCCGGGCCCAAGTTTCTAGGAGGGCAAGGCACACCCCTGGACTGTGTTGCCATCTGCAGGGGTGTGGGGACGAGCAGGTGACGGGCATGGTGGGGACACAGAGCTGCCACTGGGGTCGCGGCCCCTCCCGTGCTCGCGAGGGGCAGCCGTCCAACTTGGGGTGCCCGTCAGGACGCTCTGGAGACGGTGGGGGGGCCCAACCGGGGAGTGGCCACACGCTGCTGGCAGCTGAGAGCCCCTGGATTCCAGAGGGCACACGGCAGCCGTCTCCATGGCAACCAAGTTGCAGGAAGCAGCAGCCTGGGTTTAATTTCCACGGGTGCCTGGTCGACGGGAACGTGGACCCGCTCTGGATCCGGGGATCAACCGATGCTTGTCCTCGCCTGACCCCCGTTTCCCCCACCACCCACGTGGCCTCCGCCGCCTGGCTTGGAATGTTCTGGAACATGGGCGTGCTGACTCTCCCTTTCCATCTTCTCCCGGGGAGGGCACCCTGGGAAAAGGCAGGAGCTGGGCACAGGCCGGGCAGCTGTCCACTCAGCCCACACGGGGACTGCTCAGCCCCACCACCCGCATTCACACTTACACACTCAGACACACACACCACACACAATGACACAGTACTCACACGTGCATGTGAGTGTGTGTGTAACTAGGATGTGAAGCACGCATGTGTGTCAGTGTGCGTGTGTGCGCATGTGTATGTCAGTGTGCACATGTATGCAAGTGTACATATGTACGTGACAGGGATGTGGGAGCATGTATGCAAGTGTGCACATGTGTGTCAGTGTGCATATGCATGGGAGTTTGCACATGTGCATGACAGAAATATGGGAATGTGTGAGCGTGCACGTGTGTCAGTATGCACATGTATGCAAGTGTGCACATGTGCACACCAGGGATATGGGAGCGTGTATGTGAGTGTGTGCGTGTGTGTCAGTGTGTGCATGTATGTGAGTGCGTGTGTGTGCATGACAGGGATGTGGGAGCATGTATGTGAGTGAGAGTGTGTGTATAAGAGCACATGCATGTGTGAGTACTGTGTGTCAGTGCATATGGACGTGTGTGTATGAGTGTGTCTGAGTGTGTAAATGCAGGTGGGGGCATAGAGGTGCACATGAGAGTGTATAGGTATACGTGAGCACATGAGTGTAAATGTGCATATGCTTATATATCTTTACATGTATGCATGTGAGAGTATGCATGTATATGTATAGGTGAGTTGTGTGTATGTATGTCTAGTATATGTATGAATATATATGTATGCATGTGTACTATGTGACTGTATATTATGAGTGTGTATAAATATGTGAATACATAGAGTGCATATGTAATTAGGTTGCATAAGCAGACATATGTCATTAGGTATGTATGTAAATGCATGTGTGGTATGTAATTAGGTATAAGCATGCATGTGCACATATGCAATTAAGTATATGTAGGTATGTGTGCATGAATGTGATCAGGCATGAGTGTTGTGTATACATGTGTGAGTGTACATGTGACCAGGTATGTTTGAGTGTATATGTGACTAGATATGGGCATGCATGTGTGCATGTATGTAATCAGGCATGAGTGTTATATGTACCATGTGTCCAGGTATGTCTGAATGCATACACACTAGGTGCATATAAACATGTATGGGAATAGGTGTGAGTATGTGTGCATGCATGAGTGCGTGTACATGAGATTAGGTCTGTGTGCATGTATATAATTAGGAATGAATGTGCATGTGCATATGTGTGATTAGGTATGTGTGTATATATGGGTGCATAAACATGTAACCAGGTATGTGTATGCATGTATCTGTGATTAGGTATGTGTGTTAGTGTGTTCTGACCATGGCAGGCCCCAGAACAACAACAAAAGCAGGATCAGAGTGCCAGCTCCGGGAGTCGCCTGGAACAAGCTGCCGTGGAGCCGCCTGCCCAGACTCTGGCCCTGGGGGGCTGGGGGGGTCGGTCAGGGTGGGGAGGACCCAGTTCCCTCCCTGCAAACACTTCAGAGCAAAAGGCAGTTTCCAACAGTTTCTACTGACACTTCCCCTCCCCAATGCTTTTTCCCCTCCCCACAGCTGCGTGTGTATGTGCATGTGTGTGTATGTGAATGTGCGTGTGCATGTACATGTGTGTACGTGTGTGAATGTGTGTATGTGTGAGAATGTGCATGTGCATGTGTGTACGTGTGTGTATGTGTGAGAATGTGCATGTGTGTATGTGTGTGTACATGTATGTGCATGTGTGTACATGTGTGTGCATGTGCACGCCTGTGCATGCCCCGGGGAAACAGCTCTGAGACTTGCTCTGCCAGAGGCCCCCTTGTGACAGCACAGCTGCTGGCCCTGTCTGGGCGACATCAGGTGACACCTGGCAGGGCGGAGTGAGCCACCCGCCCCTCCCGCGGACCCCAGCAGCCCCCTGAAACCAGCTCGGAGCCCCAGACAGGCCCACGTGATCCCCAGCACCGCGGCCCCGCGGCCCAGGCCGCGCTGCCGCCACTGGCCACCAGGTGGCGCGAGGGCACCAGGAACCGGGCTGGGCGCGCGCCGCCCGTGTTGATTATTTCTCGCCGTCTCTGATCACCAGGATCACAATCTCAGCAACAACCAAACACAAATAAACGCCTCCCTCTCTCCGCGCGCCGTCTTTGTCTGGGAAATTAGCAGAAAACAACAGGCCCAGAGCCGACGCCATGGGCGGCCCGCGGGGGACAGCAGGGCCCCGGGCGCGGACCCCGGGGGGCGCACGGGGCGAGGAGGGGGCTGGGCTCTGCGGGCCTCGGCCGCACACAGTGGGCGCCTCCCGGCCCGCAGGGCCCCACGCCCGCCCCCACCGGGCGTCCACCCGCTCCACGCAGCAGCCCGGCCGCCCTGCGGGGCCACACCGGCTCCCGCGGCTCCTGCGGGGGCTCGGGGGGCGCCTGGCGTGGGCCGGGCAGGGCCACTCCTCCCCGGAGGACGAGAGGGTGGCCCAGGGAGGTCAGGCGACCCAGGGGCTCCCGGGCCCCCCAGGTCGGCACTGCCCCACCCAGAGCTCGCTCGCTCGGCCCCTCACCCGCGGGTGCATCTCGGGGTCACGTGGCTCCTAGGCCAGCTTTGCACTCTGGGGCCCAGAGAGGGGCCGGGGCCGAGACAGGGCAGCCAGCCCCGGGGGGGCTCGGAGGGGCCCCGCCGCCTCACGCAGGCCGGGGTAGGGAGGGGCAGGAGGCCCTGAGCTGACCGGGCAGGGAGCCCCGAGGCAGGGCTGGTCGGTGGGTCCCTCTCCACGGCATGTGTGCATGCGTGTGTGTGTCGTGTGTGTACACGTGTGTACATGCCCGGGCCCTGTCTTCTCTGGGGAGCTCTGTTGTCACCCAGCTGCGTGCTGACCGGCTGCGCTGGAACAGCCCGGAAAGTGCCGGAATGTGCAGGCCGGGGCACGCTGCCCCACGCTCACGATTTCTGTGCCACCTGGTCTGGGGCCTGAGGGCGAGGGCCCTGCGCCTCCTGCCCCGCCCCTCGGCCCGCGGGACGCACTGCACACTCTGTCCCCACTGTGTGCTCCCTCCCCCACCCCTCGGCCCTCGGGACGCACTGCACAACTCTGTCCCCACTGTGTGCTCGCCTGGTGGTGCTTCCCGCCGGACGGCACTTCCCAGACTCCCCTGCAGTGGCCCCGGGCCCGACACCCAAGTAGGGTGCTGTGTGCAGTCCTCAGAGGGGAGAAGGGCCTCCACTCTCTCCCCTCCTGCTCCTGCTGGCTGGGATGCAGCTGCAAGGGCAGGAGCCAGGGCAGCCCCCGGGGGCCACCGAGAGAGGGCCATGCTCGGGAGCGGCAGGGCAGGTGGCCGCTGTAGCCTGCGTGCTGACCTCTGACCCTGGGCCCTGAGCCGCTGTGTGGAAGGGAGGACCCCTTGGTCTCTCCTGTCACTGGCCCGCGGTGGCTGCAGAGGGACCAGCAGGCCGGGAGGCATCTCTGGCCACCTCCTGGGGTCCCTGCCAGAGCGCTGGGCGCCTTCCCCGTCTCTGTCCTCGCCGGAAGCGCGAGGAGCACGCGGGTTCAAGGGACCTGGAGGGCACGGGGGGCGCGGCTGTGCCCTGGCTCTGAAGTCGGCCTCGGTGGGAGCCGGGGGCACGCGCACCCCCTCCTGCGCCAGGTGAGGCCGAGGCTGCGGGCAGGTCCCCCCATTTTGATGAACCCCCGGTAGGGCAGAGGAACCCGGAAACATCCGGAAACAGCGTGAAGCCTCGGCAGGCTCACGTGGGAACGTGTCAGCTCCAGTCCCGGTGGCGGCTGTGTCTGGGGCGCACCCCTGCTCCCGCCCCAGCACACAGAGGGGGGTCCCGCGCGTGGACCCCCCCCCCCCCCGCTGGCTCCGGGTTCTGGCCAGAGACCAGCAGATCTGTGAGCCAGGGGTGGGTCTGTGGGGTGCCGGGCGTGTACATGGCTGTCTCGCTGCAGCTGCCAGGACCCCTAAGCCTCACAGCCCCCTGGCCTGGTTTCTCCCCTGCACCCGGGGCTCAGTCCCTCCGGGACCCTGGGGAGGGGGACAGAGACATCCTGGGTGCCGGCCAGGGGGCAGGGCGGGGTGCTGTGGGGAGGCAGCGCGGCCAGCCGGCGTGGACACTCAGTCCTCCTGCACACCAGAGGGGTGAGGGTCCCACAGGCCCTGCCCCTGCCTGGCTCTAGCTGGGCAGTAGCAAGGCCAGCTGCTCCCCCACACCGTCTCCTGTCCCCCATGGCCAGGTGTGAGCTGGGGGTCAGTTCAGGCCGGGCTCCCGGGGGCACCTCCCGCCCAGAGCCCCACTTCCAGCCGTGACTGGATGGTCGAGGGGACACCCCAAGGAGCGGCTCTCGGTCACTGCTGGGCTGCCCTGGCCCTCTGCCTCCTGACGGATGGTTCTGGAAGCACAGATGGCAACTACAGCGTCTGGCTCAGGCACCGCCCGGGGGGCCAGGCCTGCCCGCCCCCGCCCCCGCCTCCGCCCCCGCCCCCACCGTCCGGCTGTCCGGGTCTCGGCGGGGCGGCCCCGCTGCCCGCCGGCCACTCACACATGGGCTTCAGCTGCCCGATGAGCTCCTCCTTGGTCCATTTCGCCCACTCCTTCTTGTCGGTGTTGATGGAGCAGAGGATGGGTCCGCACGGCTTGCCGCAGTCCTCGATGGCCGGGACGTTCAGGTAGTGCACCAGCACGATGTCGGGGTTCTGCGGGCACAGCAGGGGGCGGCCGAGTTACCGCGCGGGGGTCCCCCAAGAGCACCTGCCTCGGGGGCACTCACTGGCCTCCCCACGGCTGACCCGGGGCAGGGGCCCTCTCCCCGCTCTGCACCTGGGGCTCCTCGTCCTGGCTCGGGGATGCACCCAAAGGTGTCCCCAGCCCCCTGCTTGCTCCCCTGGGATGCGGACCGCCCACTGCCCAGGGGCAGCATCCCCCCCCCTGCCTTGCACGCAGCCCAGGCTCCCCCAGAACCCGACGCCTCTTTGGAGCTTAAGGATGAAGCCGGCTCTGTGGGGCCAAGGGGCACCGGGGCGACCCCGAGCGGCTCTGCTGACTCGGGCGGGCCGCTGCCCCCAGCCCCAGCCCCAGTGTCCCCAGCAGCTGGGGGCCGGGGGGCAGCAGCGTCCCTGCAGTCGGCACAGCCTGGGGGCCACCGAAACCCTAAGGCCGATGGGGCCGGGAGAAATCAAGCACAAGCCAGGGCAGGACCCGCCCGAAGGTCCAGCAACGGACGTGGACCCGGCTAGAGGCGCAGGGCGGCGGGCGGGGCGGGGCGGGGGCTGGGCAGTCAGAGGGCGGAGGCCCGATGGTCTCGTACTCCCGGAACAGAGAGCAGACGGCCCGGGCCATGGCCGACCCTCGCTGTCACCAGCCAGGGGCGGTGGGAAGGGTGACACGGGACGGAGGCTGGAGGTCGCGCAGGCACTCTGGGGGCGGCAGGACGCGGTCACTTTGTACGTCGGTAACCGAGGACTCCCGCACAATCCTAACCCAGAGCACAATAAACAAACAAGCAAACACAATCGACCCCAGGCTGAGAGTCGATCTCTGCAGTGGCCCCTGCGGCTCAGTTCTTTGGCAAGGGAGCACTCCCTGGTCCAGGAGCCTGCATCCTCCTCCAGGAAGCTTTCCTAGATATCTCCTTCCCCCCGCCAGGGCAGACAGTGCATGTCTGTGCACCTACGTGCATGTCCTTGATTTATTTCCTTGAGCACAGGAACTCCGGCAGTGACGGCGCATGGGGGTTTGTGTAGCCACAACCTGGCAGAGGTACAAGTGCTCCACGGTATACCTGTGTCCCCCTGGCTCTGGGGGTGTCTGCGGAGGAGGCGGCGGGGAGACTGACCCTTGGCAGTGAGGGGTGTGGAGGACATGGGGGGACCCGCAGGGGGCAGACCCAAGTGGGGTAGACGGAGGTAACAGACCCTGGGTGGGGGTAGAGGGGGGGTAACAGACCCTGGGTGGGGTAGACGGGGGGGTAACAGACCCTGAGTGCGGAGTAGATGGGGGGGGGCAGATCCTGCTGGGGTCTCCCCTTCCCCAGCACCCAGGAAGCTGCTTCTGAAGAGAGGCCCAGCCCCCCGCTTCCGAGGCACAGTGCTCGCCCCGGCCGGGCTTCAGGTGTCCGGGACGGGGGGGAAGGGGTCGGGGGAGGCCCCGGCCGCGGGCTGCCGGGTGAGGGGCCGGCGGGCGGGGGTGGGCCCCGGCGGAGGGGGCCGCACACTTTCAGCTCCGTCAGCGCTAAGTGGTCGATGAATCAGGGTGGCGTGGGGCCGCTCCTTCCTGGCTCGCTCATTAATCTCGTGCCAGTTCTCATGAAAAATGAAGGCGCGGGGCTGGCGGCGGGGAGGCGCGTGGTCCCGGGAGCACCCCCGTCCCTCCCGGTGCCCGCCCCGGCCACGGCAGGCAGGGCAAGCCGCCACCAGCCTCCCGGGAGGCTCCGGTGCTCCCTTGGCACCCCCCGTGCCTTCCCCGCGTTCCCGGTCTGCTGGTCAGCGGCAGCGCATGGGCACCGGGCACACGGTGGGCGAGAGCTGGGACACGGCCGTGCCCAGCTGGCACGGGAGAGAGGAGCAACTGGGGGGCTGGGGGGGCCAGGTGCCCAGGCCTCCTGGCAGGCACAAACCCGCGTGGGGGCGGGGCGCCCTCTGCCTGGGGGGAGGTGTGAGGTGGGGGCAGGGAGACCCCAGGCGGGTCCGAGTTCCAGCCTGTTCCCTGTCCCCAGGCTTTCCGGGGCCCACCCGGGCCGGGAGCGGAGACCCCAAGCAGAGGAGGACGTGGATGAACTGGCCCCCCCAGAGGTCAGAGGCAGGGAGGGGGCGCCTTACTGTCACCACTCCGACTCTCAGCGGGCACCCACCTGCCCTTGCCGGGGAGGGGGCTGGGGCCGGCAGGGGATCCAGGT
Source organism: Sorex araneus (assembly GCF_027595985.1). Taxonomy (NCBI): domain Eukaryota; kingdom Metazoa; phylum Chordata; class Mammalia; order Eulipotyphla; family Soricidae; genus Sorex; species Sorex araneus. The sequence goes on along the minus strand of NC_073306.1, from coordinate 2,562,617 downwards.
TCCACCCGCCCAGGGCCCTGTGGGAACCTTTGTAATTTGAGCCAATTGAAAACATGAACACACACACACACACACACACACACACACACACACTAAGGTCACAGACAGAACCCCGCCGGGTCCCCCCAGATCTGCCAGGACCCCTGACTCAGGGCCGCGTGTGGCCTGAGAGTCCAGGGAGCTGGCTGGGTCCTGGGTGGGCACGGGCACCCCGGCCTGGCAGTGGGCACCCCGTGTGGCTGTCAGGACCCCCTCCATGGTTGGGTCAAGCCCGGGGTGGGCGCCAGCCTGGAGCTGAGTGTCTGGGGAGTCGGGGGCCGGCCGGATTCCCCGGAGAGAGCTAAGAGAAGGGAACGGGGCGGGGGCAGTGCCAAGCGGTACTTGCAACGCTCGGTGCCAGGCGTGGGGGGCAGCTCCCCCACCCGGCTTCCTTCCCGGTGCTCCGAGGGGCTGGGGTACAGGGCAGTGCCCTCTTGTAGCCGTGCCGGGGGCGACCGGGCTGCCCTCCCTGCGGGGGCGCAGAGGCAGCTGCCCTGGGGAGCTCAGCTCGGCCCCCTTGAGGGGCTCCTGCGGCGGGGAGGCGAGACTCGAGGGGGTGCTGAGGTGGCTGCCAGGCCCTGCCCCTCGACTGGCGTCACCGTGAGGCGCAGCCGCCCGGTGTGGGCGTCCAGAGCCACCTGCTGGCCGGGGGCCGGGGGCTGGGCTGGCTAGCTTGGTCCTCCCGACTGGGCCGGGCACTGCGGCAGAAACCACAGATGACACCCGGTTCCCGCCCAGACAAGCTGCCTGCTGCCGGCCCGGCTTTCCAGAAGCTTCTGACCCAGCCCGGCTCCAGCCTGACAGTTGTCACTGCAGAGACCAGATGCACCTGGACAGCTGCCGGCCGGGGCACTCCGGGCCAGCCGTCACCTTATTTAGAGAGCGCCCAAGCGAGCTGGGGGGAGAGGGCGGAGGGGAGAGCAGATGGCACGAGGCTCGTCCGGGTAACTGCAGCAGGTGGGTGGGGACGGGCCACGGGAGGTCAGTGTCGGCGACGTGAGTGGCAGGTGGGCCCGGCGGGGGCGGGGAGGGGAGGCCCACACAAAGGCCCAGCATGGAGGTCTGGAGCGAGAGCACGGCGGGGAGGGCGTTTGCCTTACACACGGCTGACCCGGGTTCGATTCCCAGCATCCCATAGGGTCCCCGAGACACCACCAGGAGTGATTCCTGAGTGCAGAGCCAGGAGTGACCCCTGAGCATCGCCGGGTGTGACCCCCCCCCAAATAAAAATAAGGCCCAGAATGGGAGTGCTGCGGGAAGACACCCGGTTGCCAAGGGCCCCACGGAGAGGCTGAGCCCGGCGAGGTGGGCCGGGCAGGGGCACCGCAGCCCCCGAGTCCTGGCCTGGGCCGTGGGCGCAGCGGCCGGGGAGGTGCCCGGAGAGCAGGGGACACAGTGGGACTCGCACTGTCGATGGGGGGGGGGGGGGACAAAGGGTGAGAAGGGGCGGCCTTCCCACGGCTCCCGAGACTCAGGGTTGGGGGGCGCCTGAGCCCGCAGGGAGGGGTGCCAGCCCCCGCACGCGGTGGGCAGAGACGGTGCCAGGAGCAGGAAGAGATGGTTTGCGACGGGAGGACGCAGGGTGCGGGCAGAGCTGGCAGGGACTAAGGGGAGGGCAGCCTGGACGCGGGGCCATGGGCACAGCCTGCCGGTGCCTCCGATGCCCCATCTCTGCCCGGCGCAGGGCGGTCACTCAGGACGGCCAGTCAGGGCCCTGCGTGCTCGGGCCCCGGGATTTGTGAGTCAGTCGCGGTCAGAGACACTCAGGGGTGATCCCTGGACTTGGCCACGCCCCGGGCGGAGGCAGGGACCCGCGTGCTGTCCTGCTAGCCTGGGGCCCGCGTGGCGCAGCCCGGGGCTTCCGAGGGCACCGAGTGCCCACACATGCGGCCTGAGAAGGACGCTGAGGTGGAGGAGGAGAGCAGAGCGGAGAGAACAGGTCTGCGTGCCCCCGGGGGCCTGGATCCAGCCGGGCCTGCAGGCCAACCTCCTGGACGCTTCAGTAACCTGAACCCCGATTTCCTCTTGCCCCGGTCACTGCGGGATGAATGTCTGGTTGCACCAACCAAGAACGAGCACCAGCTGTCCTGCTTTCATCGTGTCCCTCCTCTGGCCACTGGCGTCCCCGGACACGTCACCACCACCACCAAGACCACCGAAGGCCGCACACTCAGCAGCTGCCCGCCGGACCCTCACGGCGGCCGCTCCACGCCAGGAGACGAGCCCGGGTCTGAGCGGGCGCGAGCTCTGGGCAAGCCCCGCAGGCCCACACAGGGCCGGGGCAGGACCCACTCAGGAGAGCAGCCCAGGTGCCACCGAGATGCCACTCCCGGGCAGCGCCCAGACCCAGGAAGGGGCAGACTCGAGGGGGTGGGGTCGCCCACCCCTGGCGGCTGCCCCCCGGGCCCCTTCCTCCCCGGGCCGCGTGCCCGGGTTGGTGCCCGAGACACAGGCGCTCACTCCCCTCCCGGCTCCTGTCCAAGGCACAGTTCCTCAAGACGGGGACCCTCCCCGGCGAGTGTCACAGGTGATTTTCAAACGCTGAGGCATCTGCTCCGCCCAGTGCTCTGCGGTGCCAGGCCCGTCCCGGCCCGCCCACGTGGGCACCCACGCTGCCGACAGCGTCCTGGCCCCCTGCCAAGAGCCGGAAGGAGACGAAACTGCGTTTCTTGAAAGCCAGTGTCATCCGAGCGTCCCGGCTGGCGACAGCCCGCCCGCCTCGCCATCCACCGGGAACTGGGGGGCTCTCCCGCCCCAGCCTGCGGGGTTCCAGCCCCCCGTGGACGCGCTGCGCCACGACCCCACCTCTCGGAGCCCCTGGGAGGCCTTTGCCCCCCACAGCGGGCTCGGGGGGTGTGGGATTTGGGGCTCATCCATCCCGCCCCCTCCACAGCTGCAACTCCCCGAGTGTCTGCACGGGGTGGGGAGGGGCCAGGCGCCCCCTGAGCCTCCTGGGGTTCAGAACCAGTCTGGAGCCAGGGTGGCTGGGGGGTGGGGCGGGGGCTCCGCCGGGTCACCTGATGGCGCTCTGGGGTGCTCCAAGAGGGAGGTCAGTGAGTGTCCTCGGGCTGACGGGGAGCGCTCTGCTAGAGCCAGGGACCCCCAAGTTTCTGGGGACCGTGGGGCGGGCGGGCTGGCAGGCCAGAGGGCGCTGAGGTTTGGCCATAGAGAGCAGGGGCCGCGATCGTACTGCCGGGGGCGGTGGTCTTAAACGTGACCCCACACCCAGCTAACGAGGTGTTTCCCTCTCGGGCTGCCGGGGGCCTGGGGCAGACGCCAGCTGTAGCTCGGGGTGACGCTGTAGCTTGCTGTGACCGCGGGGAAGCCCGAGGGCGCCCCCAGGGGTGCTCAGCCTCCTCCCAACCTTGTGCTGGAAAGAGGGATGAGACCCCTGTGGAGACCCGGATGGGGGGCTGGGCCAGGGCTGAGGGGGACGCGGGGCACAGGGAGGCAGGGCCGGCGGGGAGCAGGAGGGTGACGAGTGGCCCTCCCTGGCCGGAACAGGCCACTATCTTTCTTAGCTTTCTCCTTCTTTAAGAAAACTGGCCAGGGGGGCTGGAGCAATAGCACAGTGGGGAGGGTGTTTGCCTTACACGCAGCCGACCCGGGTTCAATTCCCAGCATCCCATATGGTCCCCTGAGCACCGCCAGGGGTGATTCCTGAGTGCAGAGCCAGGAGTGACCCCTGTGCATCGCTGGGTGTGACCCAAAAAGCAAAAAAAAAAAAGGAAAGAAAGAAAGAAAGAAAGAAGGAAAGAAGGAAAGATGGAAGGAAAGAAAGAAAGAAAGAAAGAAAGAAGAAGGAAAGATGGAAAGAAAGACAGAAAGAAAGAGAGAGAGAAAGAAAGAAAGAAAGAAAGAAAGAAAGAAAGAAAGAAAAGAAAAGAAAGAAAGAAAGAAAGAAAGAAAGAAAGAAAGAAAGAAAGAAAGAAAGAAAGAAAGAAAGAAAGAAAGAAAGAAAGAAAAGAAAGACAGACAATGGACCAGCTCGGAGACACTGAGCTGTCCCGGGAAGCCCAATCTCTGGGCTGACATCTCTGGAACCTTCTTAGCATGGGGTGGGCTGCGAGCCCCAGTCCCCCGCTGCCCCGACATCCTCATCATAATAAACGGCTCCCCGCTGCGCTCGGAGAGGCCCCAGAGCTGGATCCCCCAGTCCCCTGCTCCTGGGGCGCACGGCCACACGTGTGCCCCCCACCTCCTGGTCCCACAGCGCCGCAGCCCCGGGAGCAGACAGACCGGGAGGTGGCCAGGAAGCCCACTGAGCTTGAGAGGGAGCAGCGACACAGGCCCGGCGACCCCCAGCAGCCCCCCCCCCTCCCGTGAGGCTGTCAGCAGCCCCCTGTCAGATCAGTGTGGGGGCAGCAATACTGCGAGAAAGATCCTGGGCCTGCTGGGGGGTGGGGGGCGGCAGCTGTGCCTTTGCCGGAGGGAAGGTCCCGGTGGGGGCGGGGCTCCTGTGGACCCTGCACGCCTGAGGGGCTGCATCAGGAGCGACTCTGAGTCACCGCGCGGAAACTAAGGTCCGAGACACACCGGCCGGCCGCCGACGCCCGCTCTGCTCTGCCCCTTGGTCTCTCCGATGGCGGGGGGGGGGGCGCGGGGGGGCGCCCGACACTCCTGCTGTGTTGGCCGGGCTGCGGGGACCCCAGAGCAGCGCCGTCAGGCCGACACAGGCCCCACAAGAGGGGTGCGGCTGGGTCAGGCTCCTGGACCCGCTCCCGCCTCTTGGCTGCCTCGCCCCTGCCCTGCCTCGGGGACAGGAAACAAGGGCCTGGGGGCCCCTGAGGACAAGGGCTGTTTGGTTTATTTAAGGAGAGAGGGAGCGGGTCCCCCCACGCACCTCCCGGGGCTCCGCGTGGGGCCCGCATCTAGGAGAGATTCCAGCTGGGCGGGGTGGGAAGATGCCTCTCACGGGTAGACTCACCTCCTCACTCAGCTACCCGACACCTCGCACCCGCCCGCTCGCCCTCCTGCTCCCCGACCGTCCCCCAGCACTGACTGACTCACTGACCTACTCACCCCCACTCGCCAGCCCACCCCGACTGTCTCCCTCCCACTCACCTACTTACCCATCCCTGACCAGCACACACTCACTGACCCTCACTCTCACACCCTCATTCACACACACCCTCATTCACACCCTCACGCTCACACACTCTCACACACCCACACACTCTCTCACACCCACTCACACACGCTCACTCACACATTAACACAAACACCATCATTCACTCACACACGCTCACTCACACATTAACACAAACACCATCATTCACCCACACACACTCATGTTCACACACATACTCTCACTCACACCCACACACTCTCACACACTTACACACGCTCACTCTCATACCCATTCTCACACTCTCATTCACCCACATACACACTCACCCTCACACACTCACACTCTCACATACTCTCACACACACAGTCACACCCTCACACACACTCATTCATACACTCATTCAAACACTCACACTCACACTAATACACACTCATACACTCTCACTCACATACTCACACACACCCAGAGTCACACCCTCACACACACTCATACACTCACACTCTCACACTAATACACACTCACACTCTCACTCACATACTCTCACACACCCACACTCTTACACACACTTTCACTCACACACGTTCACTCTCACACACTCACCCTCACACACTCTTACACATGCTCACTGTCTCACACACACTCACACTCACACACACTCACACTCACCCACACACTCACTCACATACTCTCACACTCACCCACACTCAAACTCACTCTCGCTCACACACTCATTCACATACTCACACTCTCACACTCACACACTTGCACACTCACTCTCTCATACACTCAGACTCACACACATTCACACGCTCACACTCACACTTACACACTCATTCACTCACTCTCACTTACACACTCCCTCTCACACACGCTCACTCCCATGCTCACACACATCCCCTCACACACGGTCACTCACACACACACAGTCACACACAGTCACTCTCACACACTCACAGAAACTCACTCTCACGCACACTCACACTCACACACGTGCTTACTCTCACTCACACACTCACAAACTCATTTACTCCTTCACTCATTCACTCACTCACTCCCTCCCTCCCTCACCTACTCAGTCCCTCCTCCCCAGTGCCGCAGGTCACCCGGCCTGAGCCTCACTTGCTCTGGAGCCTGAGGGCGACCCCGGAGCAGGAGGCGCTTCTGACAGCCAGGTGCTGTGGGGCGGAGAGTCAGGAAGCTGGAGACCCTGGGGTGGACCGGGTTGGGTGGGGCCAGGCCCGGGCGCGACTGGGGACGCAGAGTCTGGGGCCTGGGAGAGCAGGAGGGCGGAGGGCCGGGGCGGGGGCGGGGGAGCAGCTCGGTTGGCCCCTGCTGGGCGCCAGCTCGGCCGGGGTCCAGGCCGGCTTGGGAAGAGTTCTGCGAGCAGGGGTGCGGTGGCCGCCCCTCCCGGGGAAAGGCCCCAGGTTTGGGACAAGGCCTCGCCCGGAGAGCGCCAAGATGAAGCCTGCAATTTGCCCAGTAGTGACAAAGCCACAGGGTGGACCTTGTTGGAGGCGAGTTCCGAGCAACAATCTGCTCAGCTGGCTCTGCTGAAGGACGCGCGGGGCGGGCCCTGGTGAAGTCAGCTGCCGCAGCGCGGGGACTAATTTTGGAATTAAAATAAGATAGAAAGAGTGAGCAGATATGTCATCTTGTCTGCAGACAGAGCGCGCGAGAGCCCCAGCTGTGGGCTGGCACCCACAGCCCCGCCCCTCTGCAGTCCACGCCCCCGCTGTCCCCCGAGAGGGCCCTGGGCTGGCACCCACAGCCCCGCCCCTCTGCAGTCCACGCCCCCGCTGTCCCCCGAGAGGGCCCCGTGCCTCCCAGCCAGCACCCAGGGAGGCCCGCTGCCCGTCAGCCCCGTCTCCACAGCAAGCACTCAGGCCAACGGCGTCCCTGGCCAAGGTGCCTGGGCCTGTCAGGCCAATGGCCCCCGTTTCAGAGATCAGGACCCCCGAAATCTACCTTTAAGTAAACAATTGCACCCAAGGCTATTCCTCCCCATCATTCCAGCGCCTCCCTTGGGCAGAATCTCACTTTGGGAAACTGGACCCAGGGCCTGATCGGGAAGGGCCAGTTCAGCTCAGACTCTGCAGGTGAAGGGCCCCTCCCCCACCGGAAGCAGATTGCTTGTGGAAAGCAAAGGTGAGAACCAAGGTCGCACAAGGTCGCCTGCCGAGTCCTTCAATTTCTCTCTCTGTGTGAGGGGCGCCAAGACACAGACGTTTCCACCCCTTCCTCTGCACCCCCAGAAGCCAGGGCAGCCCTGAGCCGCTCCCCGACATCCCGGGATGCCTTGGGGTGTGGGGTGGGGGGCACTGAGGGGCCCCGGCCTCATCCTGCACCAGGAAGGCGGTGGCGGGGCCAGGTCCTGGCTGGAGAGGGGCACCCCTGCAGGCTTTGCCACCTCCTCTCAGCTGGCAGACAGGGACACCCAGCTCCGAGGCCGGGGGGAACATGCCAGTGTCGGCCCTTGGGGGGCCCCGGATATCCGGCTGCAGGCAGCACTGGGGCGTGGGGGGCTGGGCGAGCTTGGGGACGTCGGGGGGAGGTTTGGGCATGTGGGAGGTGGGGGCTGCTCTGGGTCACGGGAGGCTGGGCAGACCTCACCGACGTGTGAATTTTGGGGGTGCTCTGAGGCAGGGTTGAGGGGTGCTCGTGGGCCCTCACTGCTCGTTACTTCTGACCCTGGTCCTGCTGGCCCCCAGGCTCACCTTCCAGCCTTCCCGTCTCCTCCCCTCACGCGTGAAGGCACCCAGGGTCTCCCCAGCCTCTCTCCTCCACTCTGCTCTCCCGGGCCGGCCGGGGAAGACGCCTCTGGTCCCCCATGGCCCTGTCCAGGGCTACTCGATCAGGACCTGATTCCCACCCAGAACCACGTCCTTGCTGAGCCCTGCTCTGGCTCCACTGGGTCCCTGTCCCAGAAGCCCTGGAAATGCCGCTCGGAGACACTTGTCTCCCCTTAGGCCTGCTCCTCACATGCGTCTTTCTGGGGGAGCTACTGGGAGGAGGCGGTGCTGGCCGGCAAAGCCCTGCCCTCCACACGCCTCGCTGGTCTCTCAGGGAGACGCCCGCGAGGGCCATGGGGCAGAAAGGGACGATGTGTTCTCTGACAGGAGGGCTGGGAGGTGGTGCCATGACCCACTCCATGTTCTCTGGTCACCTGCAGCTCGGAAGCCTCCTGCTGGAGCAAAGCATCATGGGAATATCCCCGGTGCACAGCAGATGAATCACACGCGGCCCCTTGGGGCTGCAGACTGGCTGAGGTGCCTGTGAATGTTCCTGTCCATGCGAATCTCTGCTATCTGAGTGCATGCATGTGTGTAAAACAGCTACGGGTGGCTGTGTGGACACACCATCCCATACGGCCCCGAGGGGGTGCCCGATGGCCAAGGGTCATGGCCAAGGCAGGCATGGGCCAAGGGGGTCAGAGTGCCCCTCCTGGGGAGGCTGTCCCATCCACAGCCTCTGCGGCATGACTGCGTTCTCCCTCCTCACCACGGCCGGCCTGGACCAGGGCCTGGGCCCTGGGCAGCAGTGCTGGCCATGGGGACACTGTCACCTCGGTGCCTGCCGTCTCAAGATGGCCAAGTGTGGAAGGTCCCGCTGGGGCGGAGGTGACACAGTCTCTGTCCCTCGGCGCCCGCAGCTCCCTCCAAACCTGGGTGACTAGGGCTGGGTCCACAGTGCAGAGATCAAGGGTTTGACCCGCGCCAACCTGTGGCCCCCCAAGCAGTGCCGGGGTCGCCCCCAAAGACCCTGAGCATGGCTGGGGCGGTTCTCCACACTGCAGGGCACCAGCAGCATTGAACCCCTGTCTTAGATGGTCTGAGGGCAGTGGGAGTGGCCCCTGGGCCCCCTGAGCACGTGGGAGGGGCCCCCAAAAACAAAACCTGCAGACTCCAAATGCACCCAAGTCTCCGAACAGAAATGGAATAAATCCATTATCTCCACCAGTGGAAGTCTAATCCGGGCTTGGGTGAAGAGGGAAAAAAAAAAAAAACGGATGGAGAAATGGAACAGCTCTAGCAGAACTGGCCACCCCCAGCTCTCAGGCACGCCTGCAACCGGGCTGAGCGAGCCCAGGTGCCCAGCTACACAACTCCTTTGTACGTGTCACCAACACCTGCGCTGATGAGAAGGGACGTCTCTCTGCTGGAGGGGGTCCCGGGTGCATGACCAGCACTGCACTCGGGAAACAGGAGGTAGAAGGGCCTCAGCCATAGGACAGAGGGGAGCACGTCCGCCTGGTACATGGTCAATCAGGACCCTCTGCATCCCATAGGGTCCCCGAGCACCTCTAGTGCAGAGCCAGCAGTAACCCTTGAGCATCATCAGGTGTGACCCCCCAATCACCACCCTCCAGGAAAAATTTAGAAAGGGGCCATGTGTGATGAGCCTTGGAACTGAGCCGACCCGCCACAAGTCACGTTTCAGCAAAGCCGTTCACTGAAGGGGACACGCGGTGGTTCTACCCCGTGACCCACTTTCCCATTCTTCCTTCGCCTGCTCAGCGTCCTCCAGACTCACTTCTTCTTCCTCCAGGATTCTCGGGAGCCGCAGAAAGGCGCTGTGGGAGGGAGGGGCTCTCCCCACGCCCCTTAGCCCCCCCAACACCCCCTACCCCGTCCCTGACGCCTATCTTTCTGACTCGGCCTGGTCTTGCTCTTCAGCACCACGGACAGTACCCGGCCACTCCCCGACCACGCCCCATCCCGGCCACGCCCCGACCACGCCTCATCTCGACCACGCCCTCTCCCGACCAAGTTCCGCGGGGCCACGCCCTCCACAGACCACGCCCCTAGAGGCCACGCCCCTCCGCCCACGCCCCCACCCGGCTCCACTTAGGCTCCTCCCCCGCTTCCCGGAGCATCTTCTGAGTCGGCAAAGTAAGGAAACCCCAAGCGGGTTCTCACTCCCCCGCCCCCAGGCGCCCAGCGCGGGAAGAGGAGGGAAAACCGACACCCCAGCCCCGAGCTTCCCGCCCTGCCTCGCCCTCCCGGCGAGCCCAGAGCCTCTGTGCTTTAATATTCACAGGCACAGGCGGCTGGAAATTATAGCTGGGAAGGCCGGGCTGGCTTCTGCATCATCCAAGTTAAATTTGGCTGAATTGAGGGAAAACATCCTTTTAAAAGGGTGGTAAATGGGAATAATAATCTCTTACATTTACAAAACACTGGGTATTCTCAGAGCCCTTTCACATTCATTATCTCATTAGCCGCTCCCGGCGGGCCTGGGCTGCACACAGCGCCATTGTAGGTGCCCGGGTGCTGCCCTAGCGGGGAGGCGAGGCCGAGGCGGGCCACTCGCGTGGCCACGCTGGACAGCGGCGATCGTGGCCCTCCCCTCGGCAGCCCTCCCCTCTGCCTGCACCGACCCCTCAGTGACCTTCTCTGGGGGCGGTGCTGGGCAGTCTCCTGGGCGCCACTTCCGGCAGAACCCAAAGGACCAGAACCCAAAGGAGCCGGCGGGGGCCCCTCTGCCCACACCTGTGCCTGCCTGTCCCCTTGTCCACTTTGTTCACTGCTTCTCCGAGTGCTCAGGCCTGACTCCTGGCTCTGCACTCAGGGAACCAGATGGGATGCCGGGATCGAACCCGGGTCGGCCGCGTGCAAGGCAAACGCCCTCCCCGCTGGACTATCGCTCTGGCACTTCCGTTTAGGTTTTGCTTTGGTTTCTGCAGGTGGGGGGGTGCTCCCCAGTAGTGCTTGGGAGCCGCTCCCCCTCCCCCTGATTCAGCAGAGCCCGAGGATGTGGTACATCTCCGAGGCGCTGGGGCCCTCCAGGGCTGCACCCAAGAGAGCTGGGGGACCACGTGGGGCCCCGACTGGAACCCGGCGGGGCTCGTGCTGGGCACACTCGCTAACCACTGAGCTATCTCCCAGCCCTTCTCAAGGCTCTGTGAAGACTGCACTGGGCATGGCTGCCGCGTCCCTCTGCTGTCAGCCCCAGCCCGTCCCCAGGCCTCCTCCTCCTCCTCCTCCTGTGTGTCTAAGGGTCGCCGGACAGCTGGAGGGGCGCTTCAGGAGTGGACGCTGAGCACTGAGGGCCCATGTCTCCGAGAGCACCCCGCCCAGCACTGCCCAGCCCTCCGTGACGGGGGGCCTCGAGTGCCCATCCACCGGTTCTGCCGGACCCACTCCAGCCAACACAGCGCTGCTACAGGGGATGACAGAGAGAAGTTGGCGGGGGGCGGGGTCTCTGCAGACGTGTAGTGTGACTAAGGCAGCAGGGACCGTCCACTCTCCTGCCCTTGCTCTGAGCCGGACCCTTACGGGTACACCCTGGTCCCCGCAGCCCCCTGATGTATTCCCAGCTCCTGATGGCCCAGTCGGAAGTAGATGAGAACAGCCCCCGGGGCCTGGGCTCATGGCGAGGAGAGACAGAGACAGAGAGACAGAGACAGAGATAGAGACAGAGAGACAGGGACAGAGACAGACAGAGACACAGAAAGAAACAAAGAGAGACAGAGACAGGGAGAGACACAGAGAGACAAAGAGAGAGACAGACAGACAGACGGAGACGGGGCTGGGGGTGTGCAGACCCCGCAGAGGAGCAGGCTTGCTCCCGGCCCTGCCCCTCCAGCCCGTGTCATCTACAGGTTCTCGAAATTTGTGACCGTGCAGAACGCGGCAGCCGTAAACATCTCTTGGCAAGAAATGCTAATAACGCGGAGCCGTTTTTCAGGTGGTGGCTTTGGGGCGCCTCCCGTGTCGGGAGCGCAGGGCGCTGTGTGGGTGTCTCGGATCTGGGGAGTTATTCCGGGAAGGTCGCGCGGCCGCTTGCTTGTCATTACCCACGAAATATTTCAATTCTCCGGGACCGAGTCTGCCCGGCGACAATGAATCTGCCTCTTATCTCCTTGCTCGCGCCGGCTCGGGAGTGCGGTTCGGGGCCAGCGGGAGAAGGGTGCGGGGGACGCGCTGGGGCCCCCGGCAGTGAGGGGAGGGGCGGGGGCCGCAGATGGACCCCTCCCTCTGCCCCGGCCCCCATCCCCGCCCTGAGCTCCTCCCTGGTGCGGCCTGAGCCTTTGGCCTGTGAGTCCACATGCCCTGTCCCCGGGGTCCTGGCTCCGAGCCCCCCGAGCACACACCCCGCCTGCTCCCCACCCCCAGCCAAGATCCCCCACTATCCCCCCACCCAGAGCCCAGACCCCCGCGGGAGCCCAGGTGCCGGACGAGACTCATCTGTGCCAACCTCGAGCCTCCCCAGGGCTGGGCTGACCTGCGGCCCGGGGGCGCCAACCCTGTTCGAGTTTACTGTCCCCGTCTGTCACTGCCTCCGCCAAGGCAAGGGCCACGTGACAGGCTTGTGTGGGGCCCGGGAGACCCGGCGAGGCCTGTGGGTCTGGACCCTCCCCCCTTCCAGGTCAGCCCCGGGAAGCTGGCTGCAGGGGACAGCGGGGCGTGCAGGGGCCGCCTGCCACACACTCAGTGTCACCGGCCTGTGTCTGCCGTCAGCCCCGCACTGGCCTCCTGCACCCCTGCTGCTGGGACCCCCCAGCCCATACTGCTCCACAGGGGCCCCGAGCCAGGACACCCCCCCCAACCCTGGGGGGCTCCCTGGGCCAGATGGTGCTGTGGGGCCCGGGGGGGCTGCTCTCCTCATCCTGAACGCAGGGGAGGGGCATTCTGGCAGGCGAAGGATCAAGCCCCCCCGTCCCAGGCTGGGGACCCCCTCAGCCTCACTCTCGCCGAGGCCCAGCGTTCACACAGCCTGTGGGCGTGCTCGGAGCACCAGGAGAGCCGGGTCATCGCCTCCCTGTGGGCACGTGGGGCTGGACAAAGAGCCCAGAGGGTGGTCTCCCGCCTCTCAGCCACGCGGGGTCCCTCTCGGGCACACGTGTGGCAGCAGCTGCATGTGCGCAGACACACGTGGGGTGCACACACACGTATGTGCACATATGTCACCCTGTAGCAGCACAGATGCAGTGTGGACGTGTGCCGTGCATACATGCATACGAGCACACATGTGATACATATGTGCACAGGTGTGCACAGCGCAGTCACGTGTGGTCTATGCACACACGTGTGCCAGCACAGCCTCTTGCCGAACTGTGCTCACCTCCAGCCCAGTCTCCCATCAGACCAAGAGGAGTGGTCTCTCCCGGCAGTGCCCCCGCCCCCGAGGGCGTGCACGTGTCTGCAGGTGAGAAGGGGCGGGGGTCTCGGGAGGTGAAGCTTGGAGCCCGGACCCTCCTCAGCCCCCGCAGCAGGGGGAGTGGCTCAAGGCAGTGCGGAGGGCTGGCCTGGAGGGGCACCAGGCTCACAGCAAGTAACAGCAGGAAGTGAGAGGGCGAGACCAGGTCCCAGCACCCCCTGCACGCCGGCTCCCGCGATGGGGGGCTCCGGTGCTCGGGCTCACACCCCGAGCTGCGTGGATGCCCAGATCACGTGTACAGATGCCGGGGCACGGTGGACGCGTCGGGACAGTGGCGAGGACGCCGGCTGACCCCGCAGCTGCCGGCCGGGGAAGCTGCCACACTGCAGACGGCTCTCCCGGGCTGGGGGGGCGGGGAGCAGCTTCGTGACAGCTTGGCAGGATGTGCCCTGGCGGAGGTGACTCAGCACGGCCTCTGGCCCGGCGGGCGGGCGGGCGGGGGCTGCACCGCGGCCGCCAGACGCGTGTCCTTGCTGCCTCCCGGAGTCTGCAGGACCGTCTCCTGGACACGGCTGTCCAGCCTGGCCGTGTCCAGGGCCCTGCCACTGGGAGGCTGAGGGCTCACCTGGCGGGGCCCGTGGCCAGCCCAGGCTCCCGGACACTCCCAGGTGGCCGCCACGCCAAAGCCACGTCCCTCTCCAGCACTGCCCGGCTGCCGGCGGCCTCCTCCCGGTGTGTTTATGCAGAACTGGGGGGGCCAGGCTGCCCAGGCGCACAGATCAACCCAGGGTGGAGTGAAACAGGCAGTTCGCACCCCTGGAGAGAGACGGCCCCTTCCTGCTGGAGGTCGCGACCCCAGGCCGGGCCCTGCTCCCTCTCCCGCTTCCCCTCCCTTCCCCAGGGACAGCGGCACCAAGGAGGCCAGCCTGCCCCGGAGAGGGCCAGCTCTGCGGGATGCTCCCCGGGCTCGCCTGAGCCAGGGTGGGGGCTCTCTGGGGTGTGACCCCACCCCAGGGGGCTCTCCCAGCAGCCCCTGCTGCTGTCTCCTCTGGGGCCACCTGGCAACCCCCTGTTGGCCCCTGGTCGCCAGCCTGCGAGGGCAGAGAGAGGGGGGGCTGTGCCCACCAGGGCCGTTAGAGGGGAGGGCGGGGCAGGGGCACTGTGGCCGAGGCTGTCCCGAGGGGAGTCCTGAGTCCGCCCACCCCCGCCCACAGGAATCATTCTCAGCTCCTGCGAGCACCAAACCAACTTGAGTCTCTCCAAAACTTTTTCATTTTTTTGCTTTTTGGGTCACACCCGGCGATGCTCAGGGGTTACTCCTGGCTCTGCACTCACAAATCACTCCTGGTGGTGCTCGGGGGACCCTATGGGATGTCGGGGATGGAACCCGGGTCGGCCGTGTGCAAGGCAAACGCCCTCTCCTCTGAGCTATTGCTCCAGCCCCCTCAGAGCTGCCTTCTGCTCTGAGATGTGACCCCGAAGGCACCCTCGGGGCCATGACTGTGACCCCACTTTGTGCTGAGCACCCCAACCCCCACCCGGGGTGCCATCCCGCCCCGTGGGACACGCCAGGCCTGGAGCCTGTCTGGGGGTCTCGTCTGGAAGGGCTGGGGACAACGAGCACAGAACCCGGGATGTGCGGTGGGGCAGCGGGGCAGTGGCAGAGTGAGGGCCACGGGGCTGGCCCAGGCCGTAACTGGCACCGCTGGGCACGCTGGCCAAGGGCACCGGGCTGAGACACGCTGGCCGAGACACGCTAACCGAGACACACTGAGACACGCTAACCAAGACACACTAACCGAGACACGCTAACCGAGACATGTTGGCCAAGACACGCTAACCGAGACACGCTAACCGAGACACGCTAACCGAGACATACTGAGACACGCTAACCGAGACATACTGAGACACGCTAACCGAGACATACTGAGACATGCTAACCGAGACACACTGGCCGAGACACGCTGGCCGAGACACACTAACTGAGACACACTGAGACACGCTAACCGAGACACACTGGCTGAGACACGCTGGCCGAGACACGCTGGCCGAGACACGCTGGCCGAGACACGCTAACCGAGACACGCTAATCGAGACACGCTGGCCGAGACACGCTGGCCGAGGCCGGACGGTGGGACAGAGCAGTGCCCGGAGACGGGCAGCCACAGACGGCCGAGGGTGCGGAGTCCACGGGGCCTGGTCATGCTCTGGGCCAGACCGTTCCCAGGTGCTCTGGGACCCCAACCCTTTCCCGTGCCCGGCCCAACACCCCACCTACCCTCTCTAGTCACTGGATCTGCTTAAACCACGGAGAACTGATTACAAGTTTTAATTGTTTCTGGAGACGCGGAGGCCTTCGAGCGGTGTGAGCAGCCCCCTTTAACGGCTTTCACAATAACGGTCTATTAACAAAGCCCAGACTTAATTTATCCCAGAACTTGTTAAAATTCCCTCTGTGCAGCCACCAAAGGAATGTGCTTTTGAAGCCATTTACTTACCAATAAATTACAATGGTCTGAAATCATTAGCAGCCGAGTAAATTGTTTTAATTGATCTGAACTTGGTTACGACCCAGGGCCTCTGTTTCTGGGCAACTGCACTTTCTAAGGGCCTGAAATAACAAATGAATCTCTCCCGAATCCTGTCACCTTTGTGGTGGGCCTCTCCCTCGGGCCGGGGAGGAAACACACCATGGGGGGCCGGGGCAGAGCGCAGTGTGTGGCCCAAGAGTCGCGGTGCAGAGACATTTCGGACCGGGGAGACGAAGCTTTTCTCAGCGTCTCCTTCCGCTACGGGGCCGGGCAGGCCTCAGAGGGCCGGCCTGAGCTGACCGGCTCTTTCTGTGCTGAGACTCCGCCACGTGGCTTAGAATTGTTAGGGATTATTTGTCCGGCGGCTCTTAAAGCTTCCCGCGCAGATATTCGGAACAGGGAGAACGAGCGTGAATACATCAAGGTGTTGGAGAGACAGTACCACCGAGACGGCACTTGCCCGGGTTCGTCCCCCCCAACCCCATGGGGTCCTCTGAGCCCCCCCTCAGAGTGATCCCCGGGTAGAGCCCGGAGTAACCCTGAGCACTGCAGGGTGTGACACTCAGCAGAAGGACAGTGTCACTGGAGGCTGGAGGGGACGCCAGCCTCCAGAGGCAGAACCTCAGCGACGGGGCCGGGGGACAGAGAGGACCAGCGGGAGGTCAGCGCAGACCAGAGAGGGTGGACACGGGGGCCAGGAAGCGGCCTGAGGCCGGGCGTGGAACCTGGCAGATCCCAAACCCCGACTGAGGACCGTGAGACGGGCTCTGACTTCACAGTGTCCGGGGCTACGTCATGATGTCTCACGGGAGCGGGTGCGAGGACCCAGCCGGGATGACGCCCGTTTGCTGGCCACCACGCAGACGCCAGGGCACAGGACGCCAGAAGAGAGTGTGCCCGGGGCTGCCGCAGGCCAGGGCGGGCAGCCGTGGGGCTCGGAAAGCCCCGGGGGCTCACACACTCGGGATCTCGGAGCCCGTGGCAGCTCGGCCAGTGGCCCGGGGTCCGCCCGAGGCCCCCAGAGCGGAGACTTTTCCTTCCAGAACCTGCAGGTCTGCAGAGCCCAGAGGGAGGGAGCAGCAGAGACGGAGCTCGGCGGAGGGCCTGCGGCTGGACGGAGCCCAGAGCCCCGGGCCACACAGGGCCGCCCTCCCCCCCCCCCGCCCCACACCTACCCCGGGCCCACCGCTGTTCAGAAAGGAGCGTGGCTGAGGACCCCGCCCGGACCACCACGCACCCCTGGTCAGGCACCCACTCCTGGCCACGCTGCAGAGCGCCCAGGCCCACCCCCTCCACTGGGATGTGGCTCGGACCACACAGGGGCCCTGGGGCCGGGCAGAGGAGGGGGTGTGGCCTGGCAGGCGTCGGGCGGGACCCCAGCGGCTCTCACGGGGAGGTTCTGAAGAGGACGGGGGCGGGGGGTGGAGGCGTGAGGAGGACCCCGGTGTCGAGGGGGAAGCTGGTGGTAGCGGACACAGTACCCCGTAGCCGGCACCCCAACTCGCCTGCGTGGAGCAGCGAGCAGCCCCGGCAGACGCGCGGCTCTAGAGCTGAGGCTGACGCAGCCCCGCGGGACGGGACGGCCTTCCCGGGGAGCGGCAGGAGCGGCAGACGAGGGGCGCAGGTGCCCCGAGACGCGGGGGCGAGAGGGGAGACACCCCCTGACACCAGTGTCGCTTCCTCCCAGTGAATTCCCGCCCTGCGCCCACGCAGCGGGACTGGGCACTGCACCAGGAGCTCGCCAGGCTCTGGGGGTGCCTTCGGGCCGGGCCGGGGCGAGTGTTGGGGCTCCAAGGCCCCGGGGTGCAGGGGCGGCCCAGGCCCTACTCCTGGGGTGCCTGCCTGGCCCTCTGCTTTCAGGCGTCCCACGGGAGGCGGGTCGCAGGGCGGAGGCCATCAGAAAGGCCACCAGGGGGCGCCAGCGAGCCGTCAGCCCCTCTCCCCCCGCCCACAGGACTGAGACCTGCCCGCCCGCTGGCATCAGTCCCAGAGCCCCTCCGGGCAAACCTGGCGGAGCCTGGGTCCCACTGCGGGGCCATGGGGTGGAGGGCGGCGGCACTGGGCAGGGGGCTTGCTGCTGGGCTACCCTGGGCCCGTCCTGGGAACGGGGCATCTCTGGGCTGCGGGGAGAAGGGCCTCGCAGAGTCCCCTCTGGGCCCGGCAGCTTTTTCTAGGGCATGTGAGTCTGGGGGCTCGCCCAGCACCCCAGGGGCCTGGGACAGTGGCCTTGGCAGGGAGCTGTCCAGGCTGGCGGGCACACGTGTGAGCGGATGAATGCAAGTGTGAACGCACGTATGCGTGCACGAGCGCGTGAATGAATGCATGTGGAATGAACGTGCGCGAGCGAGTGCATGCACGCAGGAGTGAAGCACGCGTGAGTGCACGTGCCGATGGTGCATGCACACACAAGGGACGCAGGGACGCACGCAGGCATGCAGGAATGTGTGTGCGGAGGCACGCACGCATGGAGAAACGTGTGTGAGAATGCAGGCACGCATGCGCGAACGCGTGTAAGAATGCAGGCCTGAGTGAAGGGACGTGTGGATGAATACACGTGTGAACGACTGCATGAGTGGACGCACGGGAACGAATGTGTGAGCGGATGTACGTGAATGAATGAATGGGAACACGTGTGAGTGAGTGAGTGCAAGCGTCTCCCTGGCGCAGGGGTGTAATCCCTGACGGCGGCTCTGCCCGCGCTGGGCCTTCTCTATCCCCCCCAGCGAGGGGGTCTCTGGGCGCGGGGGCACAGGCGATGGCACACGCGGGCAGGGGTGTCGGGGGGCGCATCTCGGCGCTGGCGTGCAGACAGTGTCTGCGGGGCGCCCGGGCGTGCAAACATGCGGAGGACACGCGTGAGTGCGGGTCTCACTCCCCTGGTCAGGCTGATGTGTAACTGAGATGCACGTGATCGCGACGGGAAAGAGGGGAGCCCCCCGAGCCACTCTGCCGGACACCCCGCCCGGCCGCGCCCCCGCGGACGCTCCCCCCCCCCAGAGTGACCCGCTCAGAGCCCTGCAGGGCACTGTAGGGAGAGGGGGGCTGGGGCGCTCCCGACCAGGCCGGCTGGTGTGGCCCCGACAGGCTCCAGTCCCGGGGCTGGGTTAGGGGGAGCCCCCCGCCCCTCCCTGCCTCCCCCTGTCCTGGCCGGGGCAGGCTGGGCTGTGTTCTGCCCGGTGCAGTGCTCCTGGGTGCTGGTTCGTGCGGGTTTGGTTTTGTTTCCCCCAGAAACTGGGGCACAACAGCGGCTGGGGGGGGCTGTGGGGAGCTGGTGGGGTGTGGGGGCGTTTCAGGAAATGGGGTCTTGGGAGGGGGGTCGCTGTTCTCGGAGCCTGGAGCTTGGCCTCCTGTACCCTCCCGGGCTGCCCTGCTCCGCCACGGCACCCCCCAAGCCTTACCACAGCAGGGTGGGCCCATTGCTGCCCTCCGCAGCCCGCTCATCAGAGCCCCTCCCCTGCACATGACGCAGCCCGGCCCTCCAAGCTCTCGGTCACCCCAGGGCCCTTGCACGCACCCAGGCCCCATCTACTCCGAGCTCTCGGTCACCCCAGGGCCCTTGCACACACTTGGGCCCCCTTTCCAGGCCTCACCCCGGTCTCAGCTCCAACCACCCTCCCACCCCACACCCTCGGCCGCTCTCCCCAAACCTTTTCTGCTCCTCCCCATCCTCGCCCTGGTTTCCCTCACAGCGCCGATCACGCTGCCAGACGCTGTTCCCGGCCCACAGCACGACTGCTGCGAGCAGGAAGCAGCTCGTAACTCACGGGCCGGGCCTGGCCCCGCTGGCGGGGCTATTTATAGGCCGGGTGCACCCTCGGTGTGAATATTCATGGCTCCTGCGCCGAGATATTAATGCGTGTGATTACGGGGTGCTCCTCGGGCCCCCGCGCCCGAGGTCTCCACGCTGCCAACTCTGAAGGTCCCAGCCAGGTCGCTGGGCCTGGGGCCACCGGGGCGGTGGGCTCAGCAGCACTGCGCGGCTTTGGCCTCCCTCCCCCGGCCCCACGCGGCTCCTCCGCTCAGCTGTGACGCCCCAAATGTCATAAGACGCTGCCTGCTCCCCCGGTGAGAACCACTGGCTCAGCGGCCTCGGGGCTGCCGTAACAGGGGCCTGGGGTGCAAAAGCCAGGCTGTGCCGCCCTGCAGCCTGGACCCATCACGGGAGGCAGCCGTGATGGCTGGAGTGCGAGCAGCCACCCTGGACCGGATGTGGTTGGGTCGCTGGGCAGGGAGAGAGAACTGGGGTCCCCAGTGAATCGTGGGCCCTGGGCTGGCCTGGGCGCCTATAGGAAGAGACGAGACTTTGAATCTTGTTGCTCCCCTGGCCCTGGTCGCTTGTGGCTCTTGCACCCCGTTAAGCACGCCGCAGCCACCCGCCTTCCACGCAAGAGTTAATTTCCACGGGAGCGAGTGGGAGGGTGTCCCCGGGGCTGTAATGAAGCTGCCAGCTAGCTGCAAAACAAATAGATAAATCAATGCTTCAGTTTCCTCGGGTGAGGGAGGGGCCGTTGCTTAGCAATCCCGGAGGCTGGCGGGGGTGTGGGCTGCCCCGCAGGACCGGGTGCTGCCGGGAGGGACCCCGCACACCCCAGCGTCCAGGGGACGGTCCCCTCTGGCCTCTGGGCGCCCCTAGGAGGAAAGGGGGTGCCGGCTTCCCTGGACGCCCAGATCAAACTCAGCCCCCTTTAGCCCTTCGGGAACGCCTCTGCCCTCAGACCTGCACGTTCCCAGAATGCCCCTGCCCTCAGACCCACCCATGGACTCAGTCCCGCTGCCCTCAGGCCTGCACATGCACTCAGCACCTCTGCCGTCAGACTTGCACGTTCCCAGAGGGCCTCTGCCCTCAGACTTGCACATGTTCCCAGCGGGCCTCTGCCCTCAGACTTGCACATGTTCCCATCGGGCCTCTGCAGTCAGACTTGCATATATTCCCAGCAGGCCTCTGCCCTCAGACTTGCACATGTTCTCAGAGCGCCTCTGCCCTCAGATTTGCATGTGCTCTCGCAACCCCCTGGTCGCAGCACCCTGGGCACATGGCACCCTGGCTCTGTTCTCGAGTCTCGGGGTGCCCAGGCCTGTGGGCGGCTGCTGTCCACGCTCCACAGGGGGACCCAGGGCAGTTCAGTCTGAGGGGAGGAGCTAAACGAGGGGAGGGGCTAAACGAGGGGAGGAACTAAACGAGGGGAGGAGCTAAATGAGGGGAGGAGCTAAACGAGGGGAGGAGCTAAATGAGGGAAGGAGTTAAATTCTAGGCAGGACAGACCAAGAATCAGGTCTTTGGGGCTCACTGGTATTTGAGGCTCTGCAAAACCCAGAGTTGCGCACTGGCCAGGGACAGAGCTGACCCCTCCACTGAGCTATTTCCTGGGCTCCCAGGGATACCCGAGGAGTAGAAGCAGCCCATTCTACAGACAGGCCTCCCGGAGGCCCAGAAAAGGCAGGATCTTGTGTCCAGGGGTCAGGGGTCAGCTGTAAGCAGCAAGTCGGGGAGTGCCCTGGGGAGAGCTGGGGGTCCCCAGCAGGAGACCACCTGGAGCTCTGGGCTGGGACTGAAAGTGGCCCCACCAGCTGGGTATCACCGTGGCTGCAGGGAGCTGAGTCCACCTGCCCCTGCTGGCCTGGGCAGTCGGCAGCGAGGGCAGGAGCTCAGCCTGGCCTCTCTGGAAGGTGACCCTGTGCCTAGAAACAGAGGCACATCCGTGGGCAGGCCGAGCTTCCTGGGCAGATGGGCCCTCCGGCCAGCGCCGTCCCACCCAGCTGGCCAGGGGCCGCCCCGCACAGGCTGTGCCGAGGTCGGGGTGTCCCCACCTGGGAGAAGGATCTCCCCGACACTCCTCTGTGCCTGGCACGGGGAGCCCCCGGCCATCCTCGGCCTCTAGGAGCCCTGGCTTCTGCCCGCACTGGGCTTGGACACGCGCTGAGTGTCCGAGTGCTCTGCCATGATGGGGTGACCCGCTGCTGCCTTCTGGGGACACCTAGGTGGGGAGCTGTCCTGGCCCTGGGGGGTGACTAAGCCCTGGCGAGGGGGGGCAGGCCCAGGCCGGGGGTGGGGGCGCAGGGAAGGGGGTTGGTTCTCTGTCCCAGATGCTTCCCTCTCACTGGGGCGCGGGGTCAAGGGTCATGCCCACACGCACCGCAGGAGGCAGCTCTGCCTCCCTTGCTGGGGCTGCGTATGGGGTGCCAGACCCCCAAAGCAGGGAGGGCAGGAGCGCAGTAGCCGTCGAAACCCCCGCAGGCATCGGGTGGTATGTCCCGAGGGGTGGGCTCCCAGGGGGCCTGAGAAAGGGGGGCAGCGGCTTGCTGAGAGCAGCCCCATCGCTTGTCTGGGCCTGGGCGCCCCAAGGGGAGCAGGGTGGGCTGGGGGCAGCCGGCAGAGCAGGGGCTGGACGCACCGAGGGACACCCACTCCCCGATGGCAGTGTGCCCAGCTCCGGTGCTCCCAGACCGGGCGGCCAGGACCAAAGGCTGTTCCTGCCCCTGGACGGGGTGAGGGGGGGCCGCCTCGGGGTCCCTCTTCGGATCCAGGGCCTGGGCAAGGGGAGGCTGTGGCTGAGGGGCCGAGGCCTTTGGGGGCTTCTGGGAAGGGCTTTGCCCGCCTCCGAGCTAGCGGGCGAGTCTCTGCAGGGGCTGTGCCGGGGGCTGCGCGGCCCCTCGCTCCTGGCCGTCCACGACGGGGCTGGCGCAGGGCAGAGGGCTGCACGGGGTCTTCCTGCCCGCCCCTGTCCCCGAGCCAGGCTCCCGGGGGGCTGCTGCACCCCACACTCCACCCTCTCAGCTTCCCTTCCCTCTTCCCGCCTGCTGCCATCTTGTTCCACAGGCCCAGGGGCCCGGCCACTGCCCTTAGTGACCCTGCGGGAGACTGTGTGTGTGTGTGTGTGCACATGCGTGTGTGTGTGTGTGTGTGTGTGTGTTGGGGACCTTCAATTTTACCAGCTGAAATCCACACGCGGCTCAACGGGACGGGGAAGGAGACCCTCGCCCGTGCGCCCCTGTCTCCCGCAACCCCAGCAGTCACGCCCATAAGCTGCCTCTGGCTGGAGCCCAGATAATCTGGTCATCGGCCACCGCAGGTCCCATGTCCTTCTCTCCAGGAAGGGAGCATAACGTGACGCTCACCATAGCCATGCCACCGGGCCCTGCGCCAGGCTGTTTCACTCAGGGCGCCCCGGAGGGGCGAGGGTGAGACCCCTCCCCGCCCCAAGGGACCCAGCCCCAGCAGCCAGAAACCCCCAGAACCCAGCCACTGCCGCACTCACGCAGCTCTCCACACGCTCAGGCTGAGCATCATCCACGACAGAATCTGTTCCTGGACTGCGCGGCCGCAAATGCAGCTGCAGGATGCTTCAAACCACACACTCTACTCATACCATACTGCAAGATTACAGCACCACATCTGATAGGGCTCAAAGTAGGAGGCAACCAATCACAGAGGGAAATATGCATTTGTATTTACATAATATATATATACATATATATCTGCAAAAAGAATATATATATATACATATATATATATATATATATATATATATATATATATATAAAGTGGGTTGGAGCGATAGCCCAGCGGGTAGGGTGTTTGCCTTGCATGTAGCCGACCTGGGTTTGATTCCTCCGTCCCTCTCAGAGAGCCTGGCAAGCTACCGAGAGCATCCCGCCCACACAGCAGAACCTGGCAAGCTCCCCATGGCGTATTTGATATGCCAACAACAGTAACAAGTCTCACAATGGAGACGTTACTGGTGCCCGCTTGAGCAAATCAATGAGCAATGGGATGACAGTGACAGTGACAGCGATATACAAAGCACACACAAGGTTCAACCTTTAACAACACGCTAGTGATCTCTTAGAGAAGGGCATAATGGCCCCTGGGTGAAATACAACAATCCTCACCCTCTTTCCTCTAAGGATACTTTTTAGTAGCATTTTCAGCGGCTTTTCATAACAAACAATACAAACTATTTTATTTCGGTCCTGCTTTGGGGCAGGGATTGGGGTTTGGGATGGAAACATCCGGAATACGGTGGTGGGACGGTGTCATGAGGTGGGGTTGGTGTTTGAATATTAAATGTAGTCGAGCATTGTGAACGACTTTATAAAAAACAAACAGAAATCCACCCGCACCCCGAGGGCCGGGGACGGGCCACAGCAGGGCCTGGGGCTGCCTCCCAACCTGCCCCCTGCCACGAGACACCTCACGGCTCTGCAGGGTGAGGGGGGCACCTTCGGGAACCCCAGCCTGGTGGCCCCCAGGGACAGGGGCCATGGGTGAGCGTCCGGCCCCCGTGAGGGCAGAGGGGCCGCCTCCTGGGGCCGAGTCGCTTCCCACCTGCCCCCTTCTGAGCCTTGGGGCTCCCCATCTGGTGCGAGCAAGGGGGAGCGTTCCTTGGCCGAGCCTCCCCCCAGCCCCCTACCACCACCACCCCCCCCCCCGCCCCTGTAGCAGAACACACATGATGCCATGGTCAGGCCTGCTTGGAAAATCCTGGCTGGGGTTTCCTTCTGGAACTTTCTCCGAGGTGGGAAGGGTATATTAGAAGTGCCCCACCCCCCAGTCTGGTCAGGCTGTGCCTGGGTGACAGAGGGGCCGGCCGGTGCCCCCTGCCATCCCCACCCAGGCCAGTCCGAGCTTCGTCCAGCCCTGCCCACCCCGCAGGCGGCCCCCAGCCCTGGCCCCGGAAGCTGAGATGATTCAGACTTCCTTCCGCCTCTCTTTAGGGACCATCCACCAGGGTCACCCACCGCCTGCAGGGGGCTGTGGGGGGGGGGGAGGAGGAAGGCATGACCTCCTAGGGCAGAGCCCCTCCTGCAAACTGGGGTGACCTTGAGGCCAGGAGCCCCCCTCCCTGGGGTGCTGGCCGGGCCAGGGTCAGCTCCTTCCTGCGAGCTGGCCCGGGGTCCCTGTCCCTCCGGCCGCCCCCAGCTTCCTGCCCCCCGTGGAGCCCCAGACTTGGGGTCCCGGGTGGCGGAGTGGCCGGCCCGGGCTGCGAGGGGGCTGGGAGGCTGAGGACTGAAATTTGCAAAGAGGCGGTGCCAGATCGGGCCTGCAGGCTTATGGATCTTTTCCTTAATTAAAAAAATCCAATTAAATTGAGATATCAGAAGGAAATAATGCCGAGTCATTAGCGCGCCTTTTATCTTAATGACTGCAGCTGCGACTCGGCTTTCACGCCCGCGTCCCCGCCTGCAGCGCGTGAAGCTTTACTGGGGGCCCAGCCCCGCAGGACATGCCGGCTGGGGCCTCCCTCCCCACTGGGGCCGCCTCCTTCCTATGCATTCGGGGGCTGAGGAGTGGGTGGGGGCGGGGGTCTGCTCAGTATCCCGGCCCCCGCTCTGGGCAGGGGGAGAGGTCTCGCGTGCTCCCTCCTGGGGACCCCGTACAAGGGGCTCCAGCCCCCCTTCTGCCCCAAGGGAAGGGAAGGAGCGGCCGCCAGGGTGAGTGCCCGCAGCCCCCCAATCCTGACAAGACCCCACACAGACCGGGGGAGGGCTCCACGAGCCAGAGGCATGAAAGGTGGGCTGGACCCCAGCCCTAGGGGAGAGCTGAGCGAAGAGTCCCCCAGGACTCCCTGAGACAGCTGAGGGGGTCCCAAGAGCTGGGGGGGGGCACCCAGGCACTGGGGCACTGGGGCTCACCCGCCCTCCACCCCCACGCTCTCCAGGGACTCGCACCCAGGGCCGAGCTGACAGCTCCCGGGCTGGGATCCGCAGCAGCTGCGGGGGACACAGTTGTGAGACCTCCTGGGGTCCCCACCCCAACAGCACCAACACCAAGGGGAGGAGGAGGTCCTGCCTGGCTCCCGACGCACAAGCGCCGTCACAGACACCACGGAACATTCCGGACCCTGGATCACGCTGTTTGAGCAGCAGCAGGAAAGGTCCCCCCACCCCAGGGCTCTGCAGGGAGAGGGGGCCCAGCCGAGGGGACGGGCACGGTGGCCCTGTCCAGTCACGAGGCAGGACAGAAGCACGAGCTGGTGCCCGCGCGGGCTGGACCCGCCCCAGCTCATGGACCCGAAGCTCAGGCGGTGCAGAGCCGCCAGCTGCATCCCGTGACTTTCACTGGGTGTGGGGGCGCTGCACCAAGGTCACGGGGCTCAGGTGTGCCGCACGCGTGGCAGGTGCGTGTGTGTGCCTTCAGAGCGCGCACGCGTCCCCGTGTGCTCACCAGCGTGTGGGCTTGTGTGTGCAATGCACGCGCGACTGTGTGCTGTGTGCTGTGTGCCGTGTGCGTGGACAGATGCGTGTGGGTGATGTGTGCACCTGGGTGCACATGTTTATGCATATCTGCGCTGAACATGTGCGTGATGCGGAAGACGAGGCGTTTTCTCGTGCACGCGGCGGCGGGGGCTGGAGAAAGCGGCTGAAGGCGAGTGCCCGGGCGAGGAGAGGGGCAGGTGGCGGGAGCGGGTGACAGACACTCTGGGGGTCAGCCTAGTTGCTGGGGCCGAGGGGGGCCCATGAAGGGCCTGGCTCGGCCCCTCTGCAAAGGGCGGAGGCGTGCGGGGCGCAGTCCTGTCTCGGGAAGGGGGGAGGGGGCAGCGGGGGCGCCGGGCAGGGGTGGGCTGAGGGCAGAGGGGCTGCTCGCGTTGGCACGGCTGGCTCTGACCCCGGCTGTCCTCCGAGGACCCACCCACGTGCCGCCTCCCCCCACCCCCCCAAGCGTCACCACTTTAAAAATGGAAACCGCCGCTCCCGGCCTCTGCGGGGCTTCCTGTCAGTCAGAGCTGCCAGTCTGCAGGCTCTAAACCCGGGCGCTCGGCGGGGCCCCGAAATAGATCCCCAAAGCTGCGGCCGCGGCTTCCGTGCCTGGGCCCAGGCCCTGTGCTGGAGGGCAGCCCAGGACACGCCTGGGGACAGGGCTCCGGCCCTCCACGGCTGCCCAGGGTGCCCAGTGCCCCTCCGGCTCTGCTGCCCGCTTCAGGGGGCCGAGCTGAGGCCAGGGGTCCCCAGAGCCGGCACAGCTCTGAACTCCGACGTTTTAGTCTGGGAGAAGCCCCGACATGTGCACACGTTAATGCACACATGTATACATGCACACCCAGGTAGCGCCATACACAGACACGCACACACATGCACGCACACACATATGCATGCACATGCTCATGTGCACACTCACGCACACAATTCACATGTGTACATATGCATGTGCACATTCACATGTATACACATGTACACACATGCACAGATACATACATGTGCACACACACACGCAGGGGTACACATGCAAACTAATGTGCACGCACGTGCAGATAAACACTTTCATACACATGTCCACATTCACATGCACACACTCACGTGCACATATGCGCACTCCGTGCACACAGGTGCACACCCACGCAGTGCATGACTAGCCTCCAGCACGCACTTGGCCTCGGTGCAGATGACTCCCTCTTCTTCCTCCCCTCCTGGTGACACCCCGAGGGCCTGGGCCGAGGAAGGAAGTGGACGGACGCCCTCTCAGGGCGCCCAGCCGGCCAACCCGGGCCACTGGACTCCCTACAGAATCTCAGTGGGACACCGGCCAGAGTCCGGCCTCATTCCCGAAATGGCCCCGGGGTGCCCACACTTGCCTCTTTGAGGGAGGGGGCGCTTCCCTCAGGGACAAGCCCCCACGGGGGCGGGGAAAGAGGATTCTCCAGGGTGACCATGGGGCTCTGTGGACAGTTGCTGGGCCTGGAAGGGAGGCCAAGTGGGAGGGTCCAGGAGGGAGGGTCAGGGGGAGGGTCAGGGGGAGAGTCCAGGGGGGAGGGGGAGGCCCAGGTCAGGGAGAGGTCACGGGAGGGTTTATGCGGGGGCCCAGGGGGTCAGTCGGGTGGGAGACCTGCTGGGGGGGTCCAAGAGGGGGCACTGAGGACACTCAGGACTCCTTCTCAGGGGGCGAAAGGCCGGGCCCCTGGGTCACCCCTGCCTCCCGCACAGCCCAGCACCTCAGGGAAGGGTCTGCACTGAAACTGCATCGGCGCCTTTGGGGGAAGAAGCGGGACCCTGACACGGGCAAGGCGGCGGGGCAGCCCCTTTGCGCTGTCCCCGGCCCGGCCCGGCCCGGCCCGCTTGCCCCGGCCTCCCCGCCCGCCGCCAGCGTCCACGCCCCGAGCCTTCTATTCAGACACGCTGTGATTTTTTTTCTTGCCTTTTTTTTTTTTTGGTCACACCTGGTGATGCTCAGGGGTCACTCCTGGCTCTGCCTCAGGAATTAGTCCTGGCTGTGCTTGGGGGACCCTATGGGATGCCGGTGATCGAACCCAGGTCAGTCATGTGCAAGGCAAACGCCCTCCCCGCTGTGCTATCGCCCCGGCCCCCACTCTGTAATTTGTAATCGCAATTATTGGTGGTGATTTCTCCCCCTGGCCACCCGATGGGAATGTGTCTTCCTGGACTCCCGAGCTGCAGGTCTGCCCACGAGAGCAGGAGGGCACCCACGCCGAGAGGGAGGCCGGCCCGCGGGAGGGGGTGTCGGTGCTGAGAGGGAGCCTGACCCACAGGACGTCTAAGGACAGGACGGCGACAAATACGGGGAGGGGGAGGCGTGCGTTCTCGGGGGCCCTGGATGTGAGCGGATGGTTTTCCATGTATTTACTTCTCGAGAGAGCAGACGTTTCCCAAGCTTATTAGCCTACTGCCCCCTTTACAGAAAAAAAAAAATCCCTGAGCACCCCACGGAAATCTCCCTGTTGTAAGGAGACCGAAAACGCCCCCACCCCCAGCTCCAAGTGCCCTTGAGGGCCCCTGGGTCCTTAAAACGCCCCCCCCCCCCGCTTTGGGAAACGCAGCTCTATAGGAAAACAGACATGACTGTGTGTCTACCCCATCCGTGGACATGCATGGACACGTGTGCAGGGATGATACGGATGGTCCCCAGGCCTGTCCGTGGACATGGCTGGAAGCAGGGCCACCCCCGTGATGATACGCACAGGCAAGCCCAGATGGTGGCACCAAATACAGCGGCCTCAGGAAGAAAGGGGGCTTCTCTGGAGAGACGGTTGGTTCTAGAAGGGACCAGCTGTGCCCAGGGCCGCTCGTGTAGTGATCTAAGAATAAAGGCCTCGCACTGTGGCACAGCTGGCAGGGAGCGTCCCCACCCCCAGTCCCAGCAGGTCTCAGCATTGAAAAGAGAAACAGCAGCAAGAGCCTTTTTTTTTTTTTTTTTTTTTGCTTTTTGGGTCACACCTGGCGATGCACAGGGGTTACACCTGGCTCTGCACTCAGGAATTACTCCTGGCGGTGCTCAGGGGACCATATGGGATGCTGGGAATCGAACCCGGGTCAGCCACTGTGCTATCGCTCCAGCCCCAACAGCAAGAGTCTTACCCACGGGAGATGCAATTAGAATGATGCCTTGTGGATAAATGAGTGAAGACTCTGACATCTGATGAGAAGTTGTGTGCAGTATCTCTCTAACCCCCAACACACCAGCTGTGGAGGGAGGAAGCAACTTTACAGGGGAGAAGGACCCCAGACCCGCCCTTCTCACATGGCTAGAAATAGGCGGAAATCCTACACCCCCAAAGGACCTGCGGCCCCCCACCCGAGTCCTGACGAAGGTGGGCAATTTCCTCAAGAGGGAGTGTAGCTGTGCCGGACAGTCTCTAAGAACCAGCGTGCCCGCCACCGGGCCACGGCCAGAGTGAAGGACACAGCCCTGGCCACGGGAACCCCGGATTCTGAGTCCTGTCAAGGTCTGTTGGAGCATCCAGTTCCAGCGAATACACACGGCCGCATTCGGGGCGCTGGGTGTCGACTTAGGAACTCTGAACATCTTTAACTTTTGCGCTAGTTTCAAATTATTAAATTAAAGCACACTCACACACACGCACAAAAGCAACTTAATGATTCAAGTAAAGAAGCGAGATTACACGAGCCGTGAGGCATAGCAGCACCCCCTGTCTCTGCACTGTAATTCTCTCTTTTTTTTTTTTTTCTGCTTTTTGGGTCGCACCCGGCGATGCTCAGGGCTTACTCCTGGCTCTGCACTCAGGAATTACTCCTGGCGGTGCTCAGGGGACCATCTGGGATGCTGGGAATCGAACCCGGGTTGGCTGCGTGCCAAGCAAACGCCCTCCCCGCTGTGCTCTCGCTCCAGCCCCTGCACTATAATTCTCATCCCAGCAAGGCTGGACGTGGGCTCACACGTGGCCATGGGCTTCCGTGAAGGGTAAAGGCTGCGGTTCAGCGGGATGTTTAGACAGAGCGGGCACGGGCACCCTGCTCGGATGTTTGGGGAGAGCGGGTGTGCAGGGGAGCCCTCACCCCGTCCCCAGCTGGCTGGCAATGGGCAGATCTGTGCACAGTGGGGACACGGGTCCTCGTCAAGCCGTCATTAGGAACACCAAGAAGGTGACAGACAGCAGACGGTGTGCGGGGCCCCGTGTGCCTGCAAGACCGCGGCCCTGAGCCCCCATACGCTCAGCCAGACACTCTGTCCCCTTGATGCCACTTTAGGAGTCACCCCTCATTAGTCCATGGAGCCCAGGAAGGATCTGCAAGCAAGGCCGCTCCCCAGAGCAACAGAAGCTTCCGGAACGCACCCTCAGAGAACTGACGGCCAGAGCACGTCCCAAGGCGGGTGACCTTGCAGCTCCCCGAGGCTGTGCTCGGTGACAAGGTGACGTGCGGGGGGACCTTAGGTGAGCAGGATGGAAAAGCCATGTGTCAAAACCCTTTTGTTCTGCTCGGACCACCAAGAAGGCGCCGGAAGGACGCCACAGGGGCCCCCAGACACGTGGGCGCGACGCTCTTCCCGGCGACTCTTATTATCTTTTTAATGCCTCTCCCCATCTTATAAATGTTTTACCCCGAGCGGA
The DNA here is from genome assembly GCF_027595985.1 of Sorex araneus. NCBI lineage: Eukaryota > Metazoa > Chordata > Mammalia > Eulipotyphla > Soricidae > Sorex > Sorex araneus. The sequence continues at coordinate 2,532,075 of NC_073306.1, read as the reverse complement.
TCCGAGGTTTATAATTAGAAAAACGTTTTTAAATATTTAAAAACAATGCGTTCATTTGTCACAATCCGTCGGCTTGCTTTGGTAATTAAGAATTCTCACGAAGGGAAGAGTCAGCGTCGACCCGTTCATTCACCTTCAGCGCCAGCGGCAGACGGGGGACGAGGCTGGGGCAGAGGCCGAGGGCGGCGCCTGAGTCTTTCCTGCCCTCTGCTGGCACCCAGAGAGCCCTCAGGCATGGAGCAGGACCCCAGGGGCCGGCGACACCCCCACGTCTCCCAGCTGTGTACCGAGGGGGCCCATGTGCCCAGGCCGGCCCCTCGGTGCCCGTAGGGGAGGGATCTGTTCAGCCTTTGCTGCCCTCCATCAGCTCTAACTTGGCGCGCGGCGGCCGGCTCCCGGGGCCAAGCCCCCGTCAGAATCACTTCCGGCAAACAGTGACGCCAGGGACAGCGCTTCTCTGCTTTGGGGATGCGGCTTTATTTTCACTTACACCAATCTGCTTTATCAGCCAGATCCATCCTGGGGCCCGGACACCCACCTTGCCCCGAGCCTCACCCAAGAGGGAACCGGCAGAAAAACCCAGGTATGCGGGACCCGTGGCTGAGATCTCCAAGCCTGCTCGGATCGGGACTGGGCTCCCTCCCCCTGGCTTCCCACCCAGTTTTCCAGCAGCCTGGCAGTCCCACCCACAAACTGCCCTTGGCACCATGTAATCTCATCAACGGCCAAGACCCAGAGACTATAAACTAAAGCTCCCAGAAGAGAGCGCCACGGAATTCCCTGGAGCGACCTCTTACACTGTAGCCCACTTACTCACCAAAGGTAGCACACGTTAGTTTGGTTTTAACAAACTTGCTTGTATTCTCTTATATACGGGCTTCAATGGCTCCACAATGAAACCCATGAAACACAACCTTCCCACACTTCCCTCATGTGGTGGGAAGGTGCTCAGTGGTGGGATTGGTGCTTGAATATTATCTGTAATGAACTATTGTGAACTACTTTATGAAAATAAAATATATAAAAATTCCCCCTAAAATATGGAGGGCTCGGTTGCTTCCCGGTCGGTCTCCTTCCTTCTGGGCTGGGGAGGGGCTGGCAGAGGCCCGCACCCCTGCGTGAGGCACAGAAAGCAAAGCGCCACACCCCTGCTCTGTGCATTGAACAAGAAACGGGGGTGGGGAGAAAGGAGGGAGAAGGCAGGCGGGGATGGACACGCAGCAGCCCGGACAGCCGGACTCCACCTTGTCCTGCTCGGCTCAGCCCCAGGGCTGCTTTCCGCATGAGCTGGTCTCCGGGGGGTTCCCTGCGCCCCCCAGCTCCAGGTCACTGCCTGGGGCCGCTGGAGCCAAGCCACTGTCAGCTCAGGCCCAGTGACCGCCCTCCCCCTTGGGGGCGCCCAGCGGCCACGAGCAACTAATCAAGGAATTCATTAAACGGCACAGGTAGGGCCTCGCCTGGTGACTGAGCCAATTAATCAAGGCCCAGCGTCACACTGGCCGGCTGGATCTTAGCAATAGTGGCCTTGACCTTTCCTTGACCACAGAACCATCCCTCGGAAGCCCTCAACGTCCTGCATTTTTCATTCTCCGCTGGTCCCTGGGTTCCTGCCCGGCACAGGGGCGGCACCGTCACCAGAACCGTGTGTCTAGGTTGGGGCGGTGAGACTCAGAGCGGGGAGGGGGGCCTGACCCTGCTTCCTGAAAAGCGGGTGCAGATTTTCCTGTCCATCATGCATGTCCCCGGGGTCCAAGCCCACAGGGGTATCTGGGGGCCAGAAGTTCCCTCCTCCTGAGCCCACCGGCAGCCCTGGGTGGTAGAAACTCAATCAGGAGCTCAGGGACTTTGTGGCGAGATGAAGGGTGAGTCCTGACCTTCCAGTGAAGTCTGGTTCCCAAGACAAGTTCATCTGGACTAAATCCTGGCCCCCAGCTCCACCAAGGGCCCCAGCCAGGGCTCAGGTGGGAGTTCCTGTCGCACACCCATCCATCCTCCACCCACCTGCCCACTCAAGCACCTGCCCACCCACCCACCCATCCTCAATCCACACATCCACCCTCCATCCACTCAACCACCTACCCACCCACCCACCCGCCCATCCATCCTTCATCCATCCATCCACCCACCCATCCTTCCATCTATCCATCCACTCAACCATCTCCCCACCCACCCGCCCATCCATCCTTCATCCATCCATCCACCCACCCATCCTTCCATCTATCCATCCACTCAACCACCTACCCACCCACTCACCCACCCATCCTTCATCCATCCATCTACCCACCCATCCACTCAACCATCTCCCCACCCACCCGCCCATCCATCCTTCATCCATCCATCCACCCATCCTTCCATCTATCCATCCACTCAACCACCTACCCACCCACTCACCCATCCATCCTTCATCCATCCATCTACCACTCATCCATCTCCATTCATCTCCATCCATCTATCCAACCACCTATCCATTCATCCATCCATCCATCCATCCATCCATACATCCACTCAGCCACCTACTCACCCATTACTCATCCACTCAACCACCCACCCATTCATCATACAGCACCCATCCATCCACTTAACCACCCATCCACCCACCTGTACATCCTTCATACATCCTCCATCCATCTATAAACACACCCAATGCATCTACCCATCTATACATCCACCCACCCACCCGCCCATCTATACATCCACCCGGGCACCCATCTATCCTCCAGCCACGCACCCACCCAGGCGTCCACGCATCCACCAGTGCAGCATCCTCTGTCCATTTCCTGTCCATCCTGGCATGCACCCCTGCATCCTCTCGGTACCCGTCTGACCACATGCACACCGCACTGGTGTGAGGGAGCACTGCAGGGGGCACCCATCCCCCAAGCTGCAACATGAATATGTCCCCAGAGAGGTACCGGGTACCGGTTCCACTCGGGATAGTTTCACCCCAGAATATGGGCGTGCACATTGCTCTCGAAACACAGGCCTGTTGGCCCCATCTCTCGCGTGGGGAGAGGGGAGCATTTCTCTAAGAAAAACCACAGCACAGACGCCGTGAGACGCGGCGGCCGGGTCCTGGGAGCAGGCGAGGGTCCCGCCCGTGCCGAGGGTCCCGCCTGACTTGCCAACGACTGCCCATGGCCCGTGGGCACTCAGCCAGTGATGCTGCCTGTTCCGCGTGTTCAGAGAAAGCCAGAGATCGGAGTGTTGGTGCCAGACGTCCAGACTCTAGACGCTGGTGCCAATCTTGCAAGATCCCATGCAAGCATTAGCCGCGCGGGTTGGAGGGTCTCGGAGCTCGAGTTTGCACGTGGCCGTGGGGGGCAGCGTAGGTGGGGCAGGTCAGAGGACTCAGCCCCAAGAGGGCTTTTCCAGAGTAGGGGGGCAGGACCAGGCGGCCGGGTGGGACTAACCCCACTCCCAGGAGGAGCTGAGGAGGGTTAGCAGCTCAGAGCCTGGGTATGTTTCGGGCAGGTTTGGAAGAGTCGAGAGGGGCACCCCATCCTCAGCAGGGTCGAAAGTTGGGGCGTCTGCAGGCAGTTCTGCGCTGCCTGGTCTGCACACAGCCTGGCCCTGCCCACCTCTGGGGAGCTCGGGGGTCCCCACTCTACCCCCCTGGCTCCACACCACCCGGGTTCACACGCCTGGGCGAGGCTCTAAGACAGAACAGTCCACGTGGGACCCCGTCCCAGACCCGGACACGCGCTTAGCCTGTCCAGGGCTGAGCTGCAACGCCCCCCCCAGCCCCTGAGCACCACCAGGCCCGAGCACCCAAGCAGCAGGCGGGCACGGCCCCCGCCCCGGCCAGGTGTCCCTAACAAACCGAGGACCAGACTGGGGCCACTTCCACCCGGGCACAGCGAGTGAGCCCAGCTGGGCTCTCCCGGAGAACACGCACCCGAAGGAGGGTCACAGAACCAGTGAGGACCCTCCCCCACCTTCTGGGACCCTCCCCCACTTCCCGGGACCCTCCCCCCTTCCTGGGACCCTCCCCCACTTCCTGGGACCCTCCCCCACTTCCCAAGTCCCTCCCTATTTCCAAGGATCCTTCCCCACTTCTCTGATCCCTCCCCCCTACTCCCCAGGGTCCCCCCCTCCACGTCCCAGCAGGGACATGGCCCCGGGGCAGAGTAGCGGGCTGGGCCGTGGGCAGGCGAGGGCTTCCCTTCCCTCGAGCCCAGAGAGAGGCGGAGAGTCAGTCCTGACTCCCCGAGGGCCCCAGCGACCCCGCAGCTCCCTCGGAAGAGTGCATGGTTGGAGGGCGTTTGCTGAATAAAATCATCCCAAATTAAAACCTCGTTTCTCTCGAGGAGCTGGAGAGCGTGTCTATTTGTCGGGGACTAAAAGATTTAAATTTGTTCAGGGAAGAGATTCATCAGCGGGGACAGGCGAAGACAATTCCGGGGAAAACGGGGCTCCAGGAGATGGGGCTGGACTCAGCCCTGCAGCCACGGGCCCGAGGCCTGGACCCGGCCCGGATGGGGTGCGGGCCGGCCTGGGGTGCTCTCTCACCACTCCCGGCCCCCCTGGAAGCAGGAGGGGCCGTGTGTACCTACTGGCCTCTTCGCTATGGCCGAGCTGGGGGCAGGGAGACCACCGCGGGGCAGGAGAGTTCAGGGCACCCTCTGTGGGACGGCGTCTTGGTGACAGCGGGGGTGGGCATCTCTGCTGCCTCGAACCAGCTGCCCCGTGGCAAAGGTCACCGGAGAGCATGCCCCATTCCACCAGCCCGTCGCCACCCACCTCACGCTCTGGCCCATAACCCGTGGGGGCCGTGAGCCCTGGCTCGTGCCAGCACCAGCCCTGGAAGGCCTCACTGCAGCGGGGCTGCAGGACCCGCCATCTGCTGACTGACGACCTCTGCATGCTGCCCTGGAGCATCTGTCCACACGGATGGGGGGCACAGCCAGGATGCCCTGATGGACTGGTCCAGGGCAGCTGCCTGGAGGAAGAGGCCTTTAAGACAACAGAGGAACCAGGAAGAAGCCAGGAGGCAGAGGAAAAGTGAGGAAGTGGGGGACCCCGGGGTGAGTGCCACCCTGGCCAGAGGGGAACAAGGAAGAGTCCAGGGGACCGTGAGCTGCAGGCTAAGGGCTGGGACCTGGGGGGCTCAAGGGTCTTAGTGGGGCCTGCTGTCTACAGTGAACACGGGGCTGATTCCCCGAACTCTGCCTGTGACGTGAGTGAGCACCTGTCCAGTGCACACCCACAAGCCTTTCACACACCGCGGGCAAGACCTGGAGGACGGACGGGAAGCCTGAGCCAGCCCCTGCCCAGCTCCTACAGTCCTGGCCACGCCCCTAAGACCCCAACCCATCCCTCAAAGTCCTGGCCACACCCCTGTGGTTTTGACCCCGCCCCCAAACCCTGCTCCATCCCTAGAAGCGCTGGTCACACCCCCTGCAGCCCTGACCACGCCTCCAAACCTGATCCACCCCAAGCTCTGGGCACACACCCTATAGCCCTGACCACACCCCAAGCCCTGATCGATATTAAGCCCTGGCCACACCCCCTGCAGTTCTCACCACGCCCCCAATCCACCTCCATCCCTAGAAGGCCTGGCCACACCCCCTGCAGACTTGACCACGCCCCCAAACCTGATCCACCCCAAGTTCTGGCCTATAGCCCTGGCCACGCCCCAAACACTGATCCATATCAAGCCCTGGCCACACCCCCTGCATCCCTGACCAGGCTAATTGGATTAGCCCCCAATACCAGCCCCTGGCTTCGCCTTCTGCAGTCTTGCCCTTGACTGATCCTCTCCCAGGACCCCATTCAGTGCTAACTCCGGGGTGCTGGGGGCCTCTGGGCAGTGATCAGAGGGCAGAGAAGCCGCCGGATCGGAGACCGGAAGCAGCGGGTCGGATCCATCCTCCCTGTCCTTGGCGGAGCACAAAGCCCCCCTCCCCCGCCGCAAAGTGCTGAGTCAGAGGCAGTTAGTCTTTAATGAAAATGCAGCGCAATTAATTTCTGCGGCAGAATCTCCAACTATCTGCTCCCTGGGAGACAGGCTCCTGTGGGGAGGGAGTCCTGGGGTTTTATTACGAGGCTGATGTTTCAGACAAATCTTACACCCTCTGGGGAGCTGGGCTGCAAGCTGGGGGCCCTCGGGGTGCTGCGACCCCCCTCCGCCACCGTCAGCATTCCTTTCCTTAAATAGCAGGCCGAGGTCGTTAGAGACCAAGTCTATAAATAAAGGATTCACAATTAAGGGGATTAGCATCAGGTGGGCCTAACTCGGCCCCCTTGCGTGTGATGCACAGAGAGCCTGATGCACAGATGCTTCTGCACGCGGCTTTGCGGCAGGGCCGGGGCCCTGGGGAGCTGCAGGCTTGTCCACACCTCCGGGCCGTGTTCTGCAGCCCTTGGGGCGGGTGCGAATCGTGTGGCTCCCAGAGAGCAGTGGCTGGTCTCCTCAGGGGTTCGGGATTATGGCCAGAGGGAGGGGCTAGCCGAGGGGGGGGTCAGCTTCCCTGGCCACCTGCAGCCAAACCCATAACCTCGCCCAGCCTTCTCCAGCCGCAGAGGAGGGGAGGGGAAGGGTGCTGGGGCGTGACCAAGCTGGCCTGGGCCTGGGCATCCCCGGAACTGGCTTCAGAATGCAAACGGGCCAGCTGGACCGGCCAGGCAGGGCCTGCGAGCAGTGGTGAGGCCCTGAGGGTGGGGGGCTCGCTCCCGCAGCCCCCAGCAGCCCTGAGGAGCTTCCGGGTTAGTGGCATGACCTGGGTGGGGGCATGGCCTGCGTCCTGGCCACCTGCTGGTCAGCTAGACTCTCTCCACCCCATTTTCTTTCTTCATCTTCTCGCAGATCAGCCGGCGGGCTGGTCAGCTGCAGGGCCAGCCCTGCCCCAGGCCGGGAAGATGTCCACTCAGGTCCCAGCCTCCAGAGACAGTTGGGGGGCTCTGGCAGGGGGGAGGTGGTGCACGGGCTCTGGGGTCCTCTGTGAGGTGTCCAGGGGATGGGAGGAGGGAGGCCAGCTGCAGGGCGCCACCCTGCAGGCCCGTGGGGGTCCCCTCCTTCAGGGTGTGAGGCGAGACGGAGCCCGCACAGAGCGTGACGCGAGGCGGGGGGGGCTGCAGGGCTGCAGCGGGCTCTGGGGGTCCCGAGATTGCCTCCCGCCCTCTCTGAAGCGGATGTTTGGATCAGATGCTGCTGGAACTAAAAATAGCAGCAGCGGGGCCGGGCCCCCAGCCAGCAGGGCTTCCCGAACATTCTGACGAGCCTCACGTCGCGGAGACGGATGGATTTCTTCCTCGAGGCAATTAAAAAGTGATTTGTCACCTCTGGGCTGGCTGGCTCTGCCGGGCAGCCGAGGCTGCAGGAGGGTGGCCGGGCGTGGAGGGGGGTCCCCGCGCATGGAGGGGGCTCCCCAGGGCCCTCTCCAAGGCCCGGCCCGGCTGGAAGGATCCAGAAGCCGGGCCTCGCTCACGCCGCCCCCACCTCCCCCACCTCTGGTCCCTCTCAGGCGTCTCCCTGCCCTCCTCGGGGGGCGTGCAGGCCCCCGTGAGCCCCTGCTCAGCTCAGAGGGGAGGCTGGGGGGGAGTGGCGGGGCCCACCGCCCCTGCCCCTGCCGCAGAGGGCTCGGCCGCTTCCTTCTGCTAGAGCCTGGAGGCCTGCCTGGGGGAGGCTGGCCCAGAGCAGGGCCCCGGGGGGTGGGGGTAGGGGGCTGAACAGATTCTCAGAGCCTGGGGGGAAGCACAGGGCTATTCACACCTGTCCGTGGCCCCCACCCCTGCCCCCCGCTACTGGCCGCGAGCTCCCGTCTGCACCGTGGGGCTCCCCTGGGCTCTGGGAGGAGGGCGAGGCTCTGCCCTGCCCGCCTGAGCCGTGCTGAGCCCCCCAGCCCTGACCTCAGCCCCACCCGAGCCCCGGCACAGCCCCCCGCCGAGCCCCCTGCACTTTTCTCGATACCCCCGCCCCCCACATTTAGTTCTGGGGCTGCCACAGGAGGCCGAAGTGCTCTAACCGCACCGAGCCCCCATCCCTGCGCCCCGTCCCCACTCCGGAAGGGGCAGCAGCACTGGGGGGGGGGGCAGGCGGGGCCATGGCCAAGGACAGGGACGGGGCAAACCTGTCCAGGCCCCGATGCCGTCTCAGGGGCACGTCTGCTCGCTCCTCCCTCACGTCCTCACCCGCTCACGCGCTCTCCCAGTGAGAAGAACCGGTTTCTTCACTTGTTTGTTCCCATTTCACGCATTCATTCATTTTTCACTCATCCACTTATTCATTCACTCACTCCCATCACCACTCACGGACCCTCATTCATCCACTTATTCCTTTGCACCTGCGCTCACACAGCTGTTCGCTCACTGTGCATTCATTCAACTCAGCCACTTCATTCATTCATTCATTCATTCACTCATTCACGCACCCCTTCATTCATTCATGCACCCACTCACCGGTCCATTCATTCACTCACTCGCAGGCTTGCTCATTCATTCCTATTCACTCACTCGCCAGCTAACTGGCGCCTGGGCTTGGCTTCTGGGCTCTCTCGCCGGCCAGCCTCTCCTCTCCTGGGCTGGGCACTGACCTCCGGGCTGCAGTGGGCAGTGGGATGGGGGCCCGGGAGCCGAGGAGCTGGGGGCACTCAGCTGGGGTCCCCTCCTCCCTGGGCCACGTCCCTAGAAGTCCTGGCTGCCCTCTGGGAACCCCCGGGCATGAGCCCGGCACAGACGGGGGTGCCGGAAAGTGCCCTTCTCCTGGCCTGGAAGCTGCGATGCCACGGGCGCCTTCCCCGCCCGCCCCGGTCTGGGCACAGCCGGGCACAGCCGCCGAGTCCCCCCGCTTCCTCCCTGACCTTGCGGGACGGGGCAAGTCTCCGCAGCCAGCAGGCACTGCCCGTCCTGCCAGGAGCCAGCGGGCGGCGCGGGCCCAGCCTCTCCGGGCTCCGGGCCAGAGGTGGACCAGGTGCCCTCTCCCGGGCCGCTTGGCTGCCGCCGCCGCCGCCGTGCCCAGGGCCGGGGGCAGGGGGGCCCCGTGCTGGCCGGGGCAGCTTATCCCGCGTCTGACGGCGCCCGCCCCTGAGCACGGTGCCAGCAGGCCCACGCACGGCCTGGCTTCACCCGCTGAGCCGACGGTGCCCGGGGCCGGGGACAGCCTGGGCCGGGCCCACGCAGCTGGCAGAAGAGGGGAGGCCAGCTGGCCAGGGGAGGCCGGGCCCGCGGGCGGCCGGGCGGTGGGCAGCCTTTCCTGGCACACAGAGCTGCGCGCAGAGCCGGCTTCTGGGAAGGGCGGCCCCGGCAGCGAGGGGGCGGAGTGGCACGAGGGCCAGCGATGCAAATAGAGTCAATTATTCAAAGGCAGCAGCGCAGGCTCAGCAGGGGGGCGGGCGGCGGGCCACCCCATCTGCCCGCGCAGGCCCAGGAGGCCCGAGCATGCCACAGGACACTGCCGCGGCCAGGCTGGGCGGCCATGGCGCAGCCAGTGCCGGAGAGCGGGGAGGGGGGCCCTGCTGTCAGCAGTTCCAAGGGCAGGGAGGGACCCCCAGAGCCCCAGAGCCCCGCCCTGCGCCCACGGTCCCTCCGGCCTCAGCCCCCGCGCTGACCGGCGTCCCCGCCCGCGTCACTGCGTGCGAGAGTGCCCTGGCCTCTAGCTGCGTGTCCCCACTGGGGCCGGTGAGAAGGTTCTAGGGACCTAAACGGGGAGGTCACGCCCTCAGCACAAGGTGGGCTTGATAAAGCCCGTCCCCGTCCTGATGTCCAGGCCTGGTGGCCTCCGTGGCCACACTGGATGGCACCAGGTCGGACGGAGGCAGACGGGGCTGAGGGCGCGGGGAGCAGAGACGGGACAGACAAGGCCGAGGGTCCCCTGGGCTGCGGGTCCCTCCGTTCCCATGCTCTGTCCCCGTGCCCCAGAGACGGGGTCCCGAGGGCCCACCCACGCCCGGGAAGCAGGGCTCCGTGTCGGGGAGTGGGGGCGCCCAGGGTCAGGCCCACAAGTGCGGGTCTGGGGGCCGAGACAGGGCCGAGGCCTGCGGCGCCCCCACCTCTTCGTTCCCAGCCCCTGTCAGGCTGGCGCCTGGGCCTGGGACGGCAGATGGCCAGGCCCTGCGCCCCCAGCTGGCACTGCCCTCGCCCTCGCCCTCTGTGTGCCCCCCAGGCCCAGACGGGCACGGGCGGGGTCAGCGCTGGGCAGGGCTGGGCCATCGGGGGTCTCAGGCCCCGGGGGAGGCCGGGGCCTGGGCAGTGCTGGGCGGGAGGGGGGGCTGTGGGGCTCCTTGTGCCCAGACACGACAGTTTCTCCCTCAGGCCGCGCCCTCAGCGATCCCGATCCCCGGCCAGGCGGGCAGCAAAGTCAGTGCCGACATTTATTTTTTCCTTTTTGGGTCACACCCGGCGATGCTCAGGGGTCACTCCTGGCTCTGGACCCAGGACTCACTCCTGGTGGTGCTCGGGGGACCCTCTGGGATGCCGGGGATCGAACCCAGGCTGGCCTCAACAAGGCCAACGCCCTCCCCGCTGGACTATGGCTCTGGCCCAGTGCCGACAACCCCTGGTTCACAAAAAGTCAGGAAACTGGGGGCGGACGGGCCGGCAGGTTCCGCAGAAGGCCCCGGTGCAGGGGGCACCCATGTGGGGGGTGGGGCGAGGGCCAGCCGGGGGGCGCCCTTCAGCACGGGGCAATGGGGGTCGCTCACGGTGGATCCCTGGAGACGGGGGTCGGGAAACAGAATGTGTCCGGGTGGCAGAAGGCCTGGGGGGCTGAGCCGGGGGCGCCCACTAGACAGCTGACGGGGGGGCAGGGCTCTCGGGGGACACGTGTGTTTCTTGGCTCCCGGCTGGCCAAGGAGCCCCCACCAACGGGCCGTGAGTGGGGTGGGCGTGGGGAGCCCTCGGGGGCAGTGAACGCTCCACCCTGGCTCTGAATGGGGTCTCCAGGAAAAGGGGCGGGACGGGAACGTCAGGGCCGAGCTGCGGGCTGGGAGGGTGGCCATGAGCCAGGCGGGGGCAGGGGGCACAGGGCTGGTCGCTGAGGCCGTGGGGGGCAACACGCAGGAGGGGCTGAGGTTCACAGCTACAGCTGCCAGCCAGAGGCCGTGGCCTCTGGGCGGGAGCTTTCGCCAGATCTGGGCTCAGGTCAGGAGGCCTGGTCATCCCGGGCAGGAAGCCCGCGGCCACAGCGCACGGCGGGGAGGAAGGGCAGGGACGGGCCTCCAGGAAACGCCACTGTCCTGCGTGCAGGTGGCAAGTGTCTACATGGAAACTCCCGGGGGGAGGGGACGGGGGTGGCAAGCGGCCGACCCTAGCTCAGTCGCCAGAACCGCAGAGGGTCCCCCGAGCCCCGCCAGGAGTGACTCTGAGCACAGAGCCATGAGTCGGCCCTGAGCCCCGCCGGGTGTGTGGCCCCAAAGCCAAACAGAAAAGGACATTCCGGAAAACTGCAGACTCTGCGGAAAACAAAACAAAAAAATCTGGAAGGAAGAAGCAAAGCCACAGGCGCTGGGGGGCTCAGGGGAGGGCTGGGCCGGGGGCCGCTAAGGTCTCAACACCACGTCCTGAGACGGCAGGGACACAGGCAGAGCCCCGGGTCCGAGGCCCTGCTGGCCACACAGCCCCGCGGTCATGTGAGGACACGCGTGAGGACACGCGTTTGCTGCGGCTTCTCTGCGTCTCGGGGGGCTCCTCTGCCGTCCCGCCGGATGGTGGCAGCTGGACGCCGTGATTTATAGGACAGACTCAGGCCCGGCGGGTGCAGACACCACCCCAGCCAAGAAGGACGGGGCAGGGGCACCTCGGCTGCCGGGACGGGGTGTGAGTCGGGTTTGGTCATGGCACGGGCACGCGTGTGATTTATTTACACGCGCACTGGGAAGCCCTGCCTTGCTGTGTGACTCTCGCCCCATGCACACGTCCCAGTCACACGGAGCAACCCAGAGGGGGCGCGGCCCGAGCCTCAGAGGACGGGCCGACCGGCGAGAGCCCAGAAACCCACTCGCTCGGGTGCGACTGATGTGGGACACAGCGGCGACATGACAGAGCTGGGGACGCTTCACCCCAGGGGGTGCCGGGGGACGGGGCAGTCACGTGGGGAAGGAGCCACGCGGCTCACGCGGGAACCGGCTGAGCACGGGTTGGGGGCCCGCGTCAGGGTGAGACCGAGGGGCGCTGAGGGACATACCTGGGCCCAGTGAGTGATTCCGAACCGGCCCAGGCGGACCTGGTCTGGGCGTGGGCCCTTTCCCGGTTCCTCCCGGGGACGCTGTGGTGCCGGGGCGGGAGCTGGGCCCACAGGAGGAGCTGCAGCCCGCCAGGACACCCTGGTGCCGCACAGCGAGTCCGTGCAGAGTCGCCCAGGGCCCGAGAGCTGTCCAGCACCGCGGACAGGAAGGGACGCCCCCGGGGCCGAGGGACACCCCCTGCCCGCCTGGGCACCGAGTCCAGAGGAAAACACAGTGGCACAGCGCGGGGTCACAGGCCCCCGGGGGCCCAGGACCATCCACAGCCCGGGCTGGAGAGGACACTGGTCACACACAGCCTGGACAAACGTCTCTGTTGCGGGACGTGGCTAGACATGCACACAGGGGACAAGACCACACAGAATTGCACACACACGTGTAGAATTGCACACGTACACACTCACACATATGCACAGAATTACACACTCACACATATGCACATTATTACACACACATATGCACAGAATTACACACACTCACACATACGCACAGAATTATACACACTCACACATACGCAGAGAATTACACACACTCACACATATGCACAGAACTGCACACACAGAGCACACACATGCCCACACACATGCACACAGACACGTATGTAGTTCTAGGGTCTGTCATGAATGGAAATGAGCAGACATGTCTGCTAACGTAAGCTGACTTATGAAACCCAGGACGACCTTCCTCTTGAGTCTCCCTGACAACGGGCTTAGTGATAGAAAACGGGTTTATACTATTAGACGCCAGTACCCCGCACGGGTGAGCACCGGCTGGGGTGTGGTTCCCACACGGTTCCCCCAGACACTTCACTGTCAAATCTCTTCCTTGCCAATCAACACTAGAAACTTTATTATTATTATTTTTTTTTTGGGTCACACCCGGTGATGCACAGGGGTTACTCCTGGCTTTGCACTCAGGAATCACCCCTGGCGGTGCTCAGGGGACCATATGGGATGCTGGGAATCCAACCCAGGTCGGCCGCGTGCAAGGCAAACGCCCTCCCCGCTGTGCTATCACTCCAGCACCTAGAAACTTTATTTTTATTTCTTCTTTTGGAGGGGGCCACACCCAGCAGTGCTCAGGGCTCCCTCCTGGCTCTGTGCTCAGGGATCACTCTTGGCGGGCTCGGGGGACCCTCAGGGGTGCCGGGAACCATCAATTCCTGAACCCTGAACTCCCGCATACACAATGGATGCCAGCCACTCACTGGCTTTCTTGGGCTTCCTTTAAAGAAGTGGCCTTTAAAAGCACTCAGCCACATGGGTCGCATGGCGGAGTGCTACAGCCACACCCCCAAGCCACACAGTCCACAGCGCCGAGAGCCGGAGACCCAAACCACGGCAGCCAAACCTCAAAGTATGCCTGCTGGCTGGGTCAGCAAAAGAGTGGACAGGGGCTTGTTCTCCAGAGGCCAGCCCGGGGTCCACCCCAGCCACCACTGATGGTCCCCCTAGCCCAGCCAGGGGTGACCCCTGAGTGCAGAGCCAGGAGTAAGCTCTGAGCACCACCGTGTATGCTCCCCACAAAAAACCCCCAAGACAACCCTCCCCCCCAAAAAAAGTGCCTGTCAGAAGATCGACTTGGATAGTTGAGGCTGGGTGTTGGGGGAGGACACCCGGGGACACAGATGGAGGGACGCTGACACCAGTGGTGTGACAGGTGCTGGCACGCTGCATTCTAAAGCCCAGCTATGTAAATCACAGTGCCTTGATCAAACAGAAAGTTCTTGGCCAGTCTGACTGTAAAGGTAACGGGAAATTGCTCTTAGAGGATGAATGTCCCAGTGCCTCTCGCCAAGTCCACTGAAAATTTACATTTTGCTTCGTTGGTGGGTGTCTGAGGGGAAGCTTAGTGAGCGGAAAGGGGAATCTGTCCATGTTAAGTCTTGATTAGATTGTAGTGGCTGCAATCAGGCATTCACAGGTAGCTCTAGAAACGGAGTGTGACATCCCTCCGTGCCCTCCCACCCACCATCCACCCACCCGTCCCTCCACCTACCCATCCATCCATCCACACACCTACCCATCCATCCACCCATCCACCCATCCACCCACCCATCCACCCATCCATCCATCTACCCATCCATCTACCCATGCACCATCCATCCATCTACCCATCCATCCCTCCATCCATCCATCCATCCATCCATCCATCTATCCATCCATCCACCCACCCACCCATCCCACCCATCCATTCACCCACCCCTCCCTTCACAGATCCATCCATCCATCCATCAAATCCATCCTTACATAGTTCACTTGTCTATCATTCATCCATTTCATTTGCCTATCTATCCATCCTCTCCCCATCCATCCATCCATCCATCCATCCCTTTATGAATGTTTCTCCATTCACACACCACCATCCATCCAGCTTTCCACCTACCCACCGTCATGCATCCATCTACTCATCTGTCCAAACATGCATCAGCCCACCCGTCCGCCCCTCTGTTCAGCCACCATCCATCCTTTTCATGAATGCCCATTCACCCAGCCCCCATCCGTACATCTCCCCCTCGCCCCCCCATCCATCAGCTCACCTGTCCATCCGTCCCACCCATCCTCTCACCACCCACCTGCACACCCACCTACCACCCGTGGGCCGAGAGCTGAGCAAGACACACAAGGCTGCAAGCGGCCAACAAGGGTGGGATGAGCTTCCTGGCCCTCAGGTGCCGGGACACACAGAGCCCCCCGCGGCCCACCAGCCCTCAGTGAGCCACGGGAACCCAGGACCCTCCCCTGAGCCTCAGGGCAAGCAGCTGGTTCCTGGCCACGGTGGCTTCCAGCGCTCTGCATCTGGTGGGGTTTGGGCCACCTCGGCAGTGCTCGGGGTGACTCCCGGCTCTGTGCTCAGGGCTCCCAGGGCGAGGCCACGTGCTCGGGAAGCGTGTTCACATCCTGCGCTCTCGCTGGCCTCAGTGCTGCCTCTTTAACAAGACTCCACATAGGACGTGGAGGTCGTGGACCCCACGGAGGCGGGGAGAGGGGTGCAGGCACCTGTCCAGTGGGGACTTGCTTTCAGTTAGACAAAATATTCTTTTGAAAGGAAATCACTGTGGATTACAAAGTTACAAATCTTTTGTGGATTACAAAGTTACAAATCTTTTGTGGATTACAAAGTTACAAAGATAGTTACAGCCAAGTTTTGGGCGTATATTGTTCCAATACCCACCCCTTCACCAGTGTCCCCAATCTCCCTCCTACCCCCAGGCCGCCTCACTTTCAGCTTTGGGGTGCTTTGGGGGGGAGGGGATGAGGAGGAGGAGGAGGAGGAGGAAGAGAAGGAGGAGGAGGAGGAGGAGGAGGAGGAGGAGGAGGAAGAGGAGGAGGAGCAGGAGGAGGAGAAGGAGGAGGAAGAGGAGGAGGAGGAGGAGGAGGAGGAGGAGGGATTGTGGCAGCCTGGCCGAGCACTGCCAGGAGCTCTGGGCAGCCTGTGCGGGAGTCTGGGGCCCCAGGAGGCGGGTGCTGGCGGGGGGGGGGGTCAGGCTTGACTCTCCTGCAGGACAAAGCGTCCCTGAGCACGGGCAGTGATGTGAGCGAGCTGTTCTGGAAAGATCCTCCCTCCCAGGGCGAGGGGTGCAGAGTTCACCCCCGACCGGGCTCCAGGGGACGCCGGGGACAGCCCGGGAAAGGCTCAGGGGCATGACTTCAGCGTATGCAGGGTGGAGAGGGGCGCGGGGGTGGGACCTGGGCACTAGACACTGGACTGACCACCTGGGCCGGGCCAGGACGTGGTACACGGGACGGGGCAGAGCCAGGGACAGGACTTGTGACGGCGCTCACGGGTGAAGGGGAGCTGGACGCCGGGGAGGGACGCGGCCCTTCGGCCCCAACTCCCGCCCTTCTGCGTCCTTCTGTGTCTTCCTCCCAGTCCTCAGGAACCCACCGGCGCAGGGAAACCCGTTTTCGCGGGAACAAGGCCGTGACCCCCAGGGGGAGGCCCAGGGTCACCAGCACGGCCGTGTGCAGGGGCCGAGGAACCCCAGTTTTCTCACCGCGGAAAATCCAGGGGTTCCTCTGTGACGAGGGGCCACAGCCCAGGCCCCCCCACGGCGGTGACACACGGTGGGGAGAGGGGCCCCGAGGAGACCCCGCGGTCCCCTCCTGTCTCTGCGCATTGGGCAGCCACAGGCCCGGTGCTCGCCCAGTGACGCTCAGGGCGAGCAGTGTCCACTGCACCAGGAGCGGCCAGCACCCTTGGCCGCGCGGACGGGCCGGCCCCCTCCCGCGCACTGCGTCCCACAAGCCTGGGCCCCCTGTCCTCGCCTCTCCCAGACGCTCTCCGCCCCCCCCCCCCCCCCCCGGTCTCGGGGCGAGGGAGTGGGCGGCACCTGTGTGTCCGGGCGATCGGTCACCCCCTTCCATCCAGCCGCCCATCTCCAGCCCCTCGGGAAGGCCCAGTGGCCCGGAGGAGGCGTGTCCTGGCCCGAGGAGGGGCGAGCGGGGCTGGACTGAGCCCAGCCCTTGGCCACTCGGGCCACGTCCACAACAGCCCCTCGCTCCAAACCCCTCCCCCCTGCGTGACTCCGGTTGGGGGGGGCTTCCGGACAGCAGAACAATTTAATTCCTATTACAGTATAAAAATTAATAACATCCAAATGTCACGATCATCCCACACTAATTAAGCGTCTAATGAATAATTAGCTGTGGACGCGTCCGACAGCTTTGGTCATTAATCTGAGCAAGTGTCTCAAGTTCCAGCCCCTGGGGGGCGGGGCGGGGTGGTCCGGCCTCCAGGCCAAGAGGGCAGAGCTGGGGGCGGGCGCAGGGGGGCGGGTGCGGGGGGCTCCCTCCCGCCTGGGGGGCTCGCCCGGGGGGAGTGGCCCTGAGCGGGGTCCCTGTGGGCAGCGGGGCCCCCGGCGGGCAGGTCTGCGTCCCCCGCACCCCGCGGCTGCGTCCATCAGCCCGGCCTGGGCAGCGTCTGTGGAGCTGCGTCGGCCTCACTGGTGACCAGGCCTGAACCGGGTCCGTCAGGGCGCCCGAGGGCCGGGCTGGGGGGGGCCCAGCCCCTGCTGGCCCCGTGGGGCCGTGTCCCGGGGTCTGTGGGAGACGTGGCGGCAGGGACGGGTCGGGGCGTGCGATGTGCGCCCCTGGGCTCAGGCTCGGCGTTTCTGGCAGTGCTCCCCGGAGGGGCTCGGGTCGGGGGACCCCCAGAGGCCCAGAGCTTCTGACACTGGGGCCGAGGGCGACCCTGAACAGGGTCACGGACGGGAAGATCATGAACAAGCGTCAACATGAGCTACTCGACGCCGACTCGGAGCACTGCCGGGAGGCCGGGGACCGAGGCGGGGCTGGGGGTCAACTGGGGGGGGGCACGGCCTGAGATCAGGGCCCGGAGGGACAGGGAGGCCGCAGGATGGACACAGGCCGACGGGGGCCGCGGCCGGCTGAGAAGCTCAGCCTGGGGCCCGCGGGGACACTGAGTCCATCCCGGGCCTCTCCTGCCAAGGGCAGCCCGGCAAGGCCAGGGCAGTTTGAGACGCAGGTGCCTGCCCCTGGCTACCCCCAAGACAGCCCAGGGCAGCGGCAGCCCCGCGCTCACAGAGGAACCCGGGGTGGGGCCGGGCACAGAGACGCCGCACAGCCCGGCAGAGCCACACAGCGATGGGGCCGGCTCATCTCCCGGCATCAGCCCCGGCTCGGCCCCCGGGACGCTCCTACCCCTCTGTGCCCACTGGCCTTCGCTTCTCCTCCCCCGGGACCTGACCTGCTGGGGTCTGCGCCCCAAACTCCTCCCTGGCTGGCCTGAGCCCTGAGCAGGGGCGGGCCCGGGTCTGCTGAGGCCGCGGGGCCGTTCCTGACGCAGAGCTGCTGGCCCCACGGTGGGCAATCGGTCCTTTTGCTCTGGGGCCACGCCTGGCAGTGCGCAGGCTTACTCCTGGCTCTGTGCTCAGGGCCCAGGGGTGCCAGAGACTGAGCCCGGCTGGCTGCGAGCAAGGCCAGCACCTTGCCCGAGGCAGGGTCACCCAGGCCCCCAGCAGTCATGCTCGGTGAGTGGACAATCGAGGGGAGTAACTGAGGGCCAGCGACGAGCGTGTGGGTGGGGGAGCAGAGGGTTAGCCGGGTGAGTGAGGCGTGAGTGGGTGGGCGTAGGCGTGGCGAATGAATGAGGATGAGTGGGTGAGTGAACAAGTGAATGAATGAATGAGTGCGTGGGTGAGGAAGTGAATGAATGAATGAGTGGATGGAGGAGTGAAGAAGTGAGTGAGTGAGTGAAGGAGTGAAGAATGAGGGCACGAGTGAGTGAGTGAGTGAAGGGGTGGGTGGGTGAGTGCTTCCTCCGGGTCTGGCCTTCCTGGTCTCAGCCGAGGCCCTGCTGAGGGGGGCAGGGCAGCGCCTTGGCGTTCCTGCCCCCCAGACTCCCTCTCTCCGGGGGCCACCTGGAGCCTGCACTTCCCCGGCACTCAGTGACCAGTTAGCATACTCTGGGCCCAGGACGTGTCCACTGCATGTGTAGTGTATAAATCCATGTGAAGTCTGTGTGCATTCCAAGTGCAAGTTCCGTGTATACTCCATGTACATGCCTCAGATGTACTCCATGTGCATGCCCTGTGTGTACTCCATGTCGACTCCATGTCCATGCTCCATGTGTACTCCATATGCATGTCCTATGTTTACTCAATTTGTATTCCATGTGCATGCTACATGTGTACTCTGTGTGCATGCCCTGTGTGTATGCTACATGTGTACTGTGTGCATGCCCTGTGTGTATGCTACATGTGTACTCTGTGTGCATGCCCTGTGTGTATGCTACATGTGTACTCTGTGTGCATGCCCCGTGTGTACACGTGTATTCCATGTGTATGCCCCATGTGTACTCCATGTGCACACTCTATGTGTACTCCATGCACAAGCCCTGTGTATATTCCATGTGAATGCTCCATGTATACTCCATGTACGCGCTCTGTGAGTACTCTGTGTATATTCTGTGTGCATGCCCTGTGTATACTCTGTGTGAACTCCATGTGCATGCCTCATGTGTACTCCATGAGCAGGCCCTGTGTGCATGCCCCATATGTACTCTGTGCATATCCCATGTGTACTCTGTGTGCTTACTCAGTGTATATACCATGTGTACTCTATGTGCATGCTCCATATGCAGTTTGTGTGTATTCTGTGTGCATACTCAGTGTATACCACATGTGTGTTCTGTGTGCAGGCCCCATGTGAAGTCCATGTGTACTCTGTGTGCAAGCCCTGTGTGTACTCCATGCGCAAGATCTGTGATACTCCATGTGCAAGTCCTGTATATACTTCATGTGCATGGCTGTGCATATTCCATGTGAATGCCCTGTGTGTACTACATGTGTATACTCTGTGTACATGCCCTGCATATACTCCATGTGTACACATTCCATGTGTACCGTTGCTGCATGCATGCCCTCTGTGTTCTCGGTGTACATGCCCCATATGCAGTCCACATGTATCCCATGTGTACTTCGTGTGCACTGACTGTCCGTGTGCAATCTATCCATGCAGTCTAGTGTACAATCTTCGTGTACAGCATGACATCCTTGGGTGTGGAGTTGGTGGTGTGGGCCCGTAAGAGACAGATGCCAGTGGGGGCGACTGGGTCAGAGAGCTTCTCTTGGTGGCCCAACCAACCTGCCCCTGCTCGCGGTGACTCCTTCTGGGTCAGCTGTGAGGAGGCTAGGACAAACGCAGAGGTAGAGGGAGGTAGAGCCCCTCCCTGGCGGCTGGGGGCACCCTGCCGTCAGAGCCCCTCACTGCGCGTGGACCCGCATAGCCCTGCCGCGTCCTCGCGAGGCGGCGCCAGCCCGGGGCCTTGGTGTGCTTTTATGGGCGAGTTATAAACCTCTGAGAAATGGGGTTTATAATAGAAACTCTGACAGCACCTACAGTATATCAGCACTCCCGGTGCCCCGGAACACAGCCCTAATTTATAAACCACTCACGGGTGCCGGGCCATTTGGAAACTTATAGACAATAATCCAGAAATAGAGTCAAGCGGGAGGGAAAAATGGCACAAGTGTCTGCGGATGATAAAGCCCGCGAGGCGGACGGGGCAGAAATCAAGCCCTGTGCCCGGCTGGGTCCTGAGTCCGGGCGCGCGTCCCGGCTGCAGTTTCGGCGGGCGGCCTGGAGAGGGCGCAGGGGGACAGAGCAGAGCGCGGGCCGCCTCTTAGGTAACGAGCCCTCCAGCACCGCTGCCGGGAGGCTGGGGGCCGGACTGTGCCCAGGCCGGGGACAGCCTGGGGCTGCTGAGGGCAGCGGGGAGCCGGACGCCCCAGGCAGGGCCCCGGGGCTGGTCCCTGGCTCTTCTGGGGATGGACGTTCTCTCTCCCAGCTGCTGCCTGCTGGAGTGGTGGGAGCCGGCCTGCAGGGGACGGGGAGGTGGCGGCCTCTTTCTTGGGCCGAGACCTGGGCCCTCGGTTCTGCCTCTGGCTTGTCCCAGCCTCATCCCTCCCCCACGCCCTTCCCTCTCCCCTCTCCCCTCCTCCTCCCTCTCTCCTCCTCCTCCTCCCCTCCTCCTCCTTCCCTCCCTCCCTCCCTCCTCATCTCTCCTCTCCCTCTCCTCCCCCCTCCCACATGCTCATCCATTCTGCTCGGTGGGCATCTCGGGGGCATCCCTCTGCCCAGCGGGTGGAGCACAGCAGGAGCCCTGACAGCACCGACGGTGTATCAGCATATACCCCCCCGGAGCCGCTCCCTGCCCACCTGTGCCCGCCCTGCCCTCATCTGCGGGCTTCCCAGGTCAAGGTCACCAGGAGTCACTGCCACATGCCCATGCTCCAGACCCCCGTGGCCCCAGCGCCCAGCTGCCCGAGGACCCCTCTCCTGTGGGGCAGCGCCCTCTGCCCAGACTGGGTGACCCGGTGACAGGGCCAGCTCCGGGGTCTGCGGGGGACCCTGCCTGGCTCCAGAGCTCACGTGCCCTCAAGAGGGACCCCAGGGCTCTGCACCCACTTTCTCATCAGGAAAGAGCCTGACATGAGAGGCTCACTCTGCCCCTGGCAGCCCCTGAGAGCTGCACCCCCAAAGCAGAGAGGGGGCCGGAGCCCTGAGTGGGCGCTGGGAGGACGTGTCCATGCCCGAGAGTGCATAAGCAATTATGTGTAAACGTGAGTGTACATGTGTATGAGTTTGCATGAACATAGGCAACATGACACGTGTGTGAGAATGTGCATTGTGTGTGAGTGTAAATGTGCATGTGGGTGACGTGCATGTGGTTGTAGAAACATAAGTGTAGGGGCACGTGTGTAAATGTGAGTGTGTAACTGCTTGTGGGATGAGTACACATGAGTGTGTAAATATGTGTGAGCATGTAAATGTGAGTGTACACATGGGGCGAGTGTGTGCATGTGCACATGGGCGAGGTGTAACTGCGCGTGTGGTTGTAGGAACACGGGTGAACATGTGGGTGAGCATGTAAGGTGCGTGTGTACATGTGCGTGTGGGTGGTTGTATGAATGTGACTCTGCATGTAGGCGAGTGTATGAATGTGTGCACACGTGGGTTTAAAAACGTGTGTCTAAATGTGTGTGTGTGTGTAAATGTGTTTGAGCCTGTGCGCCTGAGTGTGGTGTGTGTGTAAATGTGCATGTGGGTGCGTGCAGGCAATCATGTAAGTGCGTGTGCAAATGCGTGTGGGCGTGAGTGTGCGTCCTGGCCTCCAGGCTAGGGCCTGGGGCAGGGCCCTCTCCGAGACTCACCCTCGGGCACTGGAAGAGACTCCTTATTTCTGGAAGGTTCCAGCCATTCCCGCTCATGCTCCTGCCCCAGCTGGAGGGACAGGGAAGTGATGGGGGGCTTGGTTTCCTCCCTGGGACCCCGGCCCCTCCTGCCACGCCTCCCCGGGGCACTGAGCTGACCCGACCCAGGGGCTGCCCCGCAGAGCCCGAGCAGGAGCACCTGGCGGGGCCCCTCCCGCGGCGCCCACCCAGCCGCCCAGCCCCCGGCACGCGCTCTGGAAGCTGCAGATTCTGGGTCACCCTGAGGCTGTGGCCCCTCCCGTCCCCGAGTTCCCAGACAGGGGCCCTGCTGGGGGGGGGGCGGGGGGCGCCGCCTCCTGTCCCCGCGGGGACCCGCTCGCCGGCGCTGGCCGGGCTGGGCCCAGCCGGGGACCCAGCACGCACTTGGAATTCGGGGCGAGACGGTGCTGTGCCGCGAGCCCATCAAATTTTTATTGCTGCGTTTCCTCTGGAGAGCCGAGTGCTAAATCCGGGCTGTATTAATGGGATCAGCATCCCCCGCGCGCGGTGCAGGGGCGGGAGGCTCGTCCTTGGCGGGCGGCCGGGAATCCCACCGGCCCGCGGGCCCGGCTCCCATCGACCCTGGACGTCCTGGCGACCCTGAGGCCCCGCGGCACCGCGCCCGTCCAGGGTGGGACTGCAGCAGCCCTTCTTGCTCCCCAGGGCTCTGCCGCGGCTGGGGGGGGGGGGTGGCGGGAGATGCTCCGGGAGGGGCCGCGTGGGCCTGAAGCAGCTGTTCGGGCCAAGGGGGTAGGGGGTGGGGTCGGGGGTGTCCACCCTCGGGCCCTGGCCAGGGGCCGGGAGGGCGGGAAGGACACAGAGGCCGGGAACAGGCTTCACTGGAATCGCAGGCGGGTTCGGGCACTTGCAGTGCAAGAGTGCGCGGGGGCGATAACACAGCGGGTAGGGCGTTTGCCTTGCACGCGGCCAACCCGGGTTCGAATCCCAGCATCCCATATGGTCCCCTGAGCACCGCCAGGGGTGATTCCTGAGTGCATGAGCCAGGAGTGACCCCTGTGCATCGCCAGGTGTGACCCAAAAAGCAAAAAAAAAAAAAAAAAAAAAAAAGAGTGCGCGGGGCGGGTCTGGGGCCTGTGAAAGTGCCCTGAGCTGGATGGCCGGGACACGAGGCCGCCTCAGAGCACTGTGGGTCAGAGCACTGGCCCCTCCTGTGCGGCGAGATGAGCTGTGCCAGGAATGGCCGCTATTCCTGAGCACTGTTTGGGAGTCCCCTCCACAAATACCAGAAATGGTGAGGTAGGAACTAATGATCTGAAATCCATAATTCCCTCTCTCTCCCCCTCCTTCTCTCCCTCTCCCTCTCTCTCTCCCTCCCGCTCTTTCTCCCCCTCTTCCTCCTCTCTCCCCCTCTTTTTCTCTCCCCTCCCTCCCTCTGAAGGGGTTTAGGTAGTTGGGCCACACCCGGCGATGCTCAGGGCTCGCTCCTGGCAGTGCTCAGGGCTCACTCCTGGCTCTGTGCTCAGGGATGACTCCTGGCTCTGTGCTCAGGGCTCAGTCCTCGCTGGCTTGGAGGACCAGTGGGGTGCTGGGATCAAACCTGGGCCGGCCACATGTAAGGCAGCGCCTTCACCCGCCTAATCTCCCAGCCTGGAACCCACACACTCCCCCTGGCTGGGTGACCCTGCGCCTCTCCCTGCCTTCAGCCCAGCTGGACACGGGCACAGAGGGAAGCCAGGGAGCCCCCACTGTCCCCACAGGAAGCGGAAATGCAGCCGTGAGGGGGCCCGGAAGGGGGTGGTGGGGCTGGCCAGGGAGGGGCCCCTGTAACGACCCCGCCCCGTCTCAGTGGCCGTCTCTGCAGCTGCCCGCCCTGTACAGACGCCTCCCCACGGAGACTGGCCACAGGGCGGTGCTGGACAGTGCTCGGGAGCACTGACTCAGCTCTCTGGACACTCCTGCCCCTCCCCCCAGGACCGGTCACAGCCCCGAGGGCCAGCAGAGTGGACGCCCCGCCGGGCCCGGGTGCAGGAGCGCCTGCCCGGGCAGCGCAGCGGCATGTCTGACGCGGGGTCTGCGGCGGTCCAGGAGCGGGGAGGGGCGCCAGGACGCGCGGGGCAGGGCAGGCGGTGCCCAGCGGCTCGCGGGCGACCCTCAAGGAGTCCCCAGGGGCGGGCGCTGCGTTTCCCGGGAGCCGTGGGGCCCTGGCCAGCGCCCATCCTCAGGCGTCGGAGGGACAGACGTGGGTCCTGCCCAGGCGACGCCCCCCGCCTGTCCTCTACTGCCCTTCGGGGCGACGCCCACGGGCACTGGCCGCCTGCCCCCACGCCGGGGCGCACCGGAAGGGCCCGGCCGGCCCTGCCCCTTCCAGGACAGACCCCCTGGCCGGGTCACGCCTGGCACACGGTGGGCGGCACTGTGCCAGGTGCAGCCCTGAGACCCCCAAAGCCCAGCGGGAGCACCGCCCCCTGGGGACCCCCACAGTGTGCCTGAAAAACCCCGCGTAAGGCACAGAGAGACCCGGGCCCGTTCCCGGCAGCCCCAGATAAAGCCGACGTGTCCACGTGGCCCGGGCAGTCCCACCGGCCGGCACACACCTCAGCGGGCACTCGGGTGGGGGCGGGGTCCTCTGCAGCTCCCCCCCCCCCGACTCCGCACGGCCCCACCCTGCCCTCTATGCCTAGGGCGCAGGGGGCGAGGGCCCTGGGACACGGGGTCTCGGAGCAGGGGGGCTGAGCAGGCAAGCGGGTCCCAGGCCGTGTGAGCTCGCAGGGGGCTCGGAGGTCACAGGGACCCGGGCGCTTGCCTCCCTGGGCCCCCATCTCCTCCCCCAACCCCAAGTAACAGCAGCACCGAAGGAACCAGCTCAGGGCCCGGGGGCGGTGCCTGGGGGGGTCAGGCCCAGCGTGGACAGCCGGAAGGATCCCAGCTCAGTGAGGGTGGGCGGGAGATGAGGATGTGGGGGGTGCACGGGAGGGTGGGGCCAGGGCCTGGGGAGGGGCCAGGGCATGGGGGTGGGGCCAGGGCCTGGGGAGGGGCCAGGGCCTGGGGAGTGGCCAGGGCATGGGGGTGGGGCCAGGGCCTAGGGAAGGGCCAGGGCCTGGGGGTGGGGCCAGGGCCTGGGGAGGGGCCAGGGCCTGGGGAGGGGCCAGGGAACGGGGAGGGGCCAGGGCATGCGGGTGGGGCCAGGGCATGGGGCGGGGCCAGGGCCTGGGGGAGGGGCCAGGACATGGGGCGGGGCCAGGGCCTGGAGGTGGGGTGCGAGCAGCCCCTCCCACCTCCGCAGGGGCGGGGAAACACCCCCAGGAGCTGTGTGACCCCGCCTTGGGAAGCAGGGAGTTCCAGGGGCCATCAGAGGCCGGGGGTCTCTCCAGGCACGTCCCTCCCAGGACGCAGGACGCCCGCGGTGTGGCCAGGGCCCCGCAGGCTGGCCGCGACTGTGGCCGTGAGGGTCTCAGCCCTCTGAGCCCCCAGAGACCCCCAATCCCAGGGCTCTCCCCCCACCCCGCTGGGTCCCCCTCCGCCCGCGGAACCCTAGCTGCTCCCCCCGGCACGCGGGAGCTGGGACTCCTGCCCCCTCCCAGGTGCCGTGCGGGTGAGGCTGGCTTCCCTCCCCAGGAAAGGATAAATATTTCTGATCTACAGCAAATGTGTTTCCCTTTAGCTTACATCTTGGCAGCCAAGTACACTAATCTCCCAGGAAAATCCAGGGCCTGAATAGCAAGCAGATTTCTTTTTTTTTTTTCCCTGAGCAAATAGAAGTTCGGAGTTGCTTTTTTAATGCTACTGCTGCTGCTTCTTCTTTTTTTTTCCTTTTTAAAATTTTAAACAGCAGATCTGGAGAAAAATCACAGTCCATTAAATCTGCATCTCTTGAAAGGAAAACCCAGAAGGCCGGCCCCGTCCCCTGCGTGGAGGGGGCTGAGCACTTTGGAAGTGCGTTTCAAGCACAGACCCCGCCAACGACCCGGACCTCCACGCGGGGGGCGGGGGCCCAGCACCCAGGAAAGAGTGAGGGGTTCAGAGGTGCAGGGGCGGGCACGGGTGGGGGGGCAAGCCCTGACACCCCCTGGCTGTTCCCACACTGCACCGCCCCTCCCAGGGCATGCGACCCCCAAATTGGAGAGACGCCCCCCAGACGCCTCCTTCCTCAGTCTGACCCGAGCCCGGCTCACTCCATCTTGGGGTACGGCCCCCGTCAGCCTCCCCTGCCCTCTCCCCAGCGCGAACCGAACCCACAAGCTCGGATTCCCGGAACGGGTGGGGTGAGGGGGCAGATGGCGGAGGAGGATGGAAGCCTTCTGTGGGGCTCACTGCATGCCAATGTATTCCGGCGAGAATCACAAGGCCGGAGAAGGTTCTAGAGCGAGGAGACGCGTGTGTATGGCCCGTCTGAGGAGGAGCTGGCCGCGTCTCGTCTCCCCTGAGGGCCGATCTCGCGCCCGGAGCTGCCCTGGGCAGACGCCCTCCCCGTGCTCACGCGTTATCTTTTCATTTGCTTTTTATTTTTGAGCCACACCCCGGAATGCTGAGGGGTGACTCCTGGCTCTGTGCTCAGAATCACTCCTGGTGGTGCCAGGAGCCATAGGGGGGGCCGGGGATTGAGCCCGGTAGTGCCCTCCCCGCTGTCCCGTCGCTCCGGCCCCTCATGCCTTGTGCTGTGAGGGCACGTGCTGTCAGCCCGCAGTGGAACTTTCTGGAGCCTTCTGGAACCTTCCTGCCCCCAGCCTGCATGGCGCTGGTCCGTCTGCTCTCCTGAGAAGGGGCGTCGCTGTCCCCCCTCGGCTCACGTGCAGACACAGGTCCGGTCCCCAGGCCCAGGACTCGCGGAGCACTTGGGGTGACCCACTGTGCATCTGGGAGCAGCCGGCAGCCCAGCGGGACCCTGTCCAGCCCCTCCGACCCAGCCCCCGCCCCCATCTGGGGCTGCAGCAGGACGGGGAGACACAACATCACAAGGTCCCCGGTGGCTGCATATCTGGGGCGCCTGGGGAAGGCCCCTGCTTCCGGGGTGGGGTGGAGACTGCCCACCCCCGGGACCCCCACCCCCCCGCCCCGGGGAAACGGGGCAGCAATTTGAAACATTGTTACCCTCTCGGAGCAAACCGTGAGAGACACCCAGGGCCACCAAAGGGCTTTGGCTCAGAAACCACCTCAAACGCCATTTCCTTTGATGGCGACCTGGGTGCCGGGTCAACGTGGGCCCCTTCCCCAGGCCAGGGGCCAGGTCCTCTCCCGCCTGGTCAGCCTGAGCCCCCGACACCGGGATGCCCACCCCGTCGCCTGCCACACCCCGCCAGCACTGCTGGGGGGTCCCTGGAAAATGCTGGGAGCCGAGTCTCGTCTACTGCTCGGCTCCCGAAAGCCGTCAGTCAGTGTGGGCCCCGCAAGGCGCCTTCTGGAAGCTTCTGTGCACAGGGAAAGGCCATGGGGCCAACTGCCTTGCCAAGAGGTTCTGCTGGGCCGCGGGTGCTCAGAGGGCGGGGCCGGGCGCCTCCCGTGTGACCCAAACTGAGAAGGTTCCTGTGAGCCTGGAGGTGAGGGGGGGTGGGGGCTACGCGACAGGGGGCCCCCCTGGGCCGGCCTCTAGGGACAGGCTTTGGGTGTGGGGAGCTGGTTCTCACACGGCAGAAAGACCCCGGGGGAACCTCCAGGCCCGGGACCCCACGGTGGCTGCTGCAGGTGCGGGGGCTTGGGGACAGGCCCAGAGCCGCACCCAGGGGAGCCCACGGGGCGGAGACCCCGGGAGGCGCCTGGATGCAGGCCGGGCCCTCCCTCGGGGCGCCTGTGTGCGCCCGTGCATGTATCTGCGTGCACACATCTGTGTGCATCCACGGGCATCTGTGTGTTGGTGTGTGCATGCGTGTTAGTGTGTGTATCTGGGTGTGTGACTATATCTGCGTGTATCCAGGTATGTATGTGTCTCTGTACGCCTACACATGTATGTAACTATCTGTGTGTGACTCTATGAACATCTCCATGAATCTGTGTGCACCCATGCTGTTGTAACTGCATCTGTGTACCTATCTATGTACATGTATCTGCGTGTATACATGTTATCTGTGTGTAACTGTATCTGTGCACCTACGTACCATGTGTTGGCGTGTATCCGTGCATGAATATTGGTGTAACTGTGGCCGCGCACCTATGTACTGTGGATGGAACCTGTGCATGTCGGCCTGAGTCTGCGTGCCCGTCTGCGTGTCCGGGTGTGTGATTCTGCCCGCATCCGTGTGCCTGTGTGCCTGTGTGTGTGTGTGTGTGTGTGTGTGTGTGTGTGTGTGTGTGTGTGTGTGAGGGGCCGGGAGCAAGGGGCTGGTTCAGGGGGCAGAGCTGCTGTTCCTGGATCTGCCCCGGCAAGGATCCTGTGGTCCGAGGGGCTCTGGGCCGTCGGCTAGTGCTCCCCGGGAGTGGGTGGCCGGTGACGCGTTCCCCGA
The DNA here is from genome assembly GCF_027595985.1 of Sorex araneus. Classification (NCBI taxonomy): domain Eukaryota; kingdom Metazoa; phylum Chordata; class Mammalia; order Eulipotyphla; family Soricidae; genus Sorex; species Sorex araneus. The sequence goes on along the minus strand of NC_073306.1, from coordinate 2,503,789 downwards.
CGGTAGCCAGCCCCCCCACAGGGACGGCCAGCCCCCCCCGCCCCCCCGCCCCCGCAGCTCAGCCTGGCGGGGAAGGGCGACAGCCACCGACCCGCCTGGGCCCTGGGGAGACGCCGCCCGCTCTCGGGAGTTGGGGTGCGAGCCCAGCCCCCGCGCCCAGGGCCCCCAGGAGCTCCCACCCTCCCTGCACCAGTTTCTGCCCCCCAGGCGGCTCAGGCTCTGCAGCCAACAGTGCCCAGGATGGGACCCCGACTCAGCACAGCCCCCCCACGCCTGCACACCTGCCCTCCCCCTGGGAACCCCAGCCGCCGGGGCATGGTGACACTGAGCAGAGGTGGGTGCCGGGCCCTGCCCCCTCGCAAGTGCCCCTTCCTGCTGGACTCTCCTGCTGGCACTCACTCAGTGGGGGGGGGGCTGCCTGGCACACCGCTGTCCTGTCCACTGCAGAGGGCCCTGACGGTCAGGAGCAGCTCCGAGCAAGCCTAGGGGCACCCCTGCCAAACAGCAGAGGTTTGCTAGAACTTTCTAGGGTGGGGCTAAAGGACCCCACGGGCCGTACCTGCCACCATGCACTGCTACCCTGGGGGAGTCTGGCCACGCGTGGACAGGGCTGCCAGAGGGCTCTTCTAGAAGGAGGGGAAGAAGCAGGGCAGGGGCAGAGGGTGGAGGGAGGGCGGCCCGTGTGCGCGCGTGTGCAGCTGGCGCCTTCTCCTGCGTTCACTGTACCCCCCTCAACACTCACGGAGTGCGCTCTGCTGTCCACACCGTGTGTATCTGTGTCCCTGTCCATGCCTCGTCTGCTCATGTGCACATGCATGTACCTGTGTGCACACATGTGACCTGGGTAGGTCTGTTCACACATCCACCCCTGATCATCTGCGTTTGCCTGCGGGCATCTGTGTCTCCCTGCTTATCTGCACAGGTCCGTGTCCCGCTGCAGCCACATGTATATGCTAGTGGACACGTGTCCACCTGCTTGTGTGCGTGCACCTGTGTCCACCGTGGGCCTTGTTTTACCCCCAAGGCCATCTGCCATTTGTTCAGGATGTTTCATGCGTCTTCCATGCGAGCCCGGAGTCCCGAGAGCGGCTGGGAGGCCCAGCGGGGGAAGGTTCTGGAATAGCCCGCCCGCTTCCGGAGGCCTGGCAGGCAGCAGGCCGGTACCCCAGCCTTCCCGGAGGCCTCCTGGGCCTCGTGTGCGTCTCCCCAGTCACAGCGGAATCTCACTCCTGGCCCTGGAAGCTCTGAGAGGAAAAGTCAAAAGTGTTTCCTCCAGGCAAACTTTTGTCTTTGGCAGGAAAAGCCTCTTTTCCTTCGCTCCAGAGATCAGGCTGCTGAGGGCTGAATCCAGGCGGATTACAGGCCGGGCAGGAGACAAAGGCTGCGGGGCCACCCAGAAGGGGGATTAGGCCGCCTGCCTGCCCAGCTCCAAAGGGTCCGGGCAGAGATGGGCGGACCCCAGGCACAGACCCTCGGCAGCCGGATCAGGGCCCCACGCATCCCGGATAATGAGGCTAATTAATAACCCCCCCCCCAGGAGCACCAGCCTGGGCAGCCTCAGCCCGGCTTCCCGCTGCCGCGCCAGGAGCGGGCCGGCAACTCCACAACCCCCCCCCCCGCAGGGGCGCCTCCCCCAGCTCCTACCGAGCAGCACAGAGGAAGGCCCGCTCGGACCCGGCCCCAGAGAGACCTGGAGACAGACCAGCTCTGCGCCGGCTGCTCACCCACTCGGGACGGGCCCTGAAGCAGATTCCCTCACTCGGCCCTGTGGCTGGCAGCCCACGGCAGGCGGGAGGAGACGCGCCAGCTGCTCGGGTATGCAGGACCCCCCTCCTCTCCTCCCTCCCCTCCTCTCCTCCCTCCCCTCTCCCCCCCTCTCCCCATCCCTCCTCTCCCCACACTCCCAGCAGGACCCAGCCTGCTCCAGCCCTCACCCAGCGCCACAACCAGCAGACTCTGGGCGGTTTTCTAAAAACTCGTCTTTCGGGCCAAGCCAGAGTGCCAGGAGAGGTCGGGGCGGGGCTGAGCTGCCCCCTTCGTGCCAATCACATCTGCCTAACGCCCTCAAGCACTTCCCAAGGGCCCCCTGCCCGCCCCCACGCAGTGAGCGTAAGGACCAGCCTGCGGGCATCAGAGTGCTCCCGAGGGCCTGGGGCTGGGAAGCCCTGCCACAGGGTGACCGTGGTGAGTGACGGTGAGAAGGTCATGGTGGTGGTGATGGTAGTGAGGATAATAGTGATGATGGTGATGGTGGTGATAGTGATGATGGTGGTGGTGGTGATGGCGGTGATGGTTATAATGGTGATGGTGATGATGGTGGGGATGCTCATGGTGGTGATGGTGATGATAGTGATGATGGTTGTGATGGTGATGGTGGTGGTGATGGTGGTGATGGTGATGATGTGATGGTGATGGTGGTGCTGATGGTGATGATGGTGGTGGTGATGGTGATGGTGGTGATGATGTGATGGTGATGGTGGGGATGGTGGGGATGCTCATGGTGGTGATGGTGATGGTGATGGCAATGACAGCACTGATGACCGTGAACTGTGCTGGTGGTAGTGATGATGATGATGAAGACGCGACATGGTGACAATGAGGTGACTGCAATCACTATTGACCCAGAGAAGCTCCCAGCAGCCTTGCCCCGTGTCCAGGTATCTGCTCTCTCCGCTCTCCTCTCCTGGATGCGAGACCAGAGGTGTCCAGGCCTGCCCCACTCCTCTCCAGCCACCCTGCTGGCCCTGGGCCTGTCCTGTTCTGAGGGCTGCTTCCCAGCTGGCCCCGATGTCTGCACAGCCTCTGAGGCCTGGTCACCAGCCACATGCATGTCGGAGAGGGACGGGAGAACATTCTGTCCCGTCCTTCCAGCCTTGAGCATACCTCCTCCTCCAAGAAGCCTCCTCTGACCACCTACACCACGCGCCCTTCTCTGGAGTCACTGCACTCCAGAGTTGCCCAACCCTGCTGCCCAACCCTGCTGCCCAACCCTGGCGTCTGGTGCCAGACCGTCAGGTCAGGGTCCGAGGTGGTTCTGATGCCACGGGGTCAGCACTGCTCCTCATAGGCCCAACACCCAGTGCTGCCTCCCCCACACTCCTGAGACCCTTGTGGGCCCTCCACCAGGCGTGCTCAGACAGGCAGGAAGAAGCCCCCAACGGCCGCAGGCCACACCCCTGCTCCCTTCCAGCTTGGGAAACACTCCCTCGGCGTCTTGGGCACGAGGGCGCGGGGGCAACACTCAGTAGAAAAACACTCGCTCGAAGCCAAGTTTCCGAACAGCCACGGAGCATCAGCCGGGAGGGGGCTGAGACGGGGCGGCCCCTGCTGGCCTCTGTGGGGTGCGGGGTGCGGGGCCCAGACCCGGGGGCTGAGTCCTGGCCCCAGCGAGCCCAGGCACGGCCGCAGCACAGCCCACGGAGCCCCGAGGTGCCAAGTGTGACCGGGGACGTGAAGTCAGTGGAAGTGGCTTCTCAAAGGGGCGGCCCTGCGGGTCACGGAGGCCTGGAGCACCTGGGCCGTGGCCTTCAGCCCCCGAGAGCCCCACTGGCTCCCTGTCTGCCCCTCGAGGGTCCGGGCCTCTCACGTGAGGCGAGTGTTGCCCAACCCTGCTGCCCGCTGGGCACGCGGACCCCCCATCCGCATTGCCCTGTCCTCACCTGCCTGCTGCTCGGCGGGGGTGGCTGGGGCACGGAGGGGAGGGCCTGGGGCTGAGGGGCGGGGAGGGCCCGTCCCCTCCCTGTCTCCCACACTCGGGACCCCAGCCCTTCTGTCCCCGCCGCCCAGGGACGGGGAGGTGGGGCTGGGGCCAGGCTGTGCTCTGGGCAGCTGGGGGGCCCCCGCACACACCGGCCCCTCCCCTGTGGTCACAGCCACCCTGGCCCGTCACGGTCCCCCCCTGCTCTGCCTCTTCCCAACCAGCCTGTCTGTGGGACCAGCTTCAGAACCAAGGGCCCAGACGGCTCCAGTTCCACGGACAGATGGACGGAGCATCAGACAGACAGACCGACCCATGGCTGTGCCCACACAGCGCTGACCACTTTGCTTTGGACCTCCTGGACCTCTGACCGCCCAGTGCTCACACATGACCTCCCCTCTTGGTCACCTGCTCGCAGACCCAGAGGAGGTAGTAGAGGGACCCTCCGCTCCCAGAGCACTGGGAGGACAAAGACGCCACATTTGCCCGGAAAAGCCGCCTCCAGGGTGGGGAGACCCTGGCGCTCCCACGGCTAAGCCAGACGCACCCACGGGAATCACTTCCCGGGCCCGCGGATGGTGTCTGGCTGCAGGAGAGGAAACGGAGGGAAGTTAAAGGCCCCAAGATCATGCTCGTGGGGGCGGGGGGGAGGCAGGGTGCCGGGTGGGGCAGCGGGGGCAGAGACGGGGCAGGAGAGAGGCCAAGGGTGCAGAGGGGCCCCCAGCCAGGAGGCGTCTCACTGCAGGCTGCCCAGGGGAGGGACACGGGACACGGCTCAGGGTCCAGCCCAAGGGTGCCTGTCCCTGACAGGCGTGTGGCTGGTGGCAGGAGTCACCCTGCGCCCAGCAGAGACACCCAGCACCTCCCCTTCCTCCAGGGCGCAGGAGGGGACCAGTCCCTGGCACTAGGGGACCCACAACCCGGCAAGGAGCCTTAGCATATCAGCTTCCCTCAGGACCAGTTTCCGGTGGCGTCTGCTAACAGCCCACTGACCCAGCACAACTATTTCTGGAAGCTGACGGAGAACCCGGGAGGGCCCGGTGGGGGCGGGGCTCGGCAGGGATGGACAAGAGGCTCCGGGTCTCCCACCCCTCACTCCAGGCCACTCTGACCTAAGGGCAGCCCTGAGCCTCCTGGCATGGCACAGGCGACCCCCTTCTTTCTGCCCGTGAGTGATGCTGCGGGGGTCTCCCTCTCCCAGGCCGTCTCAGGCTCACCCCAGGGTTGGGAGCCCCCGACCATAAGGCAGAGGCAGGGACCGGGCAGGGGGCGGAGGTCCAGTCCAGCGTGTTCCGAGAGCTGCTGCAATCCGTGAATGAGCTTCACAAAGGACCCTGGCCCAGCCCCCTGGCGGAAGCCCCTGTCCTGTCTTTCCTAGGAAGTCAACACGCTTTGCTCCCCGCAGCAGTGTGCCACCCCCCTGCCCTCCAACAACCAGCACCAGCACTGCGCGTGCGTGTCAGCACCACGGACAGAGGCCACCGCGGCAGCACTGCAGACATCACCAGCAGATCACCGAGCGGCAGGCATCCCCAACAGATCACCGAGCCATGGACAGAGGCCGTTGTGTCGGCGCTGCAGACATCACCAATAGATCGCCGAGCCTCGGACAGAGGCCACCAGGGCCAGCAGCGCGGCAGGAATCACCAACAGACCAGCGAGCGGCAGACATCACCAAAAGATCACCGAGCGGCAGGCATCACCAACAGATCACCAAGCCACGAACAGAGGCCGCTGTGTCGGTGCTGCAGACATCACCAACAGACCACCGAGCGGCAGGCATCCCCAACAGATCGCCCAGCCACGGACAGAGGCCACCAGGGCCAGCAGCGTGGCAGGCATCCCCAACAGATCATCAAGCGGCAGACATCACCAACAGATCACCGAGCCCACTGCAGAACCGCTTCCCCACCCACGCCCACGCCCACGCCGCACCCATCCGAGAGACCCAAGGGCGCGTCAGCGGCCCAGCCGCACTGTCCTCACCAGAAGAGACGGAGGCACGCAGGGGGCCAGCAAGGACCAGCTCCCCGGCGCCCGCCGCCTCCTGCCCGCGCACACGGGTGCCCGCGCTGCCCTCCGCAGGCCCTTCCCAGCACCGCAGAGCAGAAGGATCGAGGCCCAGCCACCTACCTGAAGGAGCCAGTAGCACCTCCGGTGGAAGGTGGGGATGATGGAGGAATGGACATAGCAGCCGTACAAGCACTAGAGAGAGAGAGAGGAGAAACGAGAGTTCAGTTGGAAAGAGGGAAGGAAGGAGGAAGACAGGCACGGGGGGGCGGGCAGAGGTGCGGACAGTGTTCAGAAGCGCAGGGAAAGGACAGGCAGACCAGCGGGCGCTGACCCTCCGGCCGGGTCACACGTGTGTGCGCGTCTGGTGACCCTCACGTTTCTGCCTAGAACCGAGGGCGGGTCAGGGCGGGCCTGGAGCACCCACTGTACTACCCCACCCAGTGTAGCAGGGCTGGAGGCAGGACCACCCTCCCAGGCCCCCAGAGACCCCCCATGCATGGCCCGTGTGTGCTGCCTAAACCGCCAGTTTAGAGAATCCGTAGCTCTTGAGCAGGAGCCTGCCCCTTCTGCAGGCGGCCTGGATTGGAAAGTCGCCCCCCACCCCCACAGCCCCCCACCCCCGCCAAGCTGGAGGCGAAGGCGGTGGAGGGGAGGTGCCACCCTGATGGCTGGGCACCGCGGGGTCTGGCTGAATGACGATGCAATCGGGGTCCTCTTGGGCTTAAACCCAACGTCTGGGGTGGGGGTGGGGGTTCCTGTCCCTCAGCACCCACCGGCAGCTGCCCAAGGCCTATACTGGGACTCAGGACGCACAGACCAGAAGACACCACGCAGGGGCCTGCGGGGGCGGGGGAGGGGCTCCCTGCATCTCGCACCCACCCACCCACCTCCCCACCCCTTTCCCAGTACCAAGCCAGCGGTCCTGCTGCAATTCAAGCTTCCACCGAGGTGCTCGGCCCCCGCCCCCGCCACCCCCAGCCCCAGCGGACTGGTTGGGCTGAAACTCCCTCTGTGGGTCCCGCCTGACTCATCGACAGAGTTGAAAGAGAAATCGCGCTGGACTCCGGGACTGACTGCAAGATCAGACCTGCAGCGGGTAGAACTTTCACAGATCGCGATCAGCTGGGACTTGAGCCCCGTACACACCAAACAAACAAAGCGGAAATTAATTTAAACGGTTCCCTTGCAATTCCTGCCCGCGAAATGTATTTATTATTAAGAAGGCAATATTCTCTCCCGGCTCTGCTCCCGTCTGCGGTGTTCACTCTTATTTGCCGTAACGTGCTCCGTGCTGCCCCTGGGGGCTGCGTGCTGACCCTCGGGGTCAGCGCTACGGCGCTGGGTGCGGGCGGCGGCCTCCGGCTAGGGCCAGGGCGCTTCGGCTGTGCTGTGGGGGCGGGGCTGCGGGCGGGGCTGTGACGGGGACCGTGCACACGGCGGCCTCTCCCCCCTCCTGACCCTTGAGGGTCTCGCCTCCGCCCTGTCCCCAGTGACCCCTCCCCACTGCCCCCGCTTTTCTGTACATCTCCAAGGGCCTGGGCGCCTCTTCTCTGCCCCCCTCACCCTGCAGATTTGGCTCCCCCAGCGCTGGCCCTGGTCACTGCCCTGTCCACTCTGCGCAGGTTTGAGGAAGAAGCAAACAGCAGCCCCGCAACCCCCGGAGCCCCCGGCGCGATGCTCAGGCTGCTGCCCTGCTACTGGCCAGACCCATCCCGGCCCGAGGGACGCTGTGACGGGGAGTGACGCCCGCATCTTCCCCACGCAGGGCCTGGCCGCCCCGGGAAGTCTCTGGCTGGGGTGCATGGAAGCGCCAGAGCAGAGAGGAGGGGGTGCCCGGGGCAGACCCCCAACAAGAGGCTGGCATTGCCAGGCAGAGGGAGAGTGAAACGCCGGGCAGGCTTGGGGGTGGGGATGAGGAGTGGGGCGGGACTCTCCCGGCACCCCCACCTGTGCTGGATGGAAAAGCCCCTCCCCCCCGGGCCGGAGCGTAACATAGCGGGAAGGGCATTTGCACGTGGCCAACCCAGGTTCGATCCCTGGCACCCCACAGGGTCCCCTGAGCACTGCCAGGAGTGAGTCCTGAGTGCAGAGTCAGGAGTGAGCCGCAAGCACCGCCGGGTGTGACCCCCCAAACAATCAAGGCAAAAGGTCCACTCGCTCACTGCCCTTTCCCTGCGGCCTCCTGTGGCCCGGGCTGCCCGCCAGGGCCTTGCACAGGGGTGGACACGGTGCACCCCTTTTGAAATCCGCTCTGGGGGTGCCCGCTGCTGTCTCGGCACGGAGCCCAGCGCGGCTGACCAGCAGGGGGCGAGGGCAGGCCTCAGCCTGTCCCAGACCAGGGCCCCTGCAGCGTCCACTGTCATCCAGCCCCCGGGGCCCACACTTGGGTCTGGTGCCCGTGAGACGAGCAGTTTCAGGTGTGCCGAGAGGGACGGAGAGACGAGAGCGAAGGGACGAATCGGGAAACGCGCGACTGAGTTCCGGGGCCGAGGGGAAGCCCTGGGCGGGATGCAGGTCATCCCGTCGGGCGGGCCGTGGGCTGTGGCGGCCCCTCCAGGGAAGGGAGGGGGCGGATGCAGCGCTGGGCTTCCAGTGGCCGTCCCTCGCGCCCACCTCTGCTCTCCGTGAAGCCCCAGTCCCAGGGGACAGAGCGAGAGCAGCAGGGACGCAGCCACCGAGCCCGGGGTCCCAGCGCCGTCACGGGGATCCAAGTGGTCGCCTCTGTTCCTTACCGACGGCGGCAGCTCACGGGGACAGGGACAGCTGGGGCATGGCCGGGGCCGCAGGTGGACAGCGGGGCGTGGGCAAGCGGAGACCCCCCCATGCTCCGGGGGACGGACACGGGGGAGCCTGTGGCCTGTTGTTCCCCCAGCACACGGCTGGGGGACAGATGGCTCGAGACAGCCCGGCCTTCTGCGCCCCACCCTGATCTGCTCGCACCCCAGGCTGCCTCCTCCCCCGCCTCAGGGCGGCTTAGAGCCGGACCAGGCGCTGCTGTTTGTGCTGGGACCAAGAGGCAGGAAATTCCTTTCAGGGACCCAGCCCCGGGCAGCTGTGGGGTCAGAAGCTCAGGGCACGCCTGGGGCTGTAGGGAGGCGGGGGGGGGGGGGGGGGGGGGGGGGGGGGGGGGCCGAGTGAACCTCGCCACAGGAGGGTCTGTCCATCGCCACCCCAGTCCCTGGGCCTCGGGCCAGGAAGGGCTCGGTCAGGGCTTCCCGGTCCCTCTGCCTCTTCCGGGGGGGTCGGAGCGGTCCCGCCCGGCACCAGCCCCGGGCCCTCTGCCTCGGCCTCAATGGCCCGAGAAGGACTCGGTGGGGATTTCGGTAAAAAAGGCAGCAAAGGGCCTTTGACAAGACAGGGCGCCCCCTGGAGGCTGTTTCACTCGCCCTGTTCTGGGGACACTGGGGACTCATAAGCCAGGGGCCATAGCCCGGGGTCACGGGGCCAGCCCGGTCCATTAGACACCCAGGGACGGTCCTGGGCTTGTCCAGCCCGGCTCCATGTTCTGGCTAAGCGGGGGCTTTGCCGGGGTCCAGAGGGTGCCTGGCTGCCCCCACCCCTGCCTCTCGGCTGGGTCACTCGGCCCGTCCACCGCCCCTCGGCAGCAGGCCTGGGCGCGTGGGGACCTGGCTGCCTGGTCGTCTCCATGTTTCAGACCCCCCAGTGCCGCCCGCTGCCCCTGCCCCGGCCCGGCGGCGTCCCCTGTGCTGCCCGCAGCCTGAAGCCCGTCGCTGTGGACGGAGATTTTGGTCCTGGCGCTCCCGCCTGTGGCCACGCCCCCCCGCCCGTGGCCACGCCCTCCAGCCTGTGGACACGCCCTCCAGCCTGTGGACACGCCCTCCCCTGTGGCCACGCCCTCCGGCCTGCGGCGAAGCTCAGTGCCTCATTGCTGACGCTCCTGGTGGCAACACCCGCCCGTGGGGCCCTCGCGGGGCCTGGGACGGGGAGAAACCCCACCAGGACTCCTGGGCGGGCGACCACTTGGCCAAGCGCCGGCTTGAGCTGGCATGTGAGCATGTGTGTGCTGTCGCGTGTGCACGTGTGTGCTGGTATGTGCATGTGTGTGCAGTGCTGGGTGGCCTGAGGTCTCCTGCTGCGAGACAGGCGTCCCGAGGCCCATGGCCCCACCCGGCACCCCCACCCCACCCCCAGGGGCGTCCAGCCCTGCCCCCCCACCCCACACCCAGGGGCGTCCAGCCCTGCCCCCCACCCCACCCCCAGGGGCGTCCAGCCCTGCCCCTCCCCCCACCCCCAGGGGTGACCACCTCCCGCACTGCAAGGCAGGCCTGCGGGCCCTGGGCCCTCCGGGAGCCGCTGCCCTCAGCCTGACGCTTGCCCGGGCCTCCTCCTCGCTCCACTACCCAGCCTGGGTCTGTGCCCGCAGGGAGCAGGGCCCTGGGAGCCGCAGCCAAGACTGGGGGCTCCCCGAGTCCCTCCACAGAGCCCCCAGGGGCCACGCCTAGGTCGTGGGCAGAGGCCAGCTCTGCGCTCACCGGGTGGGGCTTGGCACCTTGGGGTGCTGCAGCCCTGCCCTCCGGCCACACACGCGCCCCGGCCCCCCCCTCCCCCCCCCCCGTGCGGGACGCGCCCCTCCGGCAGCGGGAGAGGGAGGCCCCCGGGCTGGGAGCGGGCGTGGGCCTTTGTTTATTGAGGAGGGGGGTCTGGGCGATGTTAATGCGAGGCCGGGCTGCCTGCCAGGCACTGAGTGGAATCGAATTCCTGAAACCAGCTTCAATCAGCAGATTTTTAAGGTTAGAATTACTCTCTCCTCCCGGAGCCTGCCAAGGTTAATTCGGGCCTGAGCATGCAGAATTAATGGGCTGGACAGGAGGAATCGGCCTTTTCCCGATTTTTTCTCAAGTTCACAAAAACATCGCAGAGGCGGAGAGCGAGGGGGCGGCCAGGCGGCCGGGCGGAGCGTGGCACCGGCCACGTGGCCTGGACGGGCGCGTGACTGACGTGGCCGGCTGGGGAGCGGGTCTGCTCTGCCCGCCACCCCCCAGACACACGTGTGCTCGGTGAACGCGCCGTGGGCCACAGCCCTGCCAGACCCTGGAGCAGGCCACGGGACATGGCCTGGGGGCGTTCCATGGCCCATGATGCATTGTCTGGGGCTCGGTGTGTTTGGCTGCAGGATGGGCCGGGGCTGCCATGGGGGGGCACAAGGATGGCCCCGCTGTCTGCAGGACAGTGTCTGCCTCTCAGCAGTCCTGTCCCCAGCAAAGAGCCATGAGGCCACGGGGGCGGGGCGAGCGTGGGGCCCCGGGGGGCGCTGAGGGGACCCTAGGGAGCAGGGCGCGCCCACCCCAGCTTCCTGCTCTGGCTCTGCACCCTGCTGGTGGGGCCTGGGCTGGGCCCCCCGCTGCCTGCCGGCCTGTGACCTTCATCTCGGGGGCTTCCCGCCCCCCCTCCCCCCCCCCTTTCTCCCAAGGCCGCAGCCTCCCCGCCCCGGCCACAGCCCGTCTCGAAATTCCATCTCAACCGAAACTCATGAAGACCTGTGGCCCCACCCGAGAGATGGGGCGGGGGGGGGGAGGGGGGCGGGGAGGGTGCGGTGAAGGTGATGCCGGGGAGGGCGGGAGGGCGGGTCTGGGAAATGCCCCTCGTGGTCAGGCGGCCATGGGGAAGGGAGAGGGGAAGCTGCTCGAGGGTCAGCTCCTCGTGGACACGGGGCACAGGGGCTGCTGACTGGCACGGGGTCCCCTCGGCGGGTGGGGCGTGCTCGGGAACCAGCCTGGGGGCCGGGGACACGCTCTGTGGAGTCTGACGGGCACCACACAGCCAGGGCCCACGGCAAGTGTGTGGGAGGGGAGCCCGGCGGGGCGGGGGCACGAGAGGGGCCCCCGGTCCAGGGCCCGGCTCAGCGGGCGGAGGGGGACCCGACGGCTCCCACGGCCCCGGGTCCAGCGGTGGTTCCGAGACGCCGAGTCCAGACTCTGCACCGTCCCCGCTGGGGGGCTGCACCCAGTGTGGGCTCCCGCCCCCCGGCCCTGCCTCCCCTTAGCCCGTGACGGCCCTGCGGTCCAGCCAGAGCAGACGAGCCTTCCCGCGTGTGGCACGGCTCGCGGGCCGGGCGGGACAGATTCCCCGGGTGTCCAAAGCCGGGGGGAAACAGGTTCTGTCGCCCGCAAGGCACGACAGTGTAAGAGACGAGCAGCCGGGACGTGGGTGCGGGCCTGGGGAGGCTGACCCGCCCGTCTCCCGCCTGAGCCAGCCCGCCCTTGGCTCCTCTGCCTGTGGTGGTGGGGGGGGGTGTCCGTCCCCAGCAGGGGGCTCAGGCAGGCCGGGGTGAGGGCGCCCTTGGCGGTGTCCATTCTGGAAGGCCACTGGGCCGGCCAGGAGCGAGGCCCTGAGCGCCAGCCTTGGGGGTGGGGCGCCTCCGGGCTGTGCCCTCCAGTGGGAGTCGTGGGGGCGGCCGTGGGGTCTGACCCCGCCCCCCCCCCCCGCCGTGTGAAAGGCCGCCCGGGCACCGGCCTCGCCTGCAGCCAGGTGTGGCGGTGGCATCACGGCTCCCAGGCCCTGCTGGGTCCCGCCCTGGGTGCCAAGGAAAGGCTGCAGGTCCCTTGGGGCCCCTCTCGCCCGCGGGTGGGGGGGTGGGGCGGGGCCTGCAGCTGAGGCTCGGGGGGGTGGCCCGGCCTGCGAGGGGCTTCCCCGGCTCCCCTGGGTGGGATTCCGGGCCCCTGGGAGCCGAGCCCCGGGCCGCCCCTCCTGCGGGCTGCCGTCAGGCCGAGCCGTGTTTGTGATCAAATATTGTTCTATTTACCAAAGGATCTGTTAGGAAGCGGTTTCGGAGACGATGAATATTTAATGCAATATTTAAATATTTAAAAGGAACTTATCCCGCCCGATTTAATAATCTGGGTTGCCGGAGAGGAGAGAAGGGCCCGAGCTCGGGCCTCTCATGTGGCGAGCTCCCCCCCTCCCCCTCCCCTCCCTCCTTCTCCCCTCCCTCTCTCTCCCTCTCCCTCCGTCTGCCCTCTCCCTCCCTCCTTCTCCCTCTCTCCCTTTCTGTCCTCTCTCCCTCCCTCCCTCCCTCCCTACCTCTCTCCCTTTGTGTCTCTCCCTACCTCTCTCTCTCCCTTTCTCTTTCTCCCTCTCCCTCCCTCTCTCCCTTTCTCTCCTCTCCCTCCACCCCTTCCTCTCCCTCCTTCTCTCTCCCTCTCCTTCCCCACCTCCCTCTCCCCCTCCCTCTTCCTCCTTCCCTCTCTCCCTCTCTCTCTTTCTCCCCCTCCCATATTTTTCAAGGCAGAGTTTTAATTATTCCCGATATTCCGGGAGGAATCCTTCTCATTAGAGCTTACCTCTTGCCCACGGCCAGGTGAGCGAGACGGGTTGGCGCCGGAGGGGCCGGCGGGACCCTCTCCCAGTGCCATCATTCCCCAGAACAGGGAGGAGGCCTGGAGGCCCCATTCCAGGACGACCTCTCGGGGGTGGCCAGCGGGCGGGGGCAGGGGTCTGGACCCAGAGCCTAGGGGTTCTGGGGAGACCCCCAGAGGGCTGCGACCCGCTCACACCTGCCACCGTCGGCTGGGGCGGCTGCCTCCAGCGAGGGCCCCCCCCACGCTCCTGAGCCCCCGGCGGCCCCCTGCCCCTTGCACAGTCCCAGTCTCCCGGCAGCCTCCGCCAGCCCCCCACGCTCCTGAGCCCCCGGCGGCCCCCTGCCCCTTGCACAGTCCTAGTCTCCCGGGGGCCGCGGCGCGTGTCCTGCGGCAGCTTGTCTCTGGCCCGTCTCTCTGGGCTCCGCGTGGACCCCGGCCCCCACAGTCTCCCTGTCCTGCCACCCGACCCTCCGCGTGTCTATCCGGGATCTGCCCCAGACCTGCCCCGTCTGGAAGGTTCCAGAAGGGCCCGTGTCCCTCCCAGCACGCTGACCCTGCTCTGGGGCGCGGACTTGATCCCGGCGGGCTTCTGTGGCGTGGGGGCCGGGCGCTGGCCTCTGTGCCCGCAGGACGAGGGGCCTGGTGCCCAGCGCCCCCTGGACAACCGCCCCCGCACTGCCGCGTCCTGCTGCCCAGCGCGGGGCCCTGATCGCGGCTGGGCACCATGACTCTCCCTGCGGCTGGGGGGGTCCTTCCCGGGGAACCCGGCCCCACCCCCCCCAGCCCGGCCCTGTACCCACCCGGGGCTGGCCGCAGGGAGCACAACTGACCCCAGGACCCCGGGCCCCCTCTGGGCTGGGCGCGGGCGGGTCTTCGGGTGCCACATGAGCGCCTCTGGGGCCCAAGGGCCGAGCCGGGCTGCTGGGTGCCCGCCAGAGAGAGGGCAGGATGGACGAGGGGCCGCATGCTCCAAGCAAACACTTCAAAAAAAAACTTTCAAAACTGGTTTGTTTTCGTTTCTGGCTCACACCGTGCAGTGCTCTGCACTCGGGGCCACTCCTGGGGGGCTCGGGTCCATGTGGGGTGCCACAGGTAGAACCCTGGTCAGGGGCGAGCAAGGCAAAGGCCCTCCCGGCCGCCCTGTCGCCCTGGCCCTGCTTTCAGTCAGGGCCGGCTGACTCAGCAGGGGTGACGCCCCTCTCTGAGCCGGTGACCGCGTGGCCGGGCCAGGGCCAGGTGGGGGTCGGGTCCTCTCCTCCGGCCGTGCAAGCCCGTCGTCCCCTCTGCAGGGAGGCAGGCAGCGGGCCCCACCGTGCTCTCCCGGGCAGGCGCCCAGGCCGGGACCCGCCTCCTCCGGGGCCACATCCCTGCAGTCCAGGCGGCCGAGCCCCGGTGCCCCATCCCGGGAGGCCGAGGGCAGAGCCCAGCCACCCTGGCACGTCCCACAGGCGGGCACCTGGCCGCGTCCCGGGTGGGGCGGCCCCCACCCCGGCAAACTGGCCTTTGCAGGACCAGGACCTCCCGCCAACCACGAGCTGTCAGGGTATCCCTGCGGGAAGGTCGCTGTGACCAGGGGCCCAGGGTGGGCAGAGGGTGCGTCTGCTCCCGGGTCCTCACTGGCCCCCAGGAAGAGCCAGCCGGGAAGCCCCTTCTCCAGCCCTGCCCCTCCCCAGCCGGGGCCTCACCCCTGCCCCCCTGCTCCCCCGGGGGAGACCGAGGGCCGCCTCCTGGTCGCTGTGGGCACCCGGGGGCACCCCCAGAGTCACACGGGGATCGGGACCCTGGCTAAGGCGACCCCCAGGGAGGCGGGTGGGCACCAACTCAGCCCTGGGCGCCCCCGAGGGCCGGCGCAGAGCAGGCGCCTCCTCCAGGGCCCCCGAGACCCTGTCACCACCTCCCGGGGGCGGCCGGGCCCCAGGCTGCTCCCCCCTCGCAGTGCTCCCGGGCTCCTGGTTCAAACGGGCCCTTTTCATCTCAGTCTAATTCTGTCTCCGGGAACGCCGCGCCTGCTTGGGATGCAGGCGGCGCCCGGCTGTCAGCACGGCGCCCGCAGCCGCTGCCGCCTCTTATTTATAATCCCGCTCAGATTAATGAATGACAGTCGTTCTCATCACAGGAAATTTGATTAATCAATTTAAACGCTTAATCACCGCGGCCTTGCTCCGCGCGGAGCGAGGGGGTCCCGGCCGGCGGCTCGGCAGGGGCGCCTGGCTGGGGGGTGCAGGTCCAGGCCTCGGGGCGGGGGGGAGGGGCGGTCAGCCGAGCCCCCGAGGGATAGCAGGGGCAGGAGGAAGAGGCCCGGATGGCCCGAAGGACGAGCACCAGGGCTGGGCCCGGAGCAGGGGCCCGAAGCCAGTTCCCAGCCCAGCAGCCCGGCCAGGCCCGGCCCTGGCTACGCGGCCACTGGGGCATCCGGGCGCTGACTCCCAGCCCGCCTTGTCCCGAGGGGCCTCCCTGGTCACCAGCCGCCTCTCAGCACCCAGGAACCCGGGTCTCGAAGGGGTGGGTGAAGGCGAGCACCAGATGGGAGGGAGGAAAAGGAGGAATAAAGCAGACAGAAATACCAGGGACAGACGACAAGGAGGGTCACAGCAGGAGAGGGAGGGAGGGAGGAAGAGAGGGAGGGGGAGGGAGGGAGGGAGGGAGGGAAAGAGGGAGGGAGAGGGAGGGAGGGGGAGGGAGGGGGAGGGACGGCTGGGGAAGGCAGGCTGCTGGCACGGGCCCGGCCACCCCTTCCTGTGGGGGCATGGGCTCTGCCCAGGCGGGGGGCCCTGCAGGCCCCAGGGGGACAGAGGAGCTGCCCACCCGCGGCTCAGGGGGGCTGCCCGGGGGAGCCGGGCCCTGTGCCAGCAGGCTCCTGCCTCTGCCCTCTGCCCTGTTTGCAGACGAGTCCGGCCCGGGGTCGGCTGTGCCCCCAGCAGTGCCCGTCTGGGACACTGGGGTCAGCGCCTTCAAGGCGTCCTTGCTGGGCTGCAGGCGCTGGCCCGGGGGAGCGGAGAGGGGGCCAGGGGGGCCCGGCCCGAGCTCCAGCCTGGGGGACCTGCCCTGCCCACGCCAGGCTCGTCTCGGAGCCCCGGGAGCTGAGGCCGGCCGAGGGCATGGGGGGTGGGGATGGGGTTCGGCCATCAGACCCCCACTCGCCTACGTCACCCGCCCCCGTCACAGCCCACCCCACTCTGGGGCTGCTCCCGTCCTCTGTGCCCCTCCCGGTCAGCCCCCAGCCGGCCGACGCACCAGGCCCAGCTCTCTCCCGGGTCTGGGCTGAGAACATGAGGACCCCCGTGGGCGGCCCCCGGCCCCGCCTTCCGGCACGGGCTGGGCGGGCCGCAGGAGCCGCAGCGGATTCAGTCAGGCTGACGCACGGCCACAGCACGCAGAGATATTTCATAGTTATCCCTTTAGAAACTATTGTAAAGGGAATATAACGAGGACGTTGCAAACGAGCCGAGTATTTCCTTCTAACCTGACAGCGAAAGCGCGTCGAGAGGCGGCACGAGGCCCCGGCGGGAGCCGGCCCGGGCGGGGTGACGCCCCCTCAGACGGGGGCAGGAGCGGGGCCCGGGCACCTGTCCCGGGTGGGCGTCAGAGCGCGGCCCGGGCACGGGTCAGGCACCGGACGGGCCTGTAAACATGGCGTCGTGCAGAGTCGGGGGCTTTGGGGACAGACACGATGTCGCTGGGGTCACGGGAGAGGGGGACTCCGAGACATCTGAATGGGAAGGAGCATGCGGGGGCCCGGCTGGAGGGGAGGCTGCCTCATGCAGGCCTCCCGGATCTCTGCTCTGGAGCCGACCCGGCCCAGCCCTGAGCAGGAGGGCACGAGAGCGTGAGAGCCCGTCCCTGGTCAGCCAGCGGCAAAGTCCCGGTGGCAGACACTGCCCCGAACAGGCTTCTGTGCCCCCCACTTGAGCCCCCAGACCCCGAGGCCTCAGCGACCACTGAGGGTCAGCTGCCCCCAGCCCCCGTCGACGCCTCGCCCGGAACCTTCCCCAAGAGGCCGTTTCCAGCAGCGCCACTGGTCTGGGTCCTGGAGTGGGTGGCACCCCCTCGTCCCGGGCGCCCCCGAGCCCCAGCAGTAGGGGGGGTCCCTCCCACCCAGGGGCACCCGCAGTTCACACCGTCATCCCCGACTTCATGCCAATATATTTTGTTGTTGTGTTTGGCAAAAACAAACAAACAAAAATAAAAACCTAAAAACAACAAACCAGAGAAGCAAGCGGCCGGGGAGGGGTTTGTAACCATCACACGAAACTTAAAAACTGCCCCTGGGCCAGACGACACCCAGTGGGTCAGAGAGCCCTGCTCCGTCCCTCGGGACAGCCTTCTCCCCTGGGTGCTGGGTGGGTGTCGGGGGCGGCTCTGCCGCAGACTCGGGGTCCGGCTCCCGGCGGGGAGAGCAGGCGCCAGGAGGGGCGGTCCCTGGGCTGCTCGGCGCCCGGCACACCGGGTCACTGGGGGCTCTGCTGACCCCGCGGGAGTCAGAGCTGGCCCCGCGCTGGGCCTCACCCACCTCTGGCGGGGGCGGGGGTGTTGTAGGGCATCAAGCCCAGGGTGCAGGAGACGGGATGGGGGTGTCGCAGGGCCGGGTCCACAAGGGCAGCGGGGGTGAAGGGACCCCCGGAGGGCACTGGGCGGGAGCCCAGGGAAGGTGGTGACCAGGCAAGATGCCTTCAGGGTGGCCAGACTGAGGCGACCCCGGGGCTCGCTGGGGGCCGGGGCACCTGGGGAGGCAGCTGGGCCCGGGGCAGGCGCCTGCGGCAATGCCCAAGGAGCCGGAAGACACAGACACACCGGGGGCTTCACGGGCAGCGGCACCACGCAAGGGGGTCAGTGGTTCTAGAAGCTTCTCCCACTAAGGCTCGCCATCGTCCCCCGGTGAGGCAGATGCAGCTGGGATGGCGAAGTGTCAGGCGCGGCCTGGAGGCGGTGACAGGCGACACGGCACGAGGCAGTGTGGGGGCTGGGGGTCCCGCCAGGGCGCACCCCAAGGAAACAGGCGGCAAGAAGGGCGGGCTGAAGGCGCCCGCGTGAGACACGGTCCGCGTGTCCAGGGAAGCCCGGGCGGCCCCGGGGGGACTGACGCGCAGAAGCTGCTCCGGACACGGCGTCTGGCCGCCTGGACCGGGGATGCGGCTGCTGGGAAGTCCGTGCCCACGGCCCTGCCCCAGCCGTGGCCGGGCGCCATGCGGCACTTGGCTGGGAGGCAGCACCCCCTCTCCTGCCCCGGCCCCGCGCCCGGGAGAGACGGCCATGGGGCTGTGGGGGCTGGGAGGCACCGTCTCTGGCTTTGCAGGAGTGGACGGCCCCGGGCACCCCGAAACACAGCCTTCTCCCCAGCAAGCACGGCGGCTGCAGCCCAGAGAGCCAGGAGGGGCGTCTGGCCCCAGGACCCTCACACAGCACGTGAGCGGGGCTCTGAGGCGCGGGGCTTTGGGGCAGGTTGTTACGGCAGCGATTGAGAAGAGCAGCAAAGGGGCCGGAGTGATAGCACAGCGGGGAGGGCCTTTCCCGGCACTCGCCCAACCTGGGTTCGATTCCCAGCACCCTGGAGGGTCTCCTGGGCACCGCCAGGAGAGAGCCCTGGTGCAGAGCCGGGAGGAACCCCTGGGCATCGCCGGGTGTGGCCCAACAAGCCAAGATAAATAAACAAACAAATAAAAAGAGCAGCAAAACCCACACCGGAAGGGCCAGAGAGATGGTCCAGCAGCAAGCAGGGCGCTGGCCGTGCACGTGGTCAGCCCTGGCTCAGCCCCCACGCCCGGCCGGGGTGATCTCAGCCTACGGAGCTGGAGCAGGCGCTGGGCGTGCCCGGGGGTGGTGCAAAACCAAACACAAGACAACAAAAACCAAACCCCAAACAACAATACAAACAATGCTTATTTTTACAAATTGTGTATGTGGTGTGTGTGTGTGTGTGTGTGTGTGTGTATGTGTGTGTGTGTGTTGCTCGGAGCAGTAGCACTATGGAGAAGGCCTTTACCGCGCGCCTGTTGACCTGGGTTCAATCCCTGACACCTCATCTGACCCCACCAGGAGGGATCCCAGAAGACAGAGCCAGGAGCAAGCGCCGGGCACTGCCAGGTGTGGGCCCTCTAAAAGGTAGGGTTGGGTGGGCAGTCCAGCGGGGAGGGCGTTGGCCTTGCACATACGACCCCCTGAGCACCACCAGAAGGAGCTCCTGAGTGCAGAGCCAGGAGTAAGTCCTGAGCACCAACCAGATCTGACCCGAAAATAAATGAATTAAATAAGAACTGCCGGAGGGGTGAGAGTGCACGGTGGCCGGGGCGCCCTGCGAGCGCGCAACCAAGCCGGGTTTGATCCCCAGCACTGCGTGGTCCCCAAGCCCCCCAAGCCCCCCAGGGGCCAGCCGCAGGGCTGGGGGGGGGCCTCCTCAGCATCCCGAGAGGGCCCCGGCGTGCTCCCCCAGCCCCAGCTGCGCCTTGGAAACAACTCCAAGAAGCACCCGGCCTGTCCTGGGGCGCCGGGACGCGGCGGCAGAGGGTAGGGGACAGCTGTCTGGGCTCAGCACCCAGGAGAGGGCCCCGCCCAACACCTGGGGCCCAACACCGGACCCAAGGGAGCCCCCAGGGCGGTGGCACAGCAGCTCCTCGCCTCAGCGGGCAAGGATGGAGGGGCGGGAGGAGTAAATCCACGGAGTGAGTCCGTTGGTTGAAGAGTCATAAATGGCATCTGACTCAGCCAGTCAGTTCTCGCCAGGCTGCTGGGGCATTAGAAATGGCATCTGACTCAGCCAATCAGCTCCTGCGGGGCTGGAGGGCGTCCTAAATGGCGGCTGTCTCAGCCAATCAGTCCTCACGGGGCCCGAGGGCATTCTGAGTGGCACCTGACGCAGCCAATCAGCTCCTGCAAGCTGCGGTCTGCCTGCAGACAGCCGGAAGTCTCTGGAGCGAGTGGCTCGCACCTGGCTGGCCGGGAAGGGGCCAGGCTCGGTGGACAGGCCTGGGGACATCTCTGTCCTTGGCGCACTTTCTATTTTTTGTACTGCCCTGGGTGGGGCTGCCGGGGTGGGATACACACCAGCCACGGCTGAGCTTCCATGTCTGCGGCACCCGGGTTTCTGCACCCCCGGCTGCTTCCCAGACCCCGTGCAAGCGGGGGTCTGGGGGTGGGGGAGATTCCAGGCTGGACAGGGTGCCCGGCGGATGACCCTCTGCTGCCCAGGGTGTGGGGAAGCGACTGCGACAGGGACAGTGGCAGAAGGGGGCGAGAGGGGGAGAGGAGTGAGCAGAGAGGAGCAGCGGGGCTGGGTGGCCCAGTGGGGAGCGCCAGGGTCTGCCTGGCCCGTGTCTGCACGGCGGGTGGCCCCAGGGCGCCACCTCCCCCTCATGCACCCCTTGCTCCCCCTTCCCTGAACCTCAGAGAGGCCGGGACTCGCACAGAATAAACAGGATTTGTGTCGGGGTGCAGGGCCCTTCCATCGCAGGGGACACAGCCCGCCCCCACCTTCGCAGTGACCCCAATCTCTGTCTGGGCTTTGGGGAAGCCCCACACCTCCCAGTGACCCCCAGCCCCGTCTGTGCTGCACGTGGAACCAGAAAAGAAGCGAATTTCTCCTTCTTGTGTTAGGATCTGCCCCTGTATGAGCGGCAGCATCGGTCAGAGCCTGCAGGGCAGCCGGGAGCAGCGGGAAGGAAAACGGGGCCCACGTGCTGCACAGGTGACGCCCCAACGCCCAGGATCAATCAGCAGGGTGGTGCCGAGATGGGGGGGGCACCCGAGCCCCCTGGCTGGTTCCACGCGTGGTGCCACTGTCTTAGAAATCAACCAATCCTACCATTTCTCTGGGAAAGCAAAGGAAGCAGATTGCCAGAAACAATTTTGCAAGAGAACAGTCGCCCTCTCGATTCCAAGACGTCCTATAAAGCTCCCGTCATCAGGAGCGCGGAGCTGGCAACGGGACTGAGATCGATAACAGTCCAGAAATAGAATCCTCTGGACACGGTCAATTGATTTCCCAGCAAAGCGGAATGGCAGTTCAACGGGGGAGAGAGGGCCGTCCCCGTCTCCAGCCCGGGAGGGACCGGACGGCCACCGGTGACGAAACAGCCTCCATCCCTACCTCAGACCATAGACGGGCGTTAAGGCAGAAGGCCGAGGGTAGGGGAAGCGCGTGGAAAACGCCCTTGACCGGGGGGATCCGCACTGCTCCCGGGAGACGCCCAGGGAGGGTTTATAAAGGAGCGAAAGGGTCACTTGGGTGTTGCCAAAACCCAGAATGCGTATTCGCTGAGACGCGGCTGGGGTCAGACGCCGGAACGACCACACGTGGCGGGATCCGTGTTAGAATGTGGGAGACGCCCTCCGGACCCCTGAAGGTTGGTCAGGAGTCAGGCGGCACCCGGGCCCGAAAACAGCTCGGGCTTCCTGGGCTGGGAGGGACCCCGGGATGTGGGGGATGTGGGGAGCTGACGACAGGCCGGGCTGTGGGGCACGTGGGCACACGTGGCAGGGCGAGGGGGCCAAGTGCCCGGGACGGGACCCAGGATGGAGCTGCTGCACGTGCCACACGTGTCACTCGAGCCACGTCCCCAGCCAGGACCCGGGTCTCGATAGTGGGGGCCAGGGCCAAAGCTCCCCCGGGACCCAGAGAGGGGTCCCCGAAACTAAAGAGCACGCCTGGCTCTGACCTCCACGGGACAGGGTGGGGGGTGAGAAACAGGCTGTGAAGGAGCAGTAGGGGCTGGGCCCCCAGGAGAAGGTTCCAGAAACAGGCAGACACTGGGGCTGGACCCCGGGAGGAGGTTCTAGAAGCAGGAAGACACTGGGGCTGGGCCCTGGGAGAAGGTTCTAGAAGCAGGCAGACACTGGGGCTGGGCCCCAGGAGAAGGTTCCGGAACAGGCAGACACTGGGGCTGGGAGCAGGGAGAAGGTTCCGGAACAGGCAGACACTGGGGCTGGGAGCAGGGAGAAGGTTCCGGAACAGGCAGACACTGGGGCTGGGAGCAGGGAGAAGGTTCCGGAACAGGCAGACACTGGGGCTGGGAGCAGGGATCCGCCCCTTCCAGTGTGGCAATGCCCGTGGTGGGGAGGATGGGCGCCCCGGCCCTGGGTGTGGAACGTGCCAAATGCCAGCCCAGACCCTCGCGCCCACAGGCTGTCTCCTCTGGGGATGGGGGTAGGGGGCGGGGCTCTCAGGCACCCCTCCCTCCGGGGCACCAAGGGGGGCTCCAGGGAGGGCCCTGGCCTGGCACCTGTCACCGACAGCCCGGGTTAGGGTCGGCGGTGTCTGAGCCGCTCACTCCCGGGCGGCATACAGCCCCCGCACGGTGGCCTTGGGGGGCCTCGGACCCTCCTGCCCTACCGTGCTAGCCCCTAGCGCTGCCCCTGACACCCGTCATGGCTGCCAGTCCCCGCCCGAGAGACGTCCAGGGGAAGGCGCCTCTCCGGTATGTGTCTGACCCTGGTTTGATCCCCAGCACCGTGGCGGGTCCCTCACACACCTCCTGGAGAGACTCCTGAGCACTGAGTAAGCCCTGAGCACCAATGCGTGTGGCTCAAATTACACAAACAAAAATCAAAGCATAAAGTGGCTGGTCCTGGGACAAAGAGAAAGCCCAGGGGTTAGCGGACGCTTTGCATTAACAACCCAGGTTTGACTTCTGACACCACGTGGTCCCTCTAGCATAACTGGGTGCGACTCTGGAGTCCCCCGAGTAGCCAAGGGTGGCCTGGGTGGTCCCTGACACAGCAACATCCTCAGGGCCCACTGGACCATCCAGCTGGTTGACCGGGAATTTCTAGGGGTAGCCCCCAGTCACCTGATCACGCGCCAGAGGTTCCCTGTCCCTCCGAAAGAGAGAAGGAGGAAGGGGGAAAGAGAGAAGGGAGAAAAGAAGGGAGGGAGGGAGAAGGGGAGAGAGGAAGAAAGGAAGGAAAGAAGGAAGGAAGGAAGGAAGGAAGGAAGGAAGGAAGGAAGGAAGGAAGGAAGGAAGGAGAAAGGGAGGAAGAAAGAAGAAAGGAAGGAAGGAAGGAAGGAAGGAAGGAAGGAAAGAAGGAAGGAAGGAAGGAAGGAAGGAAGGGAGGGAGGAAGGAAAGAAGGAAGGAAGGAGGAAGGGAGGAAGGGAGGTAGGAGAAAGGGAGGGAGAAGGGAGGGAGGAGGAAGGAAGGAGGAAGGAAGGAAGGAGGAAGGGAGGAAGGGAGGTAGGAGAAAGGGAGGGAGAAGGGAGGGAGGAGGAAGGAAGGAGGAAGGAAGGAAGGAAGGAGGAAGGAAGGAAGGAGGAAGGGAGGGAGGGAAGGAGGCAGGCGGGGGAAGGAAGCGGTCAGTGTAAACCTGCCTCTCTGCCACATCTGTCCCCTCCGCAGTCCGCGCTGTCCGCAGAGCCCCGCGGGGTGTCCTGGCCCCGTCTGCGCATCCCTGCCCGTCTGCAGGGCTGAGGCTGCCGACACAGCGAGCGCACAGTGAGCACAGACACCGGGATGGCCCCGCTGTGCACGGGGGAAACTGAGGCCCAGAGGGGCTCCTCACGTGCTGGGCAGAGGGCCGGCGGCCTCTCACTCAGGGCAGTGGGGCGGGCGGCCGCACCCCAGGGCCCCCGTCCAGCCACCAGGAAAGCAGCAGGGTCCGAGCCCTGCACGGCCCCACGACAAGAACAAGGGTGTGATGTCCGGTACCCGCTGACGGGGGCGCGGGGGGGGGGGGGCAGGCCCAGTGTGAGGCGCAGCCGGGCCGGGCCGCAGAAGATGCCGGAAACCCTTCAGCCAGGCCCCCCACGGGGCAGCTTTTATCCCAAGATTAAGCCAAATTCCTTCCCGGTGTCGCCTCTTTTCCGTGCGGGCTGACCCATCCAGGTTTACCGGCACCTTCTGGAACCCGTCCCCCCGCCCTCTCCCCGCGGGCCCAGACTGAGCCGGTCAGAGGCGGGCGGGCGGCTTGGGAGGCGCGTCCCCACCCCCCGAGGTCACGCCAGTCTCGAGGGGCTGGGTGGGTCCAAACTCAGGGCTGCCCACGGAAGTGTCCGGAGGAACAGTCTCTGACGGGGAACCGTTCTTCCCGCGCGGGGGTGGGTGCTCCGTGCCCGGGGGCCCCGCCGTGGGGGGGGGGATCGAACCCGGGGCCTCTGGGATGCAGCGCGTGTGCCCAGCACTGCCCGCGAGGCCCGGGAAGGTCAGTCTCTGCCTGCAGGAAACAGACTCACGGGCCCCCCCGGGAAACCCTCCGGCAAGGCCCGATTTGCATATAAATAATGGACATGTCGGAACATACGATGTCTGGATTTGGGGCTTCATCCTCGGAGCTGAACGCGCGCCGAGGAACCGGCTCCTCTAATTCCGGCCGCGCCCCTGCAGACTGGGTCCCGCCAGCGCCAGCGCGGGCAATTAATTAAGCCGCTGCCGTGCCTGGGAGCGGGGCGGCTGCGGAATGCAGAATCGCCCTTGCCGCGCTGCCGTTCACTTTGCAGCCCGTTTCGGCTGGGCTGCAGCCGCAGCCCCCGGGAGGCAGCGCGGGCGGGTGAAAAATGAGCCTCGGAGGAGGCCAGGCGGCCTTCCCGCTGCAGGACGGGGAGATGGAGGTGGCAGGAGGCAGAGAGGAGCGCGGGGCAGCCCGAGACATGCCCGTGCCCACGGCCCCGCGCTGCCCGCCCGTGCCCATGTCCTGCCTGGCTGGGGCCCTCCGAGGCTCCGGCCCTGCAGCCCCCCCTGCCCCCGGCCAGAGACCCCTCTCCATGCTCCTCACTCCTTGGATTTATTCTCCACTACTTGGTCGGGGACCCACGTCCCGTGGTGCTCGGGGATCACTCCGGCTCTGCCCTAAGGGGTCACTCCTGGTGGGGCTCAGGTTCGGGGATGGAACCCAGGTCAGCCGTGTGCGAGGCAAGCGTCCTTCCCGCTGTGCCCCTCCCCGGTCCCCGTTCCCTGGATTTATGGGGCGTCCCCCGAGGAGAAATGCCCCAGAGGGAGTGAATCTTGGCAGATAACGATGCCCTCACCAGATTTTGGCTGGTAATAAAAACACGGCGCGGGGGCTAGAGGTGGGTCTCAGTGAAGGACCCCCTCACCTGGCTCTGCCAGACCAGAGGAACATGAACTCCTGAGAACACACAGAGCCACTCACTGCCCACGGCGGGCCCCCTGGGACCCCACTCTGGAAAACCACCAGCTATTTTTGAAGCCGAGTTAGGAAACCGCCTGTGCTCGGGGAATAAGGATGGGCCTGGCGTGAGAGGCGCAGCTGAGCTCACCGGCACGGCAGAAACCCGGCAGCGACGGGGAATTGTCTGCACCGAGGCGGCAAATGCCAAACGTGTGGCAGACGTACAGACCCTGTCACGCGTGGGCACTGTCCTACCGGGTGACAGTGGGCCAGCCTGGGGCACGGGGAGCCTGGTTCTCCCAGCGCTCCTGCCCTGAGCCCCCCCGGGTGGCACCGTGCGGGCCGGGCTCTGGGCTCACCGTCCAGAGGGAATCTGCTCCCCCCTGCGTCACCCTCTGATCCCGCCCCTTCCTTCCTCGCTGCGGTTGTGATTCTGGTTGGGGACTGGGGGGTCTGGGGGTCCCCTCGTCACCGAGGGCCGCTCAGTGGCATGAGTCACCTTCACGGTTCTGTGCTGGGGCGTCTGCTCTCACTGCCCCCAGGCACGGCCCCCGGCCCCAGCCTGTGATGTGGGCACAGGTCTCCCGAGCCTGGGGGAGCCCGTCTGAGGGTCTCGGGGCAGGAGAGCTCGGCTGTGGATGGACGCACGGACGGACGGACAGACCAGGCTCTGGGCAGCTGCCCCTCGGCCACCCCGCCTGTCGCTCCTGTCCTCCAGAAGCCGGGACGTGCCGTCAGGGGAGGGTCAGTACCTCCCCTCCCAGGAGCACGGGGCGGGCCGAGGCACGCCTGCCCGTCAGTCTGATGCCCCACTGAGGTGACTCCTCCCCCTGGCAGCCCCAAGGGTCGCGCCCCCAGGGTCCCCGAGCTGCTCTCCCGGCGCCCAGCAGTCACGCAGGACCGGAGGGGCCGAGGCAAGACCCACGAATCACAGCACGGAGCCAGGCCGCGCTCTGCTCCCGACACCCAGGCAGGGCCGGAGTCCACGGGGCTCGGGGGCTCTTGGGGACCCTGATCAGCCACGGAGTCCCCACCCCACAGCCGCAATGCTGGAGACACTGACGGCTCAGCTGGGCAACGGGGGGAGTAACGGGGGGGGGCGCCAGGAAGGTCCCGGATGAGGCAGCAGACGAGGGTCCCCACGCTCGGCCCGCTGAGTCCGCCCCCGGGGCCTACCCTCCGGCACTGCCCTCGCCCCCATCGTGGCTGACAAAGGGGGCCGCGAGAGGCCACCCAGGAGGCTTCCTGATTTTCTGGGGCCGGAGAGATGGTTCAGTGGGCAGGGCACGCGGCTCTGCACACAGCCAAGCCGGCTTCCATCCCCAGCACCCCACATACCCTGAGCCCGTCAGCAGTGACCCCTAGCCGG
The DNA here is from genome assembly GCF_027595985.1 of Sorex araneus. Taxonomy (NCBI): domain Eukaryota; kingdom Metazoa; phylum Chordata; class Mammalia; order Eulipotyphla; family Soricidae; genus Sorex; species Sorex araneus. Next base: position 2,477,339 of record NC_073306.1, on the reverse strand, counting down.
GGACAGCTCCTTTCTGAGTCGGCCGCCTCCTGCCCGGCCACTGGCTGTCGCCCTGTCCACCACCGGTCACGGCCCGGAGACAGCGGCCTTCTGGCCTCCCACCCGAGGGGCAGCCTGGGGCCGGGTTGCCATGGCAACAGCTACTCTTCCAAACTGGGTTTGGCTTCCGCCCGCCGAGGCCACTGGCCCAGCAGCGGGACCCGCGCCCTGACCCCGGGGAAGGACAAGCTTGCACAAAGGCCGTTTCTCAAATGCCCCCAAGGAAATGATGGCCACAAATGCATTAGTTCCCCCTTTCCAGAACCTTCTAGTACCTTCTAGGAACACGCAGCTCCACCCAGGAGCCCCGGCCTGCCATCAGGCTGCAGACACGGAGTGCAGGGGGGAGGTGGGCCGGGGGCTCCCACCCTTGTCTGGGGGGCCCTGCGCGATGCTGGTTCCGGGGCCCACACCTGCCTCCCTGCCCTGCCCTGGAAATGCCAGGGACCTCGGAACCTTCTGGAAGGCGCGGACCACCCGCGTTGGGGAGCAGTGGCCATGGAGGGGGCTTCGGTCCTCGGGTACGACCCTCCTCGCCCCTACCCGCGCCCCGTCAGCCCAGTGATGCCCACGCTGCCCGTTGGAGGTGAGCCTGCAGGTCCTTCTGTCCCCGGCACCCACCTGGGGCAGCTCGTCCTGCAGGACGGGACCCCGCCTGCGCCTCGTCCCCGCCGCCCGCGACCCCAGCCCCTCCTCTCTCGGCCCGGCCCCGCTCCGAGCCGCTCGGCTCATCCCGTCCGTGGGAGCGTTTCTCTGTCTCCCGGGAAACTGGGGCTGCCCCGCGGCGAGGGAGGACGAATCACTGTGCCCGGCTGAGCGCGGGCAGAGCGCAGACGTCACCGCCTCTCAGCCGTGCAGGACGAGCCTCTGCGCCCACAGCCCGGGCGAGGGGCCGCGCCGGCGGGCGGGCGGGCGGGCCCTCCGCCTCAGAGCCCCCCCGAGCCCACGGTCCCCACCAGGCCCCAAGGCCAGCAGCCAGATGCTGGCCAGGCTGCGGGGGCTCCCGGCTGCCCCACCCCTCCCTACCGCCCTGTGCGAGGGGGCAGCCCAGGTGGGGGTCCGCGCAGAAGGGACGCCGGGGTGGGCTGGGGACGTGAGGGCGAGGCGCGACCCCCGTGGAGACCAGCGGCCACCGCCCAGCTGACCGTGTCTCCCCCCTCCCCGGCCTGGGCCCCTCAGCCCGGTGTGACCTGTCCACGCCCACCCCCACGAGGCCGGCGGTCAGTGAGGCTGGGAAGGGAGGCGCCCAGCTCATGTCCTGGGGCCGGGGGGCTGGGAGCGGGGTGGGTGGTTGGGGGTGGAGACGCTGAGTCGGGGTCCCTGCACCCTGGCGAGTCCCACCCCCCTCCTCCCTGCCCGGCTCCTCAGGGTCAGGGGCATCAGGGCTGGCTGGGAGGGGGCAGCTTACAGGGGACCCCGACCCTCCAGTGGGGCGGGGCCGGGGGCAGATGGGAGACGGGGCCAGTGCGGGGTGGGCGTGGGGAGTCCCTGTTTCCTGGGCCCTGGCTGGCCGGGAAGGGGCAGGGGCCCTGTGGTCACTGAGGGGGCAGTGACCGCTGCCAGGGCACTGCCAGGAAGCGCCATTTGGTGCCCGGGATACAGGAGATAGCATCCCCAGAGGCTTGGGGTGGGCGTGGGGGTCCCCCCACGGGGGCGGGGGCAGCGCCTCCTGCTTGGGTGCTGGCCGCTTCTATTGAGGTGGTTTTGGTTTGGGGGCACCCCAGCAGTGCTCAGGGCTGACTCCTGCCTCTGTGCTCAGGGATCATTCCTGGAAGGGCACAGGGAGCCCGAAGGGGTGTCGGAAATCAAGCCCCTGTGGGTCGTGTGCACGGCCAGTGCCTGGCCCCTGCCCTACCTCTCAGGCCCTCAGGAGGGGAAACTGAGGCTGCTTCTGGGTGCCGGCCACGACACCGGCCCCATTCTGCACGGGGCGGTCGGGGCCTGCACTCCGCTCGGGACAGGAGGGGGCCGCGGGGGGAGCAAAGGCTGCGTGTGGCGGGGGGCAGGGGTGCTGAGGGGGGTGCCGTGTGCCATGACCCCCCTCCAGCCCACAGCACCGGAGCCCCCGGGGATGGGCAGGGCAGAGGGTCTGGACCCAGGCGAGGAAGGAGCAGCCCCCGCCCAGGCCTGAGCCCCGAGTGTCAGACGTTGGCGGTGGCCTGGGTGGGCCTGGGGGGTCTGCAGGGCGCCCCCGCCCTCAGTGACAGGGCTGTGAAGGACACGCGTTCGGGGCCGTGGGTGGATTTCTGGGGGTCGACGGGGGGTTGAGCCCCAGGAAGCCCCCGGCTGCTTCCAGCCACACACAGGGACACAGGGACTCGGGAGGTGGGAGGAGTCTGCACCCCCAGACCCCAGCGACCCCAGAGCAGCCCCTCAGCCCGTGGCGACATGCAGGGGGGCGTGGGGTCACGACGCGGAGGGGGTGCACTGCGGGGTCGGCACTGTGACAGGGCTGCTGCGGCACGAGATCTGCAAGGCGGGTGTGACTCCGCTAGGACGCAGCGAGGACCCCCCCACGTGGCACGCCCCCAGGCGGACCCCCTCCTCGCTGGGGGATGCCGCGTGCCTCGGGGACCCCCGGCGGTGCGTCCCCCTTCCCTGCGGGGCGTGCGTGCTGCTCACGTGCCTTTATAACCCCCCGCGCCCCCATTACACGCCGAAGCCCCCGGAGTGGGGCAGAGGCTGCCCCGGCCATGAAGCAGGAGCGAGGGGGGGCTGACGGCTCCGCCTCTCCTACCCCAGACGCCGGGAGGGGGCGGCGTCCCCGCAACACCCGGCCCACGTGCCGGGCAGCCGGCTGCCGAGTTTCACCTCTTTGGCGACTCGGGACGTAACGGATAAGGTTGACCCACGGGGTGGACCCTCCTGCCACGTCAGGGTGAGGCGGGCAGGGCCGCGGGCCCCTCGGCTCCGGTGACGGACCCCAGCACCTGTCACCCACGCGGGCCACGCTGGTCACTCCAGCGGCCACTCCGACGGGGCATCTGGTCACTGCATTTAGTCGAGAGGGTGGCCTGGCTGTGCCTGGCCCCGCAGACGGCAGCCCAGCGTCTCCAGCACCCACAGGTGACCGTCCTGTGAGCAGGTGGCGACTGTGTCCCCTGGGCTGACCTCTGCGGGGCGCGCGGGCGGCCACACTGGGCAGCCGCAGGGCAGCAGGACCCGGAGACGCCTGCACGGGCAGGCACGTCCTTGCAGGGACCAGACCCCATCCCAGGGACCCCCTTGGTCCCCTGAGCCGCCAGGGGAGGCTCTTGAGCACAGAGCCAGCAGGAAGCCCGGGGGGTCCTCGCTGCCCGCTCAGGGACCCTGGCACTGTGCTCACTGCCCCTCTGCTCCAAGCACTGCAGCAGGAGCAGCGGAGCCCCCGGGCGAGGTGAGAGTGCCGTCAGGACCCCCTTAGATGGGGCTCCATGCAGACGGCTTCCGTGGCAGACACAGCCCAGCACCGGGTGGCCCCGCTTCCCTGCTCCGGCCCCCTGCCCGCCCCCCGGCACTGGGCAGATGCGCCTGCTCCAACGGGACCCCAGCCCCAGGCAGCAGCAATGCGGGTGGACGCAGAGGCCACGAGGGACAGGGCTGGGACGGGGGCGTGGGTGGCCAGGCCGGGCCCCCCCGCGGGCCTCACTCCCTGGCCTGAGTGCAGCCGAGCCCGGCAAGGGCCCCGGGGCGCGGGGGGTCTGTGTGTGCAGAGGATGCGGCCGCCTGCAGGGGGCGCCTGGCGTGGACACCCCGGGGCAGATCAGGGCTAGTGACAGGCCATGGCTGCTCGGGGCAGAGAAGGGGACCTTGGCAGAGGCGAGGCCTGCGGGCTCGGCCCCGGAGGCGGAGGGCCCGGGAGGGTCACGGCTCTCCGGGCCGCTGCGTCCACCCGGGCCAGGCCAGGACCAGGTGCTCCCGCCGCCTGCTGCCGGGGCGAGCCGGGCGGGAGGGCTCGTGGGTGCCCGCCGTCAGTCCGGGGCCCCCTCCGCGCCCAGGGGCTCGCAGCCGCACCCCTGCTTTCCCCGGGGCTCTGCTCTTCACGGCAAACTGGACCTTTCGCTCTGAAGGAGTAATTACTCCCGGCCGAGAGGCTCTGACACGCAAAGTCACCTTGCCGGCACGGCCCCGCCCCCGCTGGGCCCCGTCCAGCCCCGCTTCCCGGCCCTAATGGAGGTCACCTCTCCGCAGAACTGGCTGATGATCTCCGAAATGACAAGCGCGGAAGCTCCCGTCAGCGGGATGCGGGCACGAGGGCAGCGGGCAGCGCAGGGCGGGGAGGGGAGGGCTCGCGGGGCGGCGGGGTGCAGGGGCGCGGGCTCGCCCAGGGGAGATGCGGGGCAGGGAGAAGGGGCTGTGTCCAGCTCCTCGGGGACCCGGGTCGCCCTGCCTCCTGGCTGGAGGCTGCATCGCCGGGGAGGGGGGAGGCCGGGAGGGCGCCCCCGGCCCTAAGTCCAGAGAATCCCGCACCCGAGCCAGTGCAGGCCCGGGGGGACCCCCAGCTCCCGCCAAGGCGGCCCCCGGGGGAGGGGGCGAGGGAGCTGCCCGGCCCTGCCTTGGGCCCCCCGCAGGCCCGGCTTCGGGGACGGGCTGCTCCCTGCTGTCGGCGGGGCCCCTCTGCCTGTAGCGGGCAGGGCCACCCCCGGGCGAGCATGCCCTTGGGGCCCTGGCAGGCCACCGAGGCTGACACCCATGTTCTGGGGGCACGACGGGGGCCGGGGTCACCCCAGGCCAGACACAGGGTCATCCCGCCCCGGGCGGGAGCTGCGGGGGCCTCTCTGGTGGGGTCAGACCCAGGGAGAAGGACCCCCACCCCCAGCCTGAACTCCCGGGGCGGCCCTGGGCCTGGCCGCTGGGCCCATCCGAGGGAAGGCCGAGCCCAGAGAGGGTCACTGTGCTGTCACCCGCCATGAGCCGCCACAGCACAGCCCGAGACCCCTGGCACCACCCTCACAGGCCACGAGAATCCCCGTCTCATCCCGCCCAGAGCAGAGCTGGGGGCCAGCAGGGGGCGCACAGCTGCCCTCAGCAGCACCTCCCGAGAGGGGCAGAGAGCCTGGGAGAGAAGCCACACACACACACACACACACACACACACACACTCACACACACACACTCTCACACACACATACACACATACACACACACTCACACACATACACACACTCACACATACACACACACACACTCTCACACACATATACATTCACACACATACACTCACCCACACATACACACATACACACACTCACACATACACACACACACACTCTCACACACATATACATTCACACACATACACACACTCACACCCACATACACACATACACACTCACACACACATACACACATACACACACTCACACACATACACACACACCCACATACACACATACACACACTCACACACACACACTCTCTCACACACATATACACTCACACACATACACACTCACACACACATACACACACTCACACACACACTCTCACACACACATACACACACTCACACACACACACTCTCACACATACACATACACACACATACACACACACTATCACACACACACACTCTCTCCCTCTCACACACATATACACTCACACACATACACACTCACACCCACATACACACATACACACACACTCACACACACACTCTCACACACACATACACACACACTCTCACACACATACACTCACACCCACATACACACATACACACACACTCACACATACACAGACATTCACAGTCATACACACTCTCACACACACTCACACTCTCTCACACACACTAACACACATACACACATTCACACACTCATACACATATACACTCACACCCACATACACACATACACTCACACCCACATACACACATCTACACACTCACACACATATATACTCACACACATATACATAGACTCATACACATACACACACCCACACATACACTGACACCCACCCATACACATATATTCACACACATATACATAGACTCATACACATACACACACCCACACCCACCCATACACATATATTCACACACATGTACACTCACACCCACACCCACACATGTACACCTCACACTCCACACAACCACACACACAGTCACACTAATATAGTCTCACACACAATCACACATACTCTCGTACTCAATCATACACACTCACACACATACATTTACACACTCACACAATCACAAGCACTCTCATACACTCACACACATATAGATATAATCGCACTTACACTATCACACACTCTAACATATACTCGCACTCGCTTTCACATATAATTACACAATACTCACTCACAGACTCCCACTCACATGCACTTTCACACAAGTTTCACATATACTCTCAGTCACACAGACACACACTCACACACAATCCCCTACATACACTCACAACACATTCACACACTCAACACTCACACCCATTCACATACACAATTATACACACATACTCTCAATACTACCATTCACTAACATATACTCTCACACAGGCGACACTCATACACATACACACACACACTCACACACCTCTCATACACACATACATTCTCACACACACACACCTACACCTGCACTCACACACATGCCTACTCACACACATACACACACTCACATACACAATTATACACCTACACTCACAGCATTAACATGCACTAATACACACTTGCCTCTTACACTCACACACACACACACACACACACATGCGCGCCTGGATGGCCGTGTCCTTCCTTGGCTGGGGCGGGGGGCGGGTGGGGCAGGGTCCCGGGCAGCTGTGCCGGAGGAGGCTCCAGTACCCGCCAGTAAAGTGTCACCTACTCGGAGTGGGAAGTGACACCGTGACCACTTCCGGGTGATTCTCAGAGGCCGGCACACGCGTGACAGGTTCGGGCCATCGTGCCCGGCGGGGGTGGAGGGGGCCCACATACAGAGTCTGGAAATTCTGCCCAGGGCCAGGGGGAGTGTCCAGTGGCTGGGGAAGCCTCGTGTGCGCGAGTCGGAGCCCTGCTGGGCGTCACCCCCCGCCCCGGCTGGGCCGGTGCCCTCCTCTCCCCGCATGCCCAGGGGCAGCTGCCCCTCCAAGACCCCCACACCAGGGCTGCCGCGGGCCCCCGGCGATGCTGCGGGGCCACCCTGGGCACACCCTGGGCTCGCGGGACCCCTGCTCGCTGCCCGAGGCGCCTCCTGTCCCCACCCTTCGTGCCCCGTGAGGGCACCTCACGTCTGCAGCGGGGGCACCCCGTTCCCGGGAGGGACCCCGAGATCCCAGGGCACGAATGGGCCCAGAGCCCCCGGGAGCTGGTCCAGGACCCTCCGGGGGCAACCTGCCCCCCCGTGCCCTTCACTGCCCCCTCCCTGTACCCGGTGGCCACAGCGGGGCTGCGCCCGGGAGCAGACCCCACCGGAGCTCGCGGGGGGCGGTTCAGAGCCGAGTAGAGGGAAGGGCTGGAAAGGCGGCAAGACCCCCCGGACAGGGCGCAGGGCAGGCTCTGGGGTCCCGGGAAGCCTGCAGGACCCGCCGGCCGCCCTCCCCCCCGCCGGACACGCACTTCCCGAGGGTCCCAACGCCAGGCCCCCGGCCCTGGCCCCCTCCTGGAGAAGCCACACGTGACCCGCGACGTGCCGGCTGGACGCCCCCGGAAGGCGGAAGGCAGCCCGAAGGCCAGGGCTCCGGGAAGTCCGGCTGACGGATGATCTTCTCCGAAAGGTCACCCCCAGATCCTTCCTCCATTCATTATTTATTAACCACCCCGAGACACGCGCATTCCATCAGATGCCCAGGTCGGGAGATGATGAAGCAGTATTTCACCGCCAGAGGCCTCTTAGAGGTGTTAACAAAAAGCTTACAAAGTGATTTCAACGTGTTACAAAATAATTTATTAAGAATTCGCTGCAGCTGACCATTAGGGAAGATATTAATCACCGGGTGGAAAGGGTGTAGGGAAAACAGCCCGGCCCGGGTCCGGGGGAAAACACAGACCACGGAGTCGGCCTTGACGGGCGCGACATGGGTGCTGCATGCGCCCGCTCTCGGGACACGAGGGGACGTCCCGAGTCCTGGCTCCTGGTAGAGCCCCCAGGCCAGCGGGCTGCAGGGCGGGTGTCTCGCTCCAGCTGGTGCCTACTAGGTACCGAGTCTCCAGGGCACAACACAGCTGCCTCCTCCACCCACACCCAATGGTGCACACCCCACTGTGCCCGCACCCAGTGCACCCACACGCAGTGCACCCACACGCAGCTGTGCCCACACGCAGTGCACCCACACGCAGTGCACCCACACGCAGCTGTGCCCACACGCAGTGCACCCGCGCAGCTGTGCCCACACCCAACTCTGTCCACACCCAGTGCACCCGCGCAGCTGTGCCCACACCCAACTCTGTCCACACCCAGTGCACCCACACGCAGCTGTGCCCACACCCAGATGCACCCACACACAGCTGTGCCCACACCCAGATGCACCCACATGCAGCTGTGCCCACACGCAGTGCACCCACAAGCAGCCGTGCCCACACCCAGCTCCGTCCACACCCAACTTTACACGTACCCGACTCTACCAACGGCCCAAATCCTACTTGCACCAACTCTGCCCATACCCAGCCCAAGCCACACCCAAGCTTACCACCCTCCAGTCTGCTCAGTCCAACCCACACCCAACTCCACAGACACACGCACCGAAGGCCACCCACACCCACAAAGCCACCCGTCCCCGACTCCCCTTGCACCCGTGCAACTACACCCTGCTCTCCCACCCCCACAGCTCCATGTACACCCAACTCTGCCCACACCCGTGTCCATATCTAGCCTCACCTACACCCACATATTTCCACACCCAACCTACCAGCACCCGACGCCACCCATACGAGACCTGTACCCGCCCACATCCAACCTGTACCCGCCCGTATCCAACCCTACCCACCCACATCCAACCCTACCCACCCATATCCAGCCTGTACCCACCCGTATCCAACCCTACCCGCCCGTATCCAACCCTACCCGCCCGTACCCAACCCGTACCCACCCGTATCCAGCCCATACCCATCCGTATCCAACCCTACCCGCCTGTATCCAGCCCATACCCGTCCGTATCCAACCCTACCCGCCCATATCCAGCCCATACCCGTCCGTATCCAACCCTACCCGCCCATATCCAGCCCATACCCGTCCGTATCCAACCCTACCCGCCCATATCCAGCCCATACCCGTCCGTATCCAACCCTACCCGCCCGTACCCAACCCGTACCCAACGCTCCACCGACTCGAGCCATAGCCACCAGATGGGCCAGCACCTGCTCTCCCGCCCGACATCTCTTCCTAAGCCCGCCAGCCGCACCCACACCCCCTCTTCCCTCGTCTCTTCCCACCCCGCCAACTCCCCCCACCCAGCTACCCACGACCGCCAGCATGCCTCACCCCCACCCCGCCCCCCGGCCCGGCCCCCTGCCACCCCCACAAGAGAGAGCCCGGTAAGACGAGGACGGCCGGCTACAAGCCATGTGGCCGGGCTGTGCGGGAGGGGCATGTGTTAGAGAGGGTGGACGCGGGGTTGTGTGGGACCAGGGCACTCCTGGACTGCTGGCACACGGACGCCCTGCACCCCCCGCCCCTGCAGGAGCCTCCAGTGGCCACTAAGGCAGACGGTGGGTGTGCACTTGTGGAACGGTAGCACCTAAGGGGGGGTTGCCAGGGCCACTGGGAAGCCGGGGACCCGGAGGGCCTGCAGCAGGCAGGGGGAGGGGTGGGGGGCGCACCCCGACCCTGGCGGGGCGGGTCCCCTCCTGCCTGAGACGCAGGTCGCGATGCATCCGAGCTCCCCGGCTGATACTGCAGGGATGAGCCACCTTGACCTTTCAGAAGGGTGAGTGGCGGGAGAGCGACGCCCGCGCTCTGGGCCCCCCACGCGGGAAGGGAGCCGTGCTCTCGGGAGGGGCCGTCACCCGCCCCCCCCCCCCCCCCCCCCCCCCCCGTAAAGCTGCTCTCCCCCGGGCAGCCTCGCCCTCGCCCTCGGGCCGTGCAGAGCCGGGCGCCGGCTCCACCCCCATCCCTCCCGGCGGGGCCTGGCACGCCAGCGACCCCCGAGCCCGCTGGCCCGACACCCCCCGCCCCGCTTTCCAGGGGCGCGTCCCCGTGAACGGCGGCGGTGCGGGAACCTGGGCGCGCAGATTTATGTGCTGCGGAGAACGACCCCATCAGCTCGGCAGTAAACTCCCCTCCGCCGCCGCGTGTGCCCTGACTGCCAAGTGGCTGCAGGGGGGCGGGGGGCGGGCAAGCCGCCTCTCCTGCCGCCAGGACAAGACCTGGGCCTGGGACGGGGAGAAGCGGCCCTACCTGCCAGCTGCCTGGGGTGGGGATCCGTGCCCCACCCCGTGTCCCCACCATGGACTAGGCAGCCGTGAGGGAGCTGTCACGGCCCCCCGCGGCCCCCCGGGGTGCACCTGAGGAGCTGGGCTGGGGGCAGTGGCCAGCCTGGCCTGGCCTGGGGGCAGAGACCGGGCGAGCGTCGAGGGTGTCCTCTGCAGGCAGGGATCCCCCGACCCAGGGAGCCCCCCTGAACCCACCTCTGGGGGACCCCCGGCTCCTGCCTTTTCCCTTTCTTGGTGCTTGTGAATTTCGTTGCCTTCGAATCCCTGCGGTGCTCCCCGATGTCCAGGGTGACGCTGTTTGGAGGGTCTTCCCCGGGCTTCCAGCTGGGGGGGTCTAGGGGTCCCCCAGACACGGGATTGGTGCATGGGCACATGGGGGTGGGCAGAGATGGGGCAAGGCAGCCCCTTGAGGGCAAGCGGGGGGCCCTGCTTCCCTCGACAGGTGCCGTCCTGTCCCCCGGCCCAGCGTTGGCCCCTGGGACAACACGAGGGAGAGCCGGGACCCCCATCCCCAGGGGTCTCTGGAGATTCTTCCTATGACACCTGAACCTGGTACCTCGCGGAGGCGCCAGCTGCTGCCTGACACACGGACAGATGGACGGACGGACGGGCAGATGGACGGACGGACAACACCCTGCAGCCGAGACGCCTGGGGGTCTCTCAGCCCAGAGCCCCTCCACGGCCGCGCCCCCACTTGCCCTCGCTCTGCGGAGACCCTGCTGGAAGCTCCACGGGGGGGGGAGTGTAGGGAGGGTCCTGAAACCTGGCCGAGGCCGGGCGCGATGCCCGGGTGGGCCCCAAAGATGCTGCTCCCGGGGGGCCACAGCCGGGGCCCAGGGCTGACTCTGCTCCGAGCATCCCGGGGCCTGGGCGGTGCCGGGGATGGACCCGGGTTCCTGCAGCTCCGGCCGCCAGCCGCCCTCGTCCTCAGCACAGGAGTCAGACGGTCACGGGGCCTGGGGCCTCGTTTCTGTCTGTTTCCTGCCCACAGTGCTGAGGCCGTGGAGGCCCCGGGGCCCGGCTCTGGCTCCGCTTGGCTCCTGGAGCCCTTTCCCTGGAGAGCCCCCCAGCACCGACGGCAGCTCTGCAGGGAGGCCAAAGACCCCGGCATGGGGGGGGGGCGTAGCAGTGCCTGTGTCGGACCCGCAGGCCCAGGGGCGTCCTCACGAGGTGGGGGTCGGGGGGGGCTGGTGTCGGAGCCTGGATCTGGCTTAACACACGGCTCGTGGGGCCAGAGAGGCGGCTCAGCCTTACGGCACTGGCCTGGCCCGCGGCCGACCCGGGTCTGGTCGCCAGCAGCCCGCATGGCCCCCGTGCCCTGCCAGGAGTGAGCCCGGGCACCGGTGGGTGCGCCCAAGGATAAAGTGGGTGCAGGAGCAGGCCGACCACGTCTCGCCCGCGTGCGGGCACCCTCGCCAGGGCGCTCACGGGAGGCTGAGGACTCACTCGCGGACCGAATGGCAGCAGGAGGAAGGGCCCGAGCGAGGCGGCCCGCAGCCCGAGTGAGCGCGTCTGGGCCGGGTGGAGGCCCACGGGCCATCCTGGGCACTGCCGGCGGGCGGCCGACACCCCAACTTCACCCCCCAGGGTCGCCCTGGCCCAGACGTGCCCCAGAGGAGAGAGAGACCCCTTCCGGGCTGGGCCAGCGCCCCGTCGCTAACCGGGTCTGACTCGCCCGCGGACCCCCGGGATCCGGCAGGCTCAGCGGCACCTGCAGCGTGGGGGGAGGGGCGAGGGGGAAGGAGACCCCGGAGTGCCCAGACCCCAGCAGAGAAACGGCCTCTGCAGCCCGTCCGATGGCCGACACAGATGCTTCTCCCGCCTCCAAGGGGGAAACGGGGTCTCCCAGGAACCTCCCCCAGCCGGCGGCTCCCCGCCCGCCCGCCTCCCTGCCTGATAAATGCAAGTAATAATAACGGGGGAACATCCCCCCCTTCGCCGGTGCCCATTAAAATGCAGACACCAGGCGAATATGTTAGGAGGCCACAAAAATGCTTTATTCCCGGGGCTGCAGGGCGGAAGCAGGGGGCTCTGAACCGGGGGCCGCGCGGGCTGACATGCAGGCTGGGCTGCAGATGCCGGGAGCCCTGGTGACACGGCAGAGCTGCAGTGCGGGTGGCGCTGGCGGGCACCCCGCAAAGCTGCAGGCGCGGCTGCCCGCCCCTCCCAGCTGCTGTCCCCGCCCCGAGGCCCACGGCCGCCCCGCTGGGGCCTCAGTCCCCCAGTCCCGATGGCACAGCTCCCAGGGCGGCCGCGGGCACCCCTGGGCGAACACCGCCCCATTCCAGCTGGGGGCGTCCAGCAGGGGTGCGGAGGACTGTGCAGGGGCGTCCTCACCAGCTGGAGGGGGGAGGCAGTGGAACGGCTCGAGTTGACCACCTGGCACCCAGGTGCCACCAGGAAACCGCCTCCTTGGCGCACGGCATCATGCCCGCCCACCTGGGGTGCCCCCACCCGCCCCCGCCCGGCCCATCTTTCTGGGGTGCCCCCAGGAGGACGGCGGGGCTCCAGCTGGGCAGGGGCCCGGGGGCAGGAGTCGGTGTGGGCAGCCCGGCTGCCCCGGGCCCCCTCTCTGGCACTCTCCCAGTCCCACCAACTCCGCCAGCTCGAAGCCCACCCCCACCCCCTCGCCCCCCGGACCAGCTCGGAGCCCTTGGAAATTCTCACTGTCCCCGTCCCCGGGGAAGGCCCAGCCCGGCCACCCGGGGGCCGCGGCCAGGGAGGGGCAGCCTGCCTGGCTCCGCGCCGCATCCTTTACTTTTACTGCCTCCTCGGCCCGACGGCAGACAGCCCGGAGACCATCAGCAGCTCCTAAATTATGGATGGGCTCCCCGGCACGCAAGTCACTCATTAGCCACATCATCCGGCCCCTCCGCTCCGCGATAAATTAAGTCACACAATAGCTGCGGGGGATCTGGGCGAATAATTCTCACATCCAGCGGGAAAGTTTGGGGAGGGTCTGGGTTTCCTCCGGGCGGACAGGAGGCAGCTCCCGAAATTCCAGGGGGGCAATCCTTCAGCGCGAGCTGGGCGTGGCCCCCATTAAAAATAGAGCAAGCGCCCGCAAGCAGACGTGTATTTATACGGAGCGCCGTGGCAACTGTCACTTTACATTAGTCAGGGGAACCCCACGGGATCCGTGTAAGTATTAAATGTGGCAATTTTTTTTTTTTTTGTTTACAGACGAAACAGAATAAAAAGAGCACTGAAGTCATTCATGAAAAAAACATGGGCTCCCAGGTCTGGTGGCCCCGCTAAGGCTCCCAGAAGTGGGTGGGGGGGAGGGTGGGCTCCCGACTTCAAGACCCCAAGCCAGGAGCCCCGGGTGGGTGTTAGTCCTACTCTCCGTCCGTGGCCCCTGGGACACTCTGTTTTTTAAATTTTTTTTTTTGGGGGGGTCACGCCCGGCGATGCACAGGGGTCACTCCTGGCTCTGCACTCAGGAATCACTCCTGGCAGTGTTCAGGGCACCATCTGGGATGCCAGGGATTGAACCCGGGTCGGCCGCGTGCAAGGCAAACGCCCTCCCCGCTGTGCCGTCGCTCCAGCCCAGCCGTGACACCCCGGCGTAGGCACCTGGCCGAGTTTGCGCTCAACCCCGCAGACCCTGTGGCACTCGCTGCCCAGTGCCCTGACGGCTCGGCCGGCCCCGCCGGGTGCTGGCGGCACGACCCAGAGCTGAACGTCTGGCTGGGGGCACCGAGGCCGCGCCTGCAGGCTGCGGGCGTGTGCGGGAGGCGCGGGCGGGCGGGGAAGCATCTTGGCCTTGGGGCCGATGTGGCGACCCCCAGCCCTGCCCTCTGCTGCCCCAGAGCCCAGGGGCGCCCGAGTCGGCTCAGAGGGGAGCGTGGGGTCTGCGGCACTCAGGCCTGGGCCCAGAGGGGCCGGGAGGGTCCCCCTGTCCCCCCCAGCCGGTGGGAGAGCCGGCCGCCTCCTCCGGCCAGGGCCAGCAGGCTCGGCAGCTGCTGTTGTGACCCGCCCTGCGCCCGAGGCCCGTCCTGATCCAGCCCTGCCGAGTCTGTCCCACGCAGGCCGGCCCCCGCCCTTGGGAGCAGACCCTCTGCTCTGCGCCCCAGGACCCTGGACAGGCCCCGCGCTCACTCTGAGCATGTCAGGCGCCCGAGCCCAACCTCGGGGTCCCACTCCCTCCCCGTGGACCGCCCCAGCCCTGCGTGGGACGCCGGCACCTAGCACGTCCCGTGGGAGAGACCTCGCCGCGGCGTCTCCCCCACACGCCGGGAGCTCCCCGCGCGGGCATGTTCGGGGTGGAGGGGAGAGTCTACACTCTGGGCCCCCCAGAGACGCTCTCTGCCCGCTAAACTGACGCTGTGGCAAGGCTCGGCATTCCAGAGCTGTTTCCCGAGTGGGTGCAGCCACCCCCGGGGCAGGCGGCTCTTCCTGTTTGCTCTCGTCAGAGACGCCCAGGGCGGGCCTCAGTTGCTCTCTTCCTTCTCCTAAAATGGAGCAGCAGCCAAATAAGCCTGGGGAGACCCGTTACGGACCCTCGGGGCAGTGCGCTCGGGGTCCACAGAGGAGACGGCGTCACTTCTGGGTCAGGAGGCGCCCTCTCCCCTGCCCCCGCCCCTCAATGTCACACACAGGCGGGGCATTTGCGGGAGATGCTTTTCCTGCATGTCAATACCAGCTTTCAGGGAACAACGGTCCTGGAAGGGGTCCTCTGGCCCCCCGCACCCCCCTCGTCTCTGATAGCAGGGGGGCCCAGCCATCTCGAGACCAGCCACGGGGGGGACAAACCGAGGGAGGAATCAGCCATGAGGGGGGCAACCGGTCTTACAGGGGACCAGCCTTGGGGGACCAGCCTTGGGGGGATCAGCCTTAGGGGATCAGTCTTAGGGGATCAGCCTTGGGGGGATCAGCCTTGGGGACCAGCCTTGGGGGATCAGCCTTGGGGACCAGCCTTGGGGGATCAGCCCTGGGGGACCAGCCTTGGGGGGACCAGCCTTGGGGGACCAGCCTTGGGGGGACCAGCCTTGTGGGACCAGCCTTGGGGGGACCAGCCTTGGGGGACCAGCCTTGGGGGGACCAGCCTTGGGGGGATCAGCCTTGGGGGATCAGCCTTGGGTGACCAGCCTTGGGGGGATCAGCCTTGGGGAGACCAGCCTTGGGGGACCAGCCTTGGGGGGACCAGCCTTGGGGGGATCAGCCTTGGGGGACCAGCCTTGGGGAGACCAGCCTGGGGGGGATCAGCCTTGGGGAGACCAGTCTTGGGAGACCAGCCTTGGGGGGACCAGCCTTGGGGGGACCAGCCTTGGGGGACCAGCCTTGGGGGGATCAGCCTTGGGGGATCAGCCTTGGGGGACCAGCCTTGGGGGGGATCAGCCTTGGGGGGACCAGCCTTGGGAAGACCAGCCTTGGGGGATCAACCTTGGGGGGATCAGCCTTGGGGGGGACCAGCCTTGGGGGATCAGCCTTGGGGGGACCAGCCTTGGGGGGATCAGCCTTGGGGAGACCAGCCTTGGGGGACCAGCCTTGGGGGACCAGCTTTTGGGGGATCAGCCTTGGGGAAACCAGCCTTGGGGGACCAGCCTTGGGGGGACCAGCCTTGGGGGACCAGCCTTGGGGGGATCAGCCTTGGGGACCAGCCTTGGGGGATCAGCCTTGGGGGACCAGCCTTGGGGGGACCAGCCTTGGGGGACCAGCCTTGGGGGGACCAGCCTTGGGGGGACCAGCCTTGGGGGACCAGCCTTGGGGGGACCAGCCTTGGGGGATCTGCCTTGGGGGATCAGCCTTGGGGGACCAGCCTTGGGGGAATCAGCCTTGGGGAGACCAGCCTTGGGGGACCAGCCTTGGGGGGACCAGCCTTGGGGGGGATCAGCCTTGGGGGACCAGCCTTGGGGAGACCAGCCTTGGGGAGACCAGCCTTGGGGAGACCAGCCTTGGGGGGATCAGCCTTGGGGAGACCAGCCTTGGGGGACCAGCCTTGGGGGACCAGCCTTGGGGGGATCAGCCTTGGGGGGATCAGCCTTGGGGGGATCAGCCTTGGGGGATCAGCCTTGGGGGGATCAGTCTTGGGGGGACCAGCCTTGGGGGGATCAGCCTTGGGGGGGACTAGCCTTGGGGGGATCAGCCTTGGGGAGACTAGCCTTGGGGGACCAGCCTTGGGGGACCAGCTTTTTGGGGATCAGCCTTGGGGAGACCAGCCTTGGGGGACCAGCCTTGGGGGGACCAGCCTTGGGGGACCAGCCTTGGGGGATCAGCCTTGGGGAGACCAGCCTTGGGGGACCAGCCTTGGGGGGACCAGCCTTGGGGAGACCAGCCTTGGGGGGATCAGCCTTGGGGAGACCAGCCTTGGGGATCAGCCTTGGGGGATCAGCCTCGGGGGACCAGTCCTGGGGGGACCAGCCCTGGGGGGACCAGCCTGGGAAAGACATTCTGACTCATGGAAGAGGCCCCTGGGCGCCAGGAAGGCTGGTCAAAGGGGGTCACAAACCAAGAGAATTTCTAGGTTCAAAGTTTTTGGATTTTCTTGCCACTGCAGGAAAAGATCTTAATGGAGGGGGTGGGGGATGATTAATTATGAATGCAACAGCAATGTGCTAATTATTAAAAAATATTAAATTTAATTATTTAGAAAACATTTAGTCACAGCTTATGTTCAGCTAGGGAAGGAGAGTCTAAAACCCCAACATAATTAGAAATTGCATTAAGTTATTCATTTAGCATTTGCTTTTTTTTTTCCCCCTCCAAGATATCACCACTTTTTTTGCTTAATACTTCTGCAGCAAAGAGGGTGGGAGATACCCACAGTCTCCGGGTTTTAAGGGCACATTCCTGAAGGGCAGAGGGCACCGCGCGGCGGGAAGGTGCCCTGACTAGGTCTCTGGCACGGCCGGAGAGTGTGGGGGCAGAAGGGCAGAATCACGGCGCAACCCCCCACGAGCAGGGACCCCACAGAGACCTTCAAGAATCCCAGCTGCCCTGGCCCCGAGATTGGAACTATCACACACCGAGTGTAAGATAGCCTGTTCGATCTGGCTCAGAAAGAAAAGGGGGAATAAAACTACGGCCAGGGACCAAGAATATCTCAACACTAAGCAGATACGGGAGGGGGAGGGACTCCACAGAGGGCCCTGAAACAAACAACAACAAAAAAAGATAATTAAAAAATGGGGGGGGGGCGGCGGAGTGACAGCACAGCGGAGAGGGCGCTGGCCTTGCACCGGGCCTACTGGGTTTGATCCCCGGCATCCCATGGGGTCCCCCAAGCCCACCAGGAGTGATCCCTGAGCCCAGGGCCAGGAGTCAGCCCTGAGCACTGCCGGGTGTGCCCCATCCCGAGTTAAAAAAAAAAAATAAAAGGGAAGCCAGTGGGAAGAAAAGCCGGGAGAACGGGCGGCCTGGAGTGAGCCCACAGGGACCCACAGGGAGGGCAGGCGGGGAGACGGCCCCTAGGGAGGCGGCCGCGAGGGCGCAGAGAGCCTGAGTCTGGGCCCCGGGACGGCCAGCAGCCCCCCGGGGCTGGCACGCGGCAGCTCTACCCCGTCAGCACAGGCAGGAGCGGAGCCCCGCCCGCAGGCTGCCACAAAGGACAGCCCTGGCCTGGCAGACGGGAGACGCCCTCGGCCGTCACAGAGAAGCCCGGGAAGGCCTGGGGTATTTCTTTCATTTAAAAAAAAAATTATTATTTTGTTTTTATTTTTTAATTTTTTGGGGTTACACCCGGCGATGCACAGGGGGTTACTCCTGGCTCTGCACACAGGAATCACTCCTGGCGGTGCTCAGGGGACCCTATGGGATGCTGGGGATCTAACCCGGGTCAGCCCTACCCGCTGTGCTATTGCCCCAGCCCCAGGCAACGTGCTCCTAAGTGACTTCGGAAGAAGCCATCCCCGAGGCTGCGCGTGCAGGGAGGTGGCGGGCGCGTGTGGGCAGCGGGAAGTCCATCACTGTCCAGTTACAGCGCAATCTTTTTTTTTCTTTTTGGGTTATACTCGGCGATGTACTTGGCGATGCACAGGGGCTGCTCCTGGCCCTGCACTCAGGAATTACCACAGGCAATGCTCAGGGGACCCTATGGGACGCTGGGAATCGAACCCGGGTTGGCCGCGTGCAAAGCAAACGCCCTCCCCACTGCACTATCGCTCCAGCCCCAAGAACTGAGAGATTTCAACCACCACCAAGGCTCCCTGTGGGAGATGCCGCAAGGACGCTGCCCTGGGACGGGACGAGACTCAGCTGGGAGTGTGCGCTGAGAGCACGGGGCACACGGGCTCGGGTGCGAGAGGAAGTGGCGAGTGGGGCACCTCCGCCTGAGAAAGCTCGGCACCAATTCCCTGCCTCCAATATCGCCAACAGCCCATTGCGACGGGCGCGGGCCGGTTCTCGCATGCAGACGGAACACACATTCCTCGCCTGCAACCGGGGGCCACGTCCACGCCCCTCGCCCCTGCTCTGTCCCCAGCAGCCGCCCCGCCTCCCGTGCCCCCTCGCCCGCCTCGTCTCCCTCACCGAGCGCAGGGACCCCTGCGACTGCGGTGTGGCCAAGCTCATGCCCACCCGCCCCTCGCGGCCAGTCCCTCGGCCGCGTCTCCGTCGTCCTGGGCCGAGAGTGGGCGGGCGGCGGGGCTGCGAGAACTGAGCCGCAGAACCTCAGCCAGGCGCCCGCGGGGGTGGGAGCCTCGGGGTGTCTGTGGACCAGGCAGTCCCGGCCGGCCCGGAGGACTCGCCCCGCCCGTGTTCTCCCCCCCTCGGACGCCCATCTCGGCTCTGTGTCACGTCCCAACTGTTCCTTGCATCATGGGCCCGTTCCTGTTGGGGTACTTGGTGGCTTCATCCATGACGGCTTCGCTTGATTTATTTTGGGGTTTTTATGGGGAAGGGGGTGGCACACCAGGCCAACCCAGGTTCAATTCTCTATCGAACTCTCTATCGATGAGTAAAGTTCACCCAACGTTATCAATACGTGGAACCGAGAGAGACTCACGTCAGACTAACAAGCTCCTGCGACTTCCTTACGCGGATAGAGGAAGCGGCCGGCCCTGCGTCACTGCAGACAGACACGAACACTGGAGGTTCCTTCGCTGCCAGGAACCAGGCAGGGTCGCCCGTCAGCACCGTCTCCAATTCCTACCCTGGGGAGGTCCCAGCCAAGCCCAGCGGGGGGCGGAAGACCCCAAGACCAGGAAGGAAGGAACGAAATCATACTTGCAGGCAGGATGATGTCACATGGACAAGCGCAAACGGTCCCACAGACAGCAGAGAGGCTGAACGCGTTTCCAACACGAAAGAAACCATCATCATGCTTCTCTGTAGTAGCCGCCGCAGACGCCAAGCAAAGACACGGTAAAGGCTTGGAGCGGCGCCATCAACATCAGCGTCCTGGGAACAAAGGAACCAAAGGTGCCCGCACACAGCTCCGCGGGCGGCCCTTCTTTCTCAGCTCCCTGTGGAGTGCTCCTAGCCCGGCTTTATGCGCCCGGGACACACGGACACCGGGGATCGTCTGCTGACTCAATGGACGCTTCCTCCCTCCTTCCTGTCTCACACCCGGGTGCGCAGGGCCGTGCCCTCCCCCGGCACCCCCAGTCCCCCGCCAGGCCCCCGTGCTCACGCGGCTTGTCTCGAGGGCTCCCCCAGACCGTGAACGCCACGGAAGCCCGTCCCGGCATCCCATGGCCGACTGGCCGGTTGTGCGCAGGCGGGAGGGCAGTGCTCAGGCTCATGCCGGCCCTGTGTGCAGGGATCACTCCACAGTGCTCGGGGCCCAGTGCTGGACCAGGCTTTGAACCAGGTCAGCCGTGCGCGAGGCGAGAGTCTCCTCGCCGTCCTGTCTCTCCGGCCCCTCCTTGGCTAACGCCATCAGCCAACACTGGGGTCTGGTCAGGCTCTGAGACGGCAGCGTCGCTGGTCCACGCCGCCTCATCCTGTCCCGCTGCACTGCCAGGACCATCTGCTCCAGTCGCCGGTCTCACTCACTCAGTGACACACACTCACACACACTCACACACTCACTCAGTGACACACACACTCACACACACACTCACACACTGACTCAGGGACACACACTCTCACTCACACACACACACTGACTCAGTGACACACACACTCACACACACACTCACACACTGACTCAGGGACACACACACTCACACACTGACTCAGGGACCCACACTCACACACTGACTCAGTGACACACACACTCACACACACACTCACACACTGACTCACTCAGTGACTCACACACTCACACTGACTCACTCAGTGACACACACACACTCACACACTGACTCAGTGACTCACACACACTCACACACTGACTCACTCAGTGACTCACACACACACTCACACACTGACTCACTCAGTAACACACACTCACTCACACACTCACACACTTGTACACTGACTCACTCAGTTATACACACACTCACACACTGACTCACTCAGTGACACACACCACTCACTCACTCAGTGACTCACACACACACTCACACACTGACTGACACACACACTCACACATGCACTCACTCACTCAGTGACACACACACTCACATACACACTGATTCATTCAGTGACTCACACGCTCACTCACACACTCACACACTGACTCACTCAGTGACTCACTGACTCACTCACTCATTCAGTGACTAACTCAGGGACTCACTCACACACTGATTTACTCAGTGACTCACCGACTGACTGACTAACTCAGTGACTCACCGACTGACTGACTAACTCAGTGACTCACCAGCTGACTGACTAACTCAGTGACTCACCAGCTGACTGACTAACTCAGTGACTCACCGACTGACTGACTAACTCACCCACTCACACACTCACACACTGACTTGGTGACTCCTCAGTAACTCACTCACTCACACGTTGACTCATTAACTGCCTCAGTGACTCACTCACTCACACCTTCACACACTTACTGACTCACTCGGCGACTTGGTGACTCATTCACTCACTGTCACCCACTCACTCAGTGACTCATTCACTCTCACTCGCACTCACTCAGCGACTCGGTTCCCAGCACCTGCGTGAGCCGCCGGTGGGCTCAGACCCAGCTGACAAGGAGCCACACTGCACCGTGGCTGGTTCCCACAAGGTGCGCACAGCGGTGGGGCCGACAGGGCCTCAGAGGGCCGGTGCCCCTCCCCACGCCGCCCACCGGAAGCCCACCTCCTCCTGGCTTTGTCCTCCCGCCGTCCCCTCCCGCGGCTGAGTCAGTGCGTCACCGGCCACCACTCACGTCTCACCAGTCGGCGGGGAACGTCTCTGGGCTTGGCTCGTCACGTGCCCTTTCCTCTCGGCGGGGGAGTCTCTCGCCAACGGGCCCAACTCCGTGTGGTGGCGACACGCACCGCCCTGCCCCGCGTGTTGTATGTCACTGGGGGGACCCACCGCCACCCGGAATTCCACCTCCACAGGGCCCTGCGCCCACGCCCGCAGGGAGGCAGCAGCCCCCACACGCTCGCTCAGCGGCCACCGTGCCCGGGGCTGCCGCGTGCCCAGCGGGGGCTCCGTGGGCAGCAGTGACCCTGGCTGGGCAGGCCCTGCCCCTGCCCGTGAGTCCTGGTCTGACCCCGGCTTCTCGGTGGCTCGTCTCTTTGGTCCGACGGCGTCACACCCCTGCCCTGTGTCCAGCCCACGCCCCCCTGCCCCCGGACACTGGCCCTTGGCCAGCCGGCCCTCGGGGAGGCGGGAAGATCTCCGGGAGGAAGGCTCTGCCTCTTCCCAAGGCTCGGGGCTATGCCCCGGCGAGGCAGCGACCCAGCAGAACCGGCCCAACCCGGTTCTATCACGTTTCCCTCGTGCATTCGTGTCACGGAGTCTCTGGCTCTCCCCTCCCCCCCGCGAGCTTACTGAGACCCACTTGCCTCGGCTCCCGTGAAGTGGACTCATGCTGGGCCCTGCCGGGGGGGGGGGGGAAGCCGACCCCTGGGCAGAGGCACCGCTGACCGGCCGGAGACCCAGAGCGTGGCCTCGGGCCGGTCTCCAGTGCACGCCTCCCCCGGGCCCAGTCCCTGCCTCCACCTCCCAGGTCTGCTCGGAGGGGGGCTCTCGGCCGCACACGGGGGCAGGAGAGGCAAAGGCGCTCACCCAGCACGCACCTGTGGCTGCCACGGCTCCAGCTCGAACCCCAGCCCCGCCAGGAGCGACCCCTGAGCACAGAGCCGGGCGTGGCCCAGCCACCAGCTGACTGCAGGCTCGGCGCCATGTGCTCTGCCGAGGGTTGGGCTGTGGACATCAGCCCCGCATGGGACAGGCTGACTGTCACCAGCACATCCAGCAGCCCCTCCCCAACCCCACGGCGCAGCTCCGGGGCTAGCCCCACCCCCTTACCGCACGCCAACGGCCCGGTGTCTGAGGTCCCCAAACCCGAGCGTCGCTCCCTTGGCCAGCACACGGAGGGGGGGGGCACCAGTGCGGCCCTGGGAGGGCACGGCTGCCAATCTCTCTCCAGGCGAGGGATCAATGCCATTGAACCTTCCGGCACGTTCTCATCCGCCCTCCGCGCTGTCTGACACCGGCGCTGACCCGCGGATCCGAAGCTCCTTCCACATCCTCACCCCTGGCCTCTCTTTCTCGGAATCCAATCACTCCCCCGAGGCCACCTCAAGGTCGGGGCTGCCTTTCAGCGAGAGTCTCCAGATGATTAAAAACCGGGGGATCCTTTGAGCCCGGGAGGGAGGGGGCGGCTCCCTGGGGGTGCGGGGCTACT
Source organism: Sorex araneus (assembly GCF_027595985.1). Lineage (NCBI taxonomy): Eukaryota > Metazoa > Chordata > Mammalia > Eulipotyphla > Soricidae > Sorex > Sorex araneus. The sequence goes on along the minus strand of NC_073306.1, from coordinate 2,454,268 downwards.
ACTATCAGACCTCAGATGTGCGGCCAAGGACGCGAAGCCTTCGGGGGCAGCGGGGGTACCTGAAGCTCGACCCCGGAGATGCAGAACTGGGGGAAGCATGATTGCATCTCAGAGGGAGGAACCTGTGACTTTAGAAACGTGGGGAATTTGTCCAGGGCACGGGGAGTCAGCTGCCCACGCCGACAGCCACGGTTCCGGTCCTGATGCAGTGACCCCAGACCTCCTTGCACGGGTCCACATTTTGCTGGCACAGTGCCCCTCTTGCTCAATCTGCTGAGGGTGATTGGAAGCCAACACCTGAAAGAAACCCGATTCCATGATTTGAAATCGACAATACCCCCATGGGGGGGGCGGGGGAAGGGACAAACAAAGCAAGACGAACGGATAACCATGCTGCTGGACCTCGAGCCAGGCTGTCTCACTCGGGGCGCCCCAGAAGGGGGAAGGTGAGACCCCCCTTCCCGCCCCAAGGGACCCAGCCCCAAACCTCTGCAGGTTTCTGCAGCCGAAAACCTCGAGAAGCCAGCAGTTGCCATACCCGGGCAGGGCGTCACCCACGAGTGAATCTGTCCCTGGACCCCGCAGCCGCACCCCCTACCCCACCCCCCTAGCCAGACTCCAAGACAGCGGCACCACATTTGATAGGGTTCGAAGTAGAAGGCAACCACTCTTAGAGGGAAAATATGCATTTTTGTTTACAGATACATATATATGAAGTGCACAAGGCTCAACCTTTAACAACACGTTAGTGATCTCGTACAGAAGGGCTTAATGGCCCCTGGGTGAAATACAACAATCCTCACACTCTGTCCTCTAAGGATACTTTCTTGTAGCATTTTCAGCGGTTTTTCATGACAAACAATACAAACTATGTTGTTTCAGTTCTGCTTTGGGGCAGGATTTGGGGTTTGGGATGGAAACATTTGGTGTATGGTGGTGGGAAGTTGTAATGGTGTTTGAATACTAATTGTAACCCAATATCGGGAACTACTTTATAATAAACAAACAAACAAACAAACAAATAAAGCAAAACAAACGACCACAACCCCCTCCCTGCATTTCAGGACCATGGGCAGCGCCAAAGCAATTTCAGGACCACGGACAGAGCCCGCAGTTGCCATCACGCGTGTATAGCAGTAAGGGGGTACGGGGGGGGGGTAGGGGGGCAGCCTGGCACAGCTTGCTCGCCCTGTGCAATGCTCAGGCCTGCCTGGCCTTATGCGTCTCTGCCCTGGGCTCAGGGATACCCGTGCAGCCCCGGCCCCAGAGCTGCTGGGGAAGCATCTGCCGTGAGTGAGGACCCCTGGGTCTACCCTGAAGAGATCAGCTCGGGGGGTGCAAGCCCCAGCCCCGCACAAACCCTCGCCGGGACCTAAGCTCAGCCCTGGCTGTGAGCCCCCGCCCCAGTACAGTCGGGGGGGCTGTCTGGCTCCCCGGGGGGAGTGTTCTGATTCCCGGCCTCCAGAGGACATTCAATCCTCTCGCTAGAGACCCTTTGTTCCACCCTGCAAATCCCTCTGCCTCGCATGAGCTCCCACCCGGCTCCGCATCCACGCATCCCAGATAACCGACAGCTCAAGGTCAGCCCGGCTGCCTGCCTTCCCCCCGCTGCCCACCCACATCCTTCCTCGCCCGGCCACAAGGTTAAACATGTAACAGGAAACTTCAGAACGTCTAAGACCCTTCGTGGCAATTTTGATAACATGTCTGCATTGAAACCAAGTCCCTCTGGAAATTATGCTGCATCCCCTCGTCCCTGGGAAATTATCACCCGAGCACTCGGGAAGAAAAATGCAGAGGTGAGGCTGATATTCAAAAGGCATCGCTAATCCCTTGCCTCAGCGTCGGAAGGGAGGGCGAACGGGGTCACAGGAGGACTGACAGGGAGCACGACGCCCACGAGCACAGAGTCCGCCGAGGCGGCGACATCACAGGTGAGAACACGCACCAGAGGCAGAGCCACGCGTGTCTACGCCCAGTCTCGTCTGATCTCGGGAACACCCGCACACGCGTGTTCAGAGCCCGTGGGGAAGGACGTGAGCGGAGGGCGGGCCCGAGGAGCGGGTGCGGGGCGGGGGAGAGGGAAGAGCGGGGGCTGGAGGCCGCAGCTGCCCGGCAGGGAGAAGCAGGGGCCCAGGAGCACGCTGGCCTGAGTGACCACGGCCCCGAGTGGGATTCTGGGAGAATCACTAGTGGCAAGAACTTCGCTCTGGAACGAGCAGATGCCTGCAAAGAATGTGCTCAGGCACGTGTGTGTGAGTGTATGTGTGTGTATGTGTGTGAGTGTATGTGTGTATGTGTGTGACTGTGTATGTGTGTGAGTGTGTGTGCGTGACTGTGTATGTGTGTGACTGTGTATGTGTGTGTATGAATGTGTGTATGTGTGAGCGTGTATGTGTGTGTGTGTGTGAGTGTGTGTGTGTATGTATATGGGGGGCTTCCCACTTCAGGAAAATCGGGGAAGAGGAGGAAAGGCCCCAAGTCAAATAACCATGAGCTCCAGAAATATAAACCAGAACGAACTAGAGGTAAGTGGGTGTAGAACATGCACAAGAAAAACACCACGAACAAAATGGAGCGTCCAGAACTCGCCTTCCCGTTGCCTCCAGGCTGATTATTGCAACACACCCGTCTTGCTTTGGCTTTGGGGCCACACTGGCGGTGTTCAGGGCTGACTCCTGGCTCTGCGCTAAGGAACCACTCCTGGTGGGCTCGGGGGACCATATGGGTCCCGGGATCAAACCTGGTCAGCTGCGTGCAAGGCAAGTGCCGAAACCACTGTACCATCACTCCAGCCCCTCCTCAAGAACACCTCTTATTATTATTTGTTTGTTTTGGGGGGGTCACACCCGGTGATGCTCAGGGGTTCCTCCTGGCTCTGCACTCAGGAATCACTCCTGGCGGTGCTCAGGGGAGTCTGTGGGATGCCGGGATAGAACCCCGGTCAACTGCAGGCAAGGCAAGCGTCTTACCCATTGGACTATTGCTCCGACCCCCAACACATCTTTTAAGCGAGAACCCCAAGGCAAGGTTTGGGAAGGCACAGTGTGATATCAAAGGGAGCCCCCAGCCCTGGCAGGCAGAGCCCCCGAAGGACAGACAGGTGAAGGCACAGACAGCAGCTGGGCGCGGTGGGACGGAGGCAGCCGAGTCTCACTAACGGGGCGGTGGTGGGAAGAGGGAGGGAACAGGCAGGCTCCGGGCCGGGCCACCACACCTGCGGAGGCAGGGGCGGAGCTGTGAGGACGCAGAAAGGGCCGGAAAAGCAAAAAGCCGTGCAAGAACAGACCCAGAAACGTTTCACTGCAGCCAGGACTGGCCGCCGGCTCCTGCTCCCGGCTCTGGGCTCAGCTGCCCTGAAGGGGGTTCGGGGCCGCGGGTGTGCACAGAGCCGGGGACCCTCCAGAGCGGGGCCGGGCGGAGAGAAGGTCTCAGAGAGGAGACGAAAACACCCACTTTCATTTTCTTCTTGCAGCGTCCTTCCTGCCCAGCCCCAAAGGACAACAGCCACCCCACAGCTGCAAACCGCCAGGATGGAGATACCACCCCCAAGGCGAGATCCGTCCTTCCACGGGGGGACCCCACGGTGACCGCCTGTGGCCCCTGATGTGAAGGGTCACTGGGGTCAGCACAGTAGAGCAAGGCAAGCTCAGACTCGACTCAGACGAGACTCGCCGGCGGGGTGGGGAGCGTCCCCCTAAGCTGATGGTGCCCGTGAGTTCATCCCACGTCCTGAGCTGCAGGCACGTGGCTCGGGCGCCAGCTCGCCAGGTGGGGAGCACTGAGTCTCGGGGGCACGTTCCAGACCGACCACGGGGCGCTGGGCAACAGGGCTGCGGGCGGGAGGAAGCCAGGTTGGGGAGAGAATGAGCACTGGTGTGGGAATCCCCAGAAGGCCGATTTCCTGCCACGGCAAACAGTCTTCACGTTCCTCTGAAATCTCAACAAGACCCAGGGTCTCACACCGCATTATTTAAAATACAACAAAGATGCCTTGAGTCGGGCTTATGCTAACAAAGCAAAACAAAGCACTTTCTCGGGAAAAGATCGGGGGATGTGGGCTTGATCCGAAAGGCTTAGACCCCCCAGGCTGGGGCTTTGGCGGGCGGCACCCGCTGTGCGGGGGTCTGATGCCCAAAGCACACGGTCCCCCCAGCACCGCTGGCGACATCCCCTGAGCATCCAGCCAGCAGTGGTCCCTGAACAGAGCCCGACATGGCCCCAACCTCCCCTAAAATGGCTGAAGGCATTAGAACTGTGATACAATGAATATACAACTAGGGAACAGCGACGGGAAACACAATGCAACAATAGTGTTGAAAACAGTCTGAGAAGGGAATATGTGAACACAAATGAAGACACAGAAACTCTTGGGATGTTAGTAGAGAACACAGAGAAGGGTTTTGCTTTTATTTTGGGGCCACACCTGCTCTGTGCTCAGGGTCGCTCCTGTCTCTGTGCTCAGGGCTGACTCCTGGCTCTGTGCTCAGGGATCACTCCTGGCTCTGTGCTCAGGGCTGACTTGTGGCTGTGTGCTCAGGGCTGACTCCTAGCTCTGTGCTCAGGGATCACTCCTGGCAGTGTTTGGGTGCCAGGGATCGAATCTTGGCTGCTTGCCAAGCAAGTGCCCTGCCCGCCGTACTATTGCTCCACCCCTGAGAACACAGGATTTAGCGGGAACTCTCGAGCTGAGAAGGACCATCAGACTAAGGGTTACGCAGCAATGGGGAGATGGGGAGCGGAGTGAGAGAGCTCGGGCAGCGACCACCGCAGGGGACGGGGTGGAGGAGCCACTGTCTTTCTAGGACAAAGCAAGACAAACCTGCCTTTCGCACGCCCAGTGTCTCAGAAGGAAAAGAACGAGAGGGAAAGAATGAGATGGAGGAAAAATATTATTTTTTCATGAAGAATTGCTGGAAACTTTCCAAATCTGGCCCAAGAATCCACCTGGACAGATTACAACCAAGACACACGGATGGAATCAGGGCTTCGGCCGCTAAGAGCCAAGGGCGCAATCTTGTGAGTGGCCGGAGCTGACGCCGCTTGACCCGAAGGCCCCAGTGTCCCACGGCCGGGCACGAGTCACGCCAGCTCGGCGGCTGTTTTGGAGAATGTGGCTGCAGGGGGCAGGGCCTACGCCAGCCCACCACGCAGACATAACGCCCAGCCCTCCTTGGCGCCCCGGGCAGCTCCCGAGCTCCGGCACCAACCAGATGGCAAATCCTTTTGGCCCGGAGCCGGAAGCATCACGGTCTCACACGCTACCCAAACACATGCCCAACCCCGGGAAACGCGGGTTCCAGCTCCCGCAGCCACGGCCGCCAAAACCAGGTTAGTCCTACTTGGGGGCTACTCCAAGGGGGCTTTCAGAAAGGCGGGAGCCAGGACTCTGCCTGGGGACACTGACCCTGCAGGGATGAGAGCAGCGACGGTGTCAGACCCCGAGCACTGGCCGCTCACCCCCGGCGCTCTGTGCCTTAGTGCTCTTCAGGACGGAGAGCGTGGGCATGTGCTCGACGGTGACGCGGGTCCCGAGGGAGAGGAAGCGTCTGGGAGGAGACCCCGAGTTTTCCTCTTGCGTTCTCAAAGGCACTTTTTTCCCCCCTTTTTGGGTCACACCCCTCGATGCACAGGGGTTGCTCCTGGCTCTGCACTCAGGAGTCACTCCTGGCGGTGCTCAGGGGACCCTATGGGATGCTGGGGATCGAACCCGGCCGGCCGTGTGCAAGGCAAACGCCCTCCCCGCTGTGCTATCGCTCCAGCCTCTCAAAGGGATAGCAGAGCGAGGGCAGGCTGAGGCGGGCCAGGCAGAGACGTGATGGAGACCACGGGGGCCCCGGGGCTGCTTCACGTGCCAACACAGGGCCCCACGCTGGGCTCCTCAGCAGAATCACCACCATTCCGCACAGACAGATAGAGGACTTTTAAAAATGACAAAAAGAGCAGACGGCAGAGCCGGGCAAGCTCCCCGTGGCGTATTCGATTTGCCAAAAACAGTAACAACGAGTCTCACAATAGAGACGTTACTGGTGCCCGCTCGAACAAACCGATGAGCAACGGGATGACAGTGATACAGTGACAGTGACAAAAAGTGGACCCTATGAACAGTTCAAATACACAGCACAGGGCAGCAAAGGGGGATGAAGGGAATAAAAGAAAGAAATAATAAAACACATCGATAATGGCATCAAGCACAAATTGTTTAAAGGAACCAATTAAAGAACAAAATTTATCTTTTGGACAGAAGTCGGAGTGGGTAACAAAGGCTGTGACTCAAATCTATGTTATTTACAACCCCCCACCCCCACCCCAGGCCCCTCACCGGAGATCCAGGGGTTCGACCAGGTGAACAGACAAAGAATGGGATTGTTACATAAACACCAAGCGGAACGCTGGAGGGATACTTTAATATCCAACCAAGTAGACTTCAAAGAAAAAAATGATCAGGGAAAGAAAGGAACATTACATAAAGATAAGAGATTAATCCACCAGGAAGCCATAAGAACTCTCCATTTCTATGCGCGCAACAATAAAACTTCAAAATATCTGAAGCAAGACCAGAGTTAACTGAAGGGGAAAATAGACAAACCCCTACCCCCCACTGGAGACTGGGATAATTTAGTCTCCGTTATAAATAAAATAAGCAGAGAGGAATCAGCAAGACATTAATAAAAATGGAATAGCACCATCAGCCGGTTGAATTCAGCTGAAACTCAGAGACCTTTCCACCCAGCAACTGCAGAATAAACATTGTTTTCAAGTGTACGTGGAACATATCAAGAAAGATCATCTCCTGGATCATAAAACAACGGGTTAAGCAAATTGAAATAATGCAGAGTATGTTTCCTGATGAGAAAAGGTTTAAGTCAGAACTCTACAACAGGAAGATAATAATAACTCTAAGTACTTAGACATGATGAAGGTACTAAGTACTAAGTACTTGGAAAAGATTTTCTGAAGAACACCCTGGTGAATGGGAGACGATCATAAGGAACCGTGAGACATTTTCAACTAAACAGTTAAAACACAGCACATCAACATCGACAGGATGTCGTTATAGCAGCCCTAAAGAGAAACTCATAGCATCAGATGCTTTTAATAGAAAACCAAAATCTCAACTCAGTATTAGGGCCTCCATCTGAAGACCGGATCAAGCAGGGCACTCAAATCCAGAGTCGGTCAGAAGTCCAGGGAACTGCAAGTGGCACAAAAAACAGAAAAGTAACAGAGGAAAAAAAAAAGTGACGAAAGTAAAAACCAGTTCACTGAATGATTACAAAAAAAAAAAAAGCAATAAACTTCTAGCAAGATCAACAAAAAAAGAAAAAGAAATGAGATAAAAGTTACCTCATTCAGGAATGAGAGACGACAGAGCACTCGGAGACTCTCAAAATATTAAAAAGCAAACAGAGGAAAACCGCTGACAAGGCTATATACATAAACTCAACAACTTCGATGAAATACGCCGATTCCGGGGAAGCAGCAGGCTCCCGACACTCGCCGTCGAGAGAGAGAACCTGAGCAGGGCGAGGCCCGTTACAAACGCGAGAGCGATCGTTTAAGCCCGTCGGAAAGAGAATTCTCCAGGCCCAGATGGCATCACTGGCAATTTCTTCAAAACATTAAAAAAATGATACTGATACAACACAATGTCTTCCAGAAAATAGGAGAGCAAAATATACTTCCTAACTCATTTTGAGTTGAAACCAGCGTTCCTTTGATAACAAAACCAGGCTAAAAAACATACAATAAAACGACAGCCATATCCCTCAGGAACACAGAGGCAAAACCCTTGATAAACGATCCGAGAATCTAACTCAGCAATACAGAAAAAGAGGAACGGACCAGAACGCGTGGATTCCACCCCAAACCATTGCGCTGGATCAGCAGCCAGGCCTCGGCCCTCCCCCGCCACGTGAGCACATCAAGGGAGAAACAGCACGTGATCACATCAAAGGGTTCAGAGGTTGGTAAAAGTAGGTACTTTTTTTTTTTTTTGCTTTTTTGAGTCACACCCGGCAATGCTCAGGGGTTCCTCCTGGCTCTGCACTCAGGAATCACTCCTGGCGGTGCTCGGAGGACCCTATGGGATGCCGGTGATCAAACGGGTTAGCCACGTGCAAGGCAAACGCCCTCCCCACTGTGCTATCGCTCCGGCCCCAGTAAAAGTCGGTGTTCATTTGCAAAGGAAAAGCTCTCGAAGTAGAATGAGCAGAGCACGTCCCTCTGCTGAAGGCGGGACCGTCTCGGATGACCCGGCCTGGGGCCTGGGAGCGAGCTCAGAGGGCCGGCGCATGAGCCCTGTGTGCCGAGGCCCTGCGTTGCGTCCCCCGTACTGCCTGCGCCCCCAGCACCACCAGGTGTGGCCCACCAGGGTCTCCGCTGGGCCCGAGAGCCCAACCTGCAGGTCCACACACCCTAAGCCCAAAGATCATGGGGTCCCCTGAGCACTGCGTGGGAGCACTCCCCTTGCCCCTCCCCAGATATAACATCACAAAAGATGGCCGACTTGTGTTCCTATGAGTGGGCACAGAGCGAGGACGTTCGGGGCGCCCCTGTCACGTGGTGTGGGAGTCGGCCCCTCGGGCAAGCAATCGGCCAAGGGAAAGAGTCACAGGTCAGGGTGATTCCTCCGAGAGCAGTGGGGCCTCACCCCGGCCAGGTTCCGTCCTGGGCCCCCAGATGGCCCCCCTGCGCCCCCTAAGAGCAGAGCAGGGTCAAGGGTGAGCCCCGAGCCCTGCTGAGTGTGGCCCCCCCAAAATAAAAGAAGAAAAAAGAAAGAAATCACAGTCATCTATCTCTGTCACTGTTTTCAGGACACGCAGACCAGGCTGTCTGCAGAGAGAACCCCAAGAGGCGCACCCCCAGTGAGCCCCCCCAAGCCTCAGCGGATGTGAAGGGGCCAGGACGTGAGCTCAACAGTAACACAGAACATTCCCGTTCCTAACACCGATAACAGGAATTACAAGGCCCCAGCCCCATCAAAAATCACCGACAGGAGTTCCGGAATTTTCCAATTGTTATAAACCTAACCACGTTTTTTTCTCCTCTAGGCTGTGATGTCTGGGAGCTGTGGGCCAAAGCGGAGAGGCGGCCCGCACCTGAATCGTGACACACACACACACACACACACACACACACACACACACACAGAGCCACCGGAAGATGCTCGTTCTCCCCACAGCAGCGCACGGGTCGGACGCGGGCCCCTCGGGCTCCAGCCCGTACCGCCCCCACCTCGCTCGGGCGTACATTCCTATCGAGAGCTGGAAGAGCCAAAATGATTTTGAAAAGGAAAAAAAAATCAATGGAAAAATTGACATGATTTAGAGATTTACTATACATCTACAGTAATCAAGACCATGTGGTAACGGCAAGCAGAGAGACGAACAGACCGAGCGGCAGAGCGTCAAGTCCACAAATAGATCCCCATCGATTTCTTTTTTTTTTTTTTTTTTTTTTTGGTTTTTGGGTCACACCCGATGATGCACAGGGGTTATTCCTGGCTCTTCACTCAGGAATTACCCCTGGCGGTGCTCAGGGGACCATATGGGATGCTGGGATTAGAACCCGGGTCGGCCGCGTGCAAGGCAAACGCCCTACCCGCTGTGCTATCGCTCCAGCCCCCCCCATCGATTTCTTGACGAGGTGCAAAAGAGAACCAATGGGGAAGGGAGACTTCCCTGACAAGCGCTGCCGCCCGGCTCGGCCCTCCAGGAAGGGAAACAGCCGATCATGAGCTTGTAGGCCAAAATGGACTCAAAAGGAACCTCTATCTAAACCTAACAGACAAAATGACATGCATTTTAGGGGGGGGAAAAAGAGGGAGAAGCAGGTGTGACCAGGGCCTACGCATAAATGTCCAAAAAATAATCCCCAAAGCCAGAGCCACGTGAAAAAGGGGCAAATGTCATCCAGCGAAACTTGCCCACTTCCATCCTGTGAAAGTCGCCATGAGATAATTAAAAAGTCAAGCTACTGTCTCGGGAAAAAGAAATATTGGCAAATCATAATTGTGACTCAAGCATAAGCCAGAAATAATTAAAAAATGGGCAGAGCGCCTTTCCTTCACGGATACTCCATTGAAGAGCCGGAATAACAAACACACACAGCATTGCGTGGCATCATTAGCCACGAGACGCGCAAATTAAGCCCGTGATGAGTCACCAGCGGACTCCCCATTCGAGAGGCCCGAACAAAGAGCAGAGCGTAATAAAAAACGGTTTAGCGGCTGCTTGTCAAACTAATCAAACATTTGACCACAGGATGTGATGGCCCGGCTCGCCGTGACTCCCCTGTGGAAATAAAAGTGTGGGTTGACTCTAAGACAAGGCGCCAGCGCTGGCTTCCGCTCCTGTTGTCTCCGCTCTGCTCGTAACCGGAGCTGGGCAGCGTGGGGGCCAGCGGGCAGCAGCCTCGGGGTGGGCCCTGGCTGGGCAGGCCTGGGGGACAGTCCCCAGAGCAGGGAATGAGGGGCAGAGGCAAAGTCACTCCACTCAGTCACCGAGTGCTGTGAGACCGACTAAGGGGTGTGTGTGTGCATGTGTGTCTGTGTGTGCATGTGTGTCTGTGTGTGCATGTGTGTATGTGCGTGTTTGTGCATGTATGCATGTATGTCTCTGTGTGTGTATGTGTGTGCATGTGATTGTGTGTGCGTATGTGTGTATGTATGTCTCTGTGTATATGTGTGAGTGTGTGCATATACGTCTCTCTGTGTATGCGTATGTCCATGTGTGTATGTGCATGTTTGTGTGTGCATGCATGTCTCTGTGTGTATATGTGTGAGTGTGTGCTCATGTGTGTGCATGTGTGTGCATGTATGTCTCTATGTATGCATGTGCGTATGTGCATGTGTGTATGTGCATGTTTGTGTGTGCATGTATGTCTCTGTGTGTATATGTGAGTGTGTGCTCATGTGTGTGCATGTGTGTGCATGTATGTCTCTCTGTGTATGCATGTGCGTATGTGCGTGTGTGCATGTATGTTTCTCTGTGTGTATATGTGTGAGTGTGTGCTCATGTGTGCATGTATGTCTCTCTATGTATGTGTGTGCGTATATGCGTGTGTGCAATTATGTTTCTCTGTGTGCATGTGTGTATTTGGGCTGGGGTGCAGACTGCAGCTGCCAGGGTCTGGGGTGGGAGGTAACAGTGTGACAACAACTGAAACAGCAGCTAGTAGCAAGTGTCTCCGCAGCCTGGTGCTACCTCCAGGCTTCCTGATACCCCAAACTACTGCTGTGCCTCTGGCCAGACCCCAACAACTTGGGACCAAGTTTCCCCAGAAATTAAACAGCCAAAAGTCAGGTATGTGGGAGCCACACCCACAAGCCACTTCCGGCTCAGCTACACAGACTCACTGACTGGCTTTGCTTCAGAGACCCATGACTGAATCTCGAGAGATCAAGAGCGGCAGTGAACCTCAGACCTGCGCGGGGCTGCACAGACCCGGGTAAGCTGGAGGGGGGCGGGTCCGCCTGGTGCCCGCCCGAGCAGAGCCCCGGCAGCCGCCCGCTTCTGCGACCCAAAACCACTGCCGTTCCCCGGGCCCGACTCCACGGCCTCGAGATGGACCTCTGAGACGCGACCTGCTGAAACTCAGCTGTGCGGGTTTGGGACTGAAATCTCCAGACTTTCTCGGGGTCGGGATGGGCTACCTGCCCCCCACCCCTGTACTTCCGGAAGCCTCGGCAGTCAGGTCAGACCCCAAAGCTGCCACTCAGCTGAGCAAGCTACTCCAGCCTCACCGTCCCGATGGAAATACTGAACACCCTGAACAAACGTGAGGCCCTCTTAGCACCCGGACTGCAAACCGCAATGCACAAAAGGAGAGAGAGGGAGAGAGAGGGAGGGAGGGAGGGAGGGAGGGAGGGAGAGAGGGAGGGAGGGAGAGGAAGAGAGAAAGGGAGAGAGAGGGAGAGAGGGAGAGAGGAGAGAGAGAGAAAGAGAGAGGGAGGAAGAGAGGGAGAGAGAGAGGGAGAGAGAGGGAGGGAGGGAGGGAGGGAGGGAGGGAGGAAGAGAGAAAGGGAGAGAGAGGGAGAGAGGGAGAGAGGGGGAGAGAGAGAAAGAGAGAGGGAGGGAGGGAGGGAGAGAGAAAGGGAGAGAGAGGGAGAGAGAAAGGGAGAGAGAGAGGGGGGAGAGAAAGGGAGAGAGAGAAAAGGAGAGGGAGAGAGAGGAGAGAAAGAGAGGGAGGGAGGGAGAGAGAGAGAGAGGGAGGGAGGGAGGGAGGAAGGGAGGGAGGGAGAAGAAGAGAGAAAGGGAGAGAGGGAGAGAGGGGGAGAGAGAGGAGAGAAAGAGAGGGAGGGAGGGAGGGAGAGAGAGAGAGAGGGAGGGAGGGAGGAAGGGAGGGAGGGAGAAGAAGAGAAAGGGAGAGAGGGAGAGAGGGGGAGAGAGAGAGAGGGAGGGAGGGAGGGAGGGAGGGAGGGAGAAGAAGAGAGAAAGGGAGAGAGGGAGAGAGGGAGAGAGGGGGAGAGAGAGAAAGAGAGAGAGGGAGACAGAGAGGGAGAGAGAAAGAAGAGAGAGAGGGAGAGAGAGAGGGAGAGAGAGAAAGGGAGAGAGAGAGGGAGAGAGAGAGGGAGAGAGAAAGGGAGAGAGAGAAGGAGAGAGAGAGTGCTGCCATAGAGGCAGGTGAGGGGGAGAGGTGGGGGTGGGAGGGAGACGGGGACACTGGGGGGGGGACGTACACTGGTGTTGGATCATTGTGTGACTGAAACCCGATCGTAAACACCTTTGCGATGGTCTATCTCAGAGTCAATAAAGAATTGTAAAGTTTATCAACTAGGCTCATATCTGGGGCTGATCCCAAAGTTCACTTGAAAAATAAGCAGGTGTGGCCGTGCACGGTCAGAGGGACCACGAGGTTTCCCTGATCCAGATGCAGGAAAACGCTTCCTCTCACCCCAGGAGCGGGAAGAAAGGCAAACACTGGGGAGGGGACAACAACACACATAACCGAGGGCAACGGGGCGGCCAGGGAGAGAGAAGGGGGAGGGCAGGTGCCTGCACATGACCAGCCCATATGTGGTCCCCAATAGCGCAGTGACCCTGAGCCCCGTTAGGAGAGAGCCCTGAGCACAGAGTCAGAAGTGAGCCCTGAGCACAGAGTCAGGAGTCAACCCTGAGCAGAGAGTCAGGAGTCAGCCCTGAGCACAGAGTCAGGAGTCAGCCCTGAGCACAGAGTCAGGAGTCAGCCCTGAGCAGAGTGTCAAGAGTCAGCCCTGAGCACAGAGTCAGGAGCCAGCTCTGAGCACAGAACCAGGAGTCAGCCCTGAGCACAGCCGTGTGTGGCCCCACCCACTCGCTAGCCCCCACATGCAGCTGGGGGCTCTGTGTGTGACAGGGAGCGTGGGCCCGTCACCAGATCAAAAGGCAGATGAACAGAACCATCTGGGGATACCGTGGTGTTTTGGCAAAAGAAAAGGAAAATTGTTCCATGACCCTGTTCCTTCAAAATTAATAAACTGCAGCTAAAGATCTAAATGAAGAGCCGAGAGAAGGAAAGAAAAAACCTTCAAAGCAGCGGAGTAACTTTATTCTAATTCTGGAAAGGAAGAAAGGCGTTTTAAAAAAACTAGTCACAATTTTCACAATTAAGGAAGCCGCACAATAAAAGATGGATAAATTAGACACTTAATTTTCTTTTGAGCAGGTAGTAAAAAGACAACAGAATTAATTAAAAACTAGAAATGGTAATAAAACATCTAATAGGAAAAGTATTTTTGTAATAGTTTGTATCAACAGTAAGAAAGGGCCCACTGTGTAATGCAAACGCCTAGCGTTGGTCGGAGAAATAAAGCGTGCCCAAGCACCCCGAGATTCTGGACTCGGCCTCCTCCCCCAGGTCCCCAGTTTTCCAGTAGCTTGGCAGTCACACCCACAAACTGCCCCTGGCGCCATGTAATCTCATCAATGGCCAAGGCCCAGAGACTATAAACTAAAGCTCCCAGGAGAGAATGACGCAGAATTTCCTGGACATTCTATTCTATCCATAACAAGCCATACAAAACAAATCATTAGCACTGCCTTTTCAGCAGGTTTGAGTGGTGCTGAGACTGGTGTCGAGATATCGAATGTAACCAAAGTAGAGAGAGAGTATGGGGGAAATTGTCTGCCACACAGGTAAGGGAAGGGTTGGAATGGGGGTGGGGGGAATACTGGGGATTTTGGTGGTGGAAAGTGTGCACTGGTGAAGGGATGGTGTTTGATGATTATATGACTGAAGCTCAAACAAGAAAGCTTTGTAGCTGTATCTCACAGTGAATCAAAAAAAGGGGGGGGAATAATAATAAAATAAAGTTAACATTCAGAATAGAATAAAAAAAAATAATGTGGAATTCATGCCCAATTCAGTCAGCTTAATCAATGGCTGAATAAATAGCAGTACTCCTACATTATTTGTCACTGTCACTGTCATCCCATTGCTCATTGATTTGTTCAAGTGGGCACCAGTAACATCTCTCATTGTGAGACTTATTGTTACTGTTTTTGCCATATCCAATACGCCACATTAAGGATAGCTTGCCAGGCTCTGCCGTGCGGGCGCGATACTCTTGGTAGCTTGCTGGGCTCTCCGAGAGGGGCGGAGGAATCGAACACGATTAAACGGGATAATGTAGGGAATCCCATGTTCGATTCCCTACATTATTTGATAAAAATAATTTTTTTAAAAAAAATCCCACAGAAGTCTTTTTTTTTAATTTTTGGGTCACACCTAGTGATGCACAGGGGTACTCCTGGTTTTGCACTTGGAAATTACTCCTGGCAGTGCTCAGGGGACCCTATGGGATGCTGGGAATTGAACCCAGGTCGGCTGCATGCAAGGCAGATGCCCTCCCCGCTGTGCTATCACTCCAGCCCCCCAAAGAAGTCTTTAACCCCATGTTACATCTGGAAATTGTCCTAGTAAAGTCTTTGAATGCACACACACAAACACACACACATACACATTCAGACACACATACACATACACAGACATATACACATTCAGACACACATACATCACACATATCGCTATATCACTGTCCTCCTGTTGTTCATCGATTTGCTCGAGCGGGCACCAGGAACGTCTCCATTGTGAGACTTGTGGTTACTGTTTTTGGCATATCGAATACACCACGGGGAGCTTGCCAGGCTCTGCCGTGTGGGCGGGAGACTCTCGGTAGCTTGCCGGGCTCTCCAAGAGGGGCGGAGGAATCGAACCTGGGTTGGCTACGTGCAAGGCAAACACCCTCCCCGCTGTGCTATCGCTCCAGTCCACACACACACACACACAGACACACACAGACACACACAGACACAGACACAGACACAGACACACAGACACACACACAGACACACACAGACACACACACAGACACACACACACACAGACACACACACACACACACACACACACACACACACACACACACACACACACACACACCCTTCCTGGCTAGCCCTAGAATCACACAGGGAGAACTGAAACCTCTGAACAATGAGTGTCCCGAGCCAGGCCCGAGAGACCTGCAGAGCTCGGCCTTGCGCACGGCCACAGCAGACTGGATCCCCTGAGCCCCCCGGGGACCCCCAAGTCCCACCGGGAGCACCGGGAGTGATCCCTGAGCGCAGAGCCAGGACTAAGCCCCAGCACAGCTGCGCCCTGGTGCTGGCTGAGTCCACCTCGCCACAGGCGTGCGCCCGCGGGCCAGCCCCGGGTTCCACGGGATCCTCCCTGATTCAGTTTTCCCTGCTTGCACTTTCCAACAGATTGCTCTGGGGATCAAAACAGAGACAATGAAAAGATTTCCACATGGGAGGGAAGAAAGAAAACAGCTCCAAACCGTGAGTCCCCTGGCGGGGCCGAAAGCTCTTTAACAAAGAGCAGCGCAGCCGCGAATGCGGGGACTAATTCCCGCCTGACTGGGGGCGGAGAGGCAATATGAGGACGGGGGATAGTTAACATTTCCTGCACGCGGGCCCTGCGCAAGGCACCGCTCCAGATAAGGGCAGCACGCGCCGAGGGAGGGAGCGGGGGGCACCCCGCGCGCCCAGAAGCCCCTCACTCTTTCTCTCCCGAGTGCTTACAAACTCAACCGCCGTCCAGCCCAGTCCTGCACCTGGGCGAGCACCGCAGAACGAGCACCGCGGAAGCCGTGACTGGACCTGAAAAAGCAAGGCAGAGGCGCCAAGCTCTCCAGCCTGGGCACCACTGACCCCCGGCCCCTCACCCCATCCCCTGCCCCAGGGCTCCCCTTGGAAGGCAGGACCCTCACCCGGGATTCGGGGGGAGTCCGCCGTGGACCCCCGGGGTGCTGAGTTGCAGATCTGACTGGCCACGGAGTTTCGACGCGCACGTGTGTATTTCATCGCCTCGGCGATGCGTATTTATAATTTAGGGTGTGTAAAAATTTATAAAGGCACAACGACCGGTTGGTTAATGACAGCGATGGTGGGAGCCCGTACTTAGGGGATTTTTCATGTCACCAAAGCCTGGCTGGGGCCGAATGCCACGTGCATAAACGAGGTGATGGGAAGCCAGGCACGGGGGCCGGGGGCTGGGGCCGCAAGCCCACCCAGGCTCGCCCCGCACCGCAGGCGTTGGGGCGGGCCCCCCCCACCATGAGACCCACCAAAAGCGGCCGCAATGCTTCCAAGAAGGGCAGGGGGGGATTGCGAGGGTGGGGTGCGTGCTCTTGACACACGCTCCCTTTCCCCCGCGGAAACCTCCCAAGTGAAGCCCCAGGCTGCCTTCCCCGGGCCAGCACCCGAATCCCCCTCTGGGGGTCCCGGATCCTGGGCACTCCCCACCCCATCCCCCACTCAGCTCTGGACTCAGCTCACAGGACGGGGGCCCGGGGGGGCCCAGCACAGAGGCTCTGTCTTGCTGAAGCATCAGAACTGTGGGTTACCCCGTGAGAATGGGGGAGACGGGACTGTGCAGTAGATTCCCCGGGCACCCACCCACCCCCGCCCCCCCGGGGGTCCGTCCACCTGCATATGGGGACCTGCCAGGCCCAAGGTTTGGGGTGCGGGCAACAACCCCCCACATGCACCCATGCACTCTGCAGCCCCCGTCTGGGGAATGTCCCCTGGGCCCCGACGTGGGCCGAGGGACCCTGAGACCCTCGTGTGCGCCCCCGGCGGGGTGGCGGGGTGTGATAAACAGTGCCGTTTATTTTCACTCAGTACAAATAATTAAGGCAGCTCCGCGCGCTGCAACCATCACCCTCGAACAAGCCAAGCCACGCTACAAATCAAAAAAGAATAATTAAAACCCACACTTCGCGCAATGCCACAGAGTGAGGCAATTACAAGACACTTCTAATGAGCAATTTATGTAATTTAAAAAGTCAGCCCCGCGACAGCAAAGAGGGCGTCGGATGAGTGACTGCGGCGGCCCCCCGCACTGCGAGGCGAGCCCGGCCCTGCCCCCGCCGGGGGCTGCGGGCCCCTCTCCTCGTATTCCCGTATTTCCGGGATGGCGCGGCTGACATCTGCGTAAGCTCAGCTCGGGACTCGGATTTCGGAAGCACATTTGATGCGAACGCACAGAAAGGCTGGCGGGTAACTGCCGGGCGCGCGGACGCGTGTGCTGTACCTCATCTATGATATGCAATTTGGAAGCTATATTCTAGTAAGAGAACTTTACGAGTTGCTGTCATGATAAATAAAAGTTTATGGCATAATGGAATTAATATTTACTTTGAGTGCAACACAGACTATTCAAATAAAGTTGCCTGGAATCATTTCAAACCCGGAGAGTTGGCAAATGTCGCCAGCCAACCTCGGGACTGGGACTCGCCACCTCGGGTGACCCGACGATGATTTGCCACCTCGCCATTTTCTGGTCCCATCAGCACTGACGTGGTTTTCTACGTGACGCCCGGAGCCTGGGCTCGGCTGTCATACAAGGTGCTTAGAGTGTGCTCGTGTTTGGCGAGCCAGCCTCCGGGGGAGTGTGGTAGGAGTTGCGAGTGTGCATGTGTGTGCATGTGTGCATGTGTGTCTGTGTGCTCATGCGTGCCTGCATGTGCATGCATGCCTCCATGTATGTGTGCATGCATGCCTCCGTACATGTGTGTATTTGTGCATGTATGCCTGCGTGCATGTGTGTATATGCCTGCATGTGTGTATGTGTGCGCCTGCATGCATGCATGCATGTGCACATGCGTGCCTGTGTGCATGTGTGTATTTGTGTGTGCATGCATGTGTACATGCCTGCGTGCGTGTGTGCCTGTCTGCGTGTGTGCATGTGTGTGCGTGCACGGGGGTGTGTGTGCGTGTGCATGCGTGCGTGCCCGCCTGCCTGCCTTTGGGGGATTCTGGGCCAGGGTCTGGGAGCGAGACGCGGCTCTGGAGAGGGAGAAGCGTCTTTCTGCACCGGTGCCTCAGTGCAGCTGCATGCAGGGTCTGACTCAGGCAGCTCACTCTGCTCCCGGGAGTGAAGGGCCTTCTCTCTCTCAGAAGGCGCGGCCCACGTCTGCACCCGTTTGGGAGCCGCATGCCCTGGCTGTGGGTGGGCCTGGGTGGGCCGGGACCCCACAGGCTGCCCGGGGCCCAGCAGGGCCCAATCTCGTGTTGGTTGGGTTTTCCTGCCTGCAGCCAGGGGCCATGGATGCAAACGAGGGGCCAGGGGACGTCTGAGAGCCAGAGGGAAGAGGCCCTGGGGGGGGCGTGTCCAAGGGGCCCAGGGCCTGGCGCAGCACAGGAGTGGGGTGCTGCCTCGGGGCGACGCGGAGGGAAGGAGCCGGAACCTTCCTCACAGCTGAGGCAGGCCCTGCCCGCGGGGCCAGGCTGGACACGGCCCAGTGTGAGCGTGGAGACGCACACTGCAAAGAGCCCGGCCTGGGGGCGCGCGGGCAGCCCCTCGGGGGGAGTGAGACCCCCACACTGACCATCGTGGGGAGATGCGGCCCCAAGATGGGGGTGGCGGTGGGGACTGACACTTCTGAGAGGCCCCAGCTGCGCCTGCATCTGTCTGTCTGCTCTGGGGCCACGCCCGGGGATGCTCAGGGCTGACTCCTGGCTGTGTGCTCAGGGCTGACTCCTGGCTGTGTGCTCAGGGCTGACTCCTGGCTCTGTGCTCAGGGCTGACTCCTGGCTGTGTGCTCAGGGCTGACTCCTGGCTCTGTGCTCAGGACTGACTCCTGGCTCCGAGCTCAGGGCTGACTCCTGGCTCCATGCTCAGGGCTGACTCCTGGCTCTGTGCTCAGGGCTGACTCCTGGTTCCGTGCTCAGGGCTGACTCCTGGCTCTGTGCTCAGGGCTGACTCCTGGCTCTGTGCTCAGGGCTGCTGGTGATGGAAGCCAGGTCGGAGCCTGGCAAACGCCCTCCAGCGCTCCCCGGGGGCCCCTCCTGGCCACACTCAGACCACCAGACCAGAGCCGGGGCCCGAGAAGGGGGCTGCGGGGGCTCTGGGGTGCACCAGGCCCATCAGTGATGTTCAGGGGCCTCCTGAGCTCAGCCGGGCGGTGTTTGGGGGCAGGGCCAGGGGACCTCCAGCATGGACGCGGCCACCCCAGCCCAGTGCCCTGGGCCCCTGCCTGGATGCTCGGAGAGGGCCCAGGCAGGGGGCGGGTGTGAACTTTGAAACGGAAGAGTCTGGGGTCAGCCCTTGGGGGCCAGGAAGCTCGTGCCAGCCCCAGAGTTCCAGATGGGGGGCTCTGTGGGGACAGTGGGTGGACGCCCAGCTCGGAGGCGAAACAGGAAGGGAGGGTCAGGCCGACTCCTCCCTCGCTGGCCGCAAGACCCAGAGTGGCCGCGACCCCCTGACCTGAGCCGAGGAGCGGCCACGCCGAGGCCACCCTGCGGCCCCGCCCTTCCACGGAG
This sequence comes from Sorex araneus, assembly GCF_027595985.1. Lineage (NCBI taxonomy): Eukaryota > Metazoa > Chordata > Mammalia > Eulipotyphla > Soricidae > Sorex > Sorex araneus. The sequence goes on along the minus strand of NC_073306.1, from coordinate 2,434,460 downwards.
CCCGGTCCTCAGGGCCCCCTCGTGCCGAGAGGCCCCAGGGGCCCTCGGCTGCTGCCCAGAGAGAAACCCAGAGCCCCTCGGCGTCCCTGGGCCGGCGCCCGCGTCTCCATCACCGACTGGCCGGGGTGACCTTGCTGTGTGACCCGCCTGGACGCCTCCTCCTGCGGTGGCCAGGGTTGCCCAGGACGCCTGCAGATGTCATGTGGGCTGGAAAGGGGCCCGTCCACTGTGCTGACCGGGGCTGGTGACCCACAGCCTCCCGCCTGGGACCGACTCGAGGAGGCGGCACACGGGCTTGGGACCCCAGGGAAGGGGCCAGGCGGCCAAGGAGAAGCCCCTGGCCGCCATCGGGGGGACCCTGACACTGTGGCATGCAGCGGGCGCCCCTCCCCGAGAGGCCCAGCCGGCCCTGAGCCCCCCCCCCACACACGACAGAAAACACGGCCTCGGCTTCTGGAGGCGCCTTCCCCGGCGGGAGGCGAGAAGATGAGAGACCCCCGAGGTCAAGAAGGGGGTGGGGGGGCGACAGGGCCACCCCGCCTCAGCCGCCCAACTGCCGAAATCAGCTCTCGGGCCTGGCTGGGACAGGAGGGGGCGGGGCCGCGTCTCAGCCCGCCCAGGTGTGTGTGTGTGTGTGTGTGTGTGTGTGTGTGTGTGTGTGTGTGTGTGTCGGGGGGCACTCAGCGGCCCTGGCGGGGAGAGCTTCTCGGGTGCGGCTGTGCCTGTGCCCCCCATGGGTCCCCACCGCCCACCGGCTCCATGGCGCCCCCCCTACCCGTCCTTCCCAAGGAGCAGCGCTAACCACTGGGCTCCAGCACTGGAGCCGTCCAGGGCACTGCTCTGCCCTGCCCTAGAGGGTCAGTGACGCCATGGAAGACAGGCTCGGCCCCCAGTGCTCCCCGGGGAGCCTCAGCTCCTGGGCCAAGGGTTCAGGCTTCCCCCCAGCTGCAGGGGTGCAGCAGCCCCCAGGGACCCGGGCGCAGACAAGCGCCCCTCAGAGCGGGTGAAGGACACTGCCCCGCAGCCTCCTTTCTCCTCTGCCTCCCCCTTCCCCTCCCCCTTCCCCTCCCCCTGCCCTTGCCCCTTCCCCTCCCCCTCCCCTCCCCCCTTCCTCTCTGCCCTTCTCCCGCTTTCCTTCCTTCCTTCCTGCAAGGTTTGCTCGGGACCGAATGGCGGGCGCGGATGAAACAGTGACATCCATAGAACCAGAGATCCCCCTGCCCCCAGCAAGGACGGATGGAAGGTGGGACGGAAGGCGGGACGAGCCCCACCTGGCCAGGAAGCCCCCAGGCTGCGTTCCTGCTTCCTCACCTCCACCCCTACTGACAACGGCCCAGCACACCTGCCCCATCAGTCCCCTTCTCCCTCTCTCCCGCCCACACCACTTAAAGGGCCCCCCACCCCCCCCACCCCCACTCTCCCCCGGCAGGGCTCACCCCAGCCTCACCCCAGGCTCACAGAGCTCTGTCCGGGAGCACCCAATAAACTTCCGTTTCTGTCACTTTTACTGTCTCTGCCTCTCTGTGCCAGCCAAGGTCAGCAATCCCTCCCTCCTTCATCCCACCCTCCCTCCCTCCTTCATCCTACCCTCCCTCCCTCCCTCCCTCCCTCCCTCCTTCCTTCCTTCCTTCCTTCCTTCCTTCCTTCCTTCCTTCCTTCCTTCCTTCCTTCTTTCCTTCCTTCCTTCCCTCCCTCCTTCTCTCTGCGTTCAGGGTGACTCCTGGCAGGGCTCGGGGGACCCGAGGTGGTACCGGGGATGGAACCGGGCCAGCCGTGCTGGGGCAGCACCCTGACCTCCCTGCCGAGCCCCCACAGAGACCTTGGGGAGGCCCAGAAAGACGGAGACTTGGGGCAGTGCTGAACCCCGAGCGCCCCCCTCCAGAGGCCTGAGCGAGCGTCCATCGGGCAGCAGGGGCCCTGCGGCCGGGAGGGCAGCGCCAGGCAGGCGGCATCTTTCAGGAGATAGTTAAGTCCCCAGGATGGACGGTGACGTGGGTGCCCAGGTTGGGGGGAGTAACGCGGCCCCCGGCCACCCCAGGACGTCCCGGCAATTCCTCTAAAGATGCACCAGAGACACATTTTCCAGGGCGGAAGTTCAAGGTGCCTCGGCAAAGCACGGAATATCGGCTCTGCCGGTTAAATCAGCTCTTCCCGAGGACCCCCTCCCCCGTTCCCTCCTAAAACTGCCGTGCATATGGGAGAGGCCGGGAATGGGTCCCCAGAGAAGGGGCCGCAATCACCCCCCCCCCGCCCCCGGCTCACACCCCGGGCTCGTCCCGAGAAGCCGCCGCCAGCAATTCAATCTCCATAGATTTGATTTTTAAAATATTTCATTTCTGGCCACCCGTCCTTAGATCGCCAATTTGATTTGGTTTCTATAAATGGATTTTTCATAGTGTAGGTGGAAAGTATATTTAATTTCAAATTTCTGCAAACGAAACCCTTCCATCTAAACGTCAGAGCGGCTCTGCCAGGCGGCCCCTGCTGGCACGCCGAGGGCGCGGTGGTGCTTCCCCCAACTCCATCTGCCGCTCCTGCCCGCGCCGCCTTCTCTGCCAGGCGGTCTCGGGAACAAGGAAGGAGCTGGGAAGGCGCCGAGGGGGTGTGGGGGGCGGCCCCGGGGGGGGGGCGCTGCCCTCCACGCCCAGAGTCCCAGGTTTGAAGTGGCCGCTGTGTTCCCAGCGGCAGCCCGGTCCTGCCAGGGAGTGCCCCGCCCTGGGAGGGCACCGGCGGGGCGGGTGGAGCCAGATGGGCCGGGTGCCCGCACGCACTGTCCGGACTCCATCCCGGTGGGGGCTCTGGGGTTCAGAGGGGCCCCACGGTGGCCGCTAACTCCACAGCAGCAGAGCTGGGCCCAGCTGGCCCCGCTGCCCGATGCTCCCTGTGCCCACCCCCCGCCTGTGTGCTCAGAAACGCCCCAGCAGGGCGGGGTCTTGGGCACCCCCAGGCAGAGCTCCCATAGAGCCTGTGTGTCCATCCGCCGGGCTCCTCTGCACCGGGCAGGGCCCCTCCCGGCTGCCGCAGCACCCCACCCGCAGCTCCCTGGGACCCCGACCACAGCCCCCAGACCCACCTTTCAGCACACTTGGGGACACTCCGTGGACTAGACCACGTGGCATCGCCCTGCCACACAGACCCCGCGGAGTCACTGAGGGGCCTGGCTGACCTCTGTGAGCCATCACCCGCCTGTCCCCGTGACCCCAACACGAACCCCAAGGACCCCTGCTCAGACGCACACACAGGAAGCGGCCTTGGGACCAACCCCCTTCATTGCCCCCCGCTGCCCGACAGCCAGGCCCGGGGTCCCTGGAGAGTCTATCTCGAGGGCGGCCACCAGCCCCCGGGGTCACCTCGCTGGAAGGAGCCTGGGAAGGGGGTGCCCGTCCCTGCCCCCCCAATGCATCGAGAGAGCACGGGGCCTGAGGAGGCCGTCTGAGCTGTGTCCAGGTCCCCCACTCCCCCGGGGGCCATCGGTCCTCAGTCACGCCCTGTGGGTCCTCAGAAAGGCCGGGAGGAGTCGCCAAACTCAGGCCAGGGGACACGCGAGTCAGCACGAGGCACTGGGGGGGGGCACAGGGGCCCGAGGGTGAGGCACCCCCAGGTCAGGGAATGTGCTGGGGCGTCCCTCGGGGACCCCCACTGGGGCACAGCCCCTTCACCCTCACAGGAGCTGGGTGGCGGCACCTCTGCTCGGCCAAGCACGGACACAGGAGACGGGGGCTGGGACCAGGGTCCCGGAGATGCCCCCAGGAGGGCGGGGCGGGCGGGGGGCCGGGGGCCGCTGGCTCCACAATCCCTGGCTGGAACGGGCTCGCTCTGAGCTGGGCCCAGAAGCCAGGGGGGCGGGAGCTGTGCTCTGCGCCAGACGTGCCGTCTCGGACCCTGGCATGCCCCAGGTCTGGGGGACGGGCACTGGCGGGGTCTGTGGACACCCAGCTGGGGGCCCAGTCCTGCCTGCGGAAAGCGGGGGACGCCGGAGGCCGGGTCAATCCCCAGGATCAAGGATGGAGTCGACCGGGGCGATGAGACGAGGAACGTCCTCTCCAAGGAACGGGGTCCTGGGAGCCTCTGGGGTGAACACTGGAGATCTGCGGGGGCTGGAGTCCGCGGAGGGCAAGAAGCCCCTCCCCCACCCCTCCTCCCGCCCGGCGCCCTTCTCCCCTCAGCCCTCCTTGGGTCAGCACGGCCCCCGGTAACCCCAACGCGTGACACGTCCTGGGCATTGTTGGGTGGGGGACCCCCGGGAGCCTCTTCTCTGCAGCCAGCCAGAGCGGCGCGAGACCCCTGGGATCGGGGGGGTGGGGGGCAGCCTCACAGGATGAGCCCTCGGTGGGAACCGGGGGGCCGGGGGGTCTGGAGCAGCCGAGCCAGGTAGGGCCACTGGGGAATCACTGTGGGAACTGTCCCCGGGCCGCCGACCCCACGGGCTGCAGCCGGCGCTGCCCTGGGCAGAGGCTCGGCTGCAGGATGGAGAAAGCGGGGGGGGGGGGAAGGGCGGGGGGGGGGGGGAGGGCTGAAGGGGGCCCAGGCGGCCACGGCAGGACAAGCGCCTCCCCAGGGCCACGTGGCCCCTCCTTCCTCTTTCGGGGTTGGTCTGAGGCAGAAGAGCGGCAGTAAGTGAGGGGTGCAGAGTTGGGAGGCCCCGGGGCAGGGCTGACGGGTCTTTTCTCGGGCCCGGGGAGCAGCGGAATGATGGAAGGTTCTGAGCGGGACAGAGCACGGCAGCGGGTCCGAGAGTGTTGGCAGGAAGATGCTCCTTCCCTCCCGAACTCGGGAACCCGGAGCGCCCCGTTCTGCCCCCTGCTCCGGGGCTGAGTGAAACAGGGAAGGCCGCACGCGAGCGGAGGCCGGGGGTGGCCAGAGCAGAGGGGAGCGCCAGTGGCCAGCACACAGTGGACAGCCCGCCGTGAGCCCTGCCTTGGGGTGGGTGGGGTCAGTGGCCCTGGGAGCCAGAGCGCCCGCAAGAAACAAGCCTCTGAGCATGCCCTTAAATACAGGGTGATGGTCCCCCTCCACTGCAAAATGTGAGCAAAACGGTGGCGTGGAGCCCTCCCCTTTCCCTGGGAGACAGAGTGGGGTGTGGCCTGCAGGCATTCTGGAAGGTTCCTGAGAGGAAAAATGCTGATTCCCAGCGGGGCGTAAGCAGAGGGGTGAGTCTTAGCAGTTGTACTAGGTGGGAATTTGGAATTTGGATAGACTCGCTCCCATACAGATTCTCTCTCTCTCTCTCTCTCTCTCTCTCTCTCTCTCTCTCTCTCTCTCTCTCTCTCTCCCCCTCTCTCTCTCTCTCTCTCTCTCACACACACACACACACACACGTGCGCGCGCACACACAGTCACACATGCACAAACTCATACACACATACACACATGTAATTCCTCCTTCCGTCATCATCATTAACAAAGCGCAAGATTTTGCAATGACAATTTAAAACCCGCCTGTATTACCCCCCATGAAATTCGAGCTGGCAAATTGAGTGGACAGAGATATTAAAATATTTCATTAGTTGCTTTTTTATGCCAAATTAAGCAGCTGCAATTATATTGATATTCACAGTCTGCATCAATCTCAAACTATTCTAATCCTTTTTCTAATTCGGCGTGATTAATCCTTCCTTTTAAGAACCCCTCCTCGTTCCAGGCTTCGAATGTTCCTCTCTTCCTCGGCCGTTTTGACTTTGCAGAAACAACTCCCTCACTGGGGACGGGGGGGTCACACTCAAAGGCACGGGACGCAATTTTTCAGGCCCTCTGCCTATGTGGGAATACGGTTTTTGCTCTTGTTCCTACAACTATTTCCAGCACGATGCTGAGCAGGCTTTGGCACATTGATTTAGTAAAACACTGTCATTGATTAAATATATACCCACAACCTTGAAACCCCGAAGGCCATGTTTTTAAAGAGATTCCTGAATTGCTTTGCAAGATACGTATCCTGCCTGGATATAAATAAAAGGCCGCCGATCTGTGTTTTAATACTGGACGAACCCCTCACCTATCATCCCAGTTGCCACAAGAGGCAGCGGGGCTGAGAGGGATGCTTCGTTCAGGAGGAAGGCGGGGGGGGGGGGGTGGTGAGGGGGGCTGGGGGGGGGGGGGACAGTTCCTCAGGAATCCCAGCAGGAAATCCCTTCCTGCCTGGGCTCTTTCCCGCCTTCTTTCCTCCTTCCTTTCCCTTTCTTTAATTTTTTTAATTTTATTCTTTTTCTTTTTGGGTCACACCCGGCGATGCACAGGGGTCACTCCTGGCTCATGCACTCAGGAATTACTCCTGGTGGTGCTCAGGGGACCATAGGGACCATATGGGATGCTGGGATTTGAACCCGAGTTGGCCGAGTGCAAGGCAAACGCCCTACCCGTTGTGCTATCACTCCAGCCACTCCTTTTTTTTTTTTTTAAGAGAAACTTTTTAGGAATTTGGCAAGAGGGAGAGAGACAGAGAGGGACAGAGAGACAGACGGATACAGACAGAGAGAATGAGAATTTCTCCAAATTTGCCAGCGCACGCATTCCTTTTTTTTAACTTTATGGGGTCACACCTGACATTGCTCAGGGGTTACTCCTGGTGGTGCTCGGGGGACCATATAAGATGCTGGGGATTGAACCTGGGTCGGCTGCATGCAAGGCAAACGCCCTCCCGGCTGTGCTATGGCTCCAGCCCCATTTCTTCCTGTGCAAAATTCGCCCATTTAGTGGAACCTGGCGCACACCAGCCAAGAGCCTGGCTCTCTGAGTCAAAGCAACGTGTCACATTTTGGACCCTCGTTTATAAAATATTTGTTTGGGGTTTTCTGCAGTTCTCGCCTCATTTTGGCTCGATTTCAGAAAAAACAAAAGTGTCCAAGTTCCGATGCCAGTTTTCCCTCTCAGAGCTGGGCCCAACAGTTGTCCAGCCAGTGACTCAGACAATCTCAGTCCACCCAGACACGAATGCTGGGTGGTCCAGGGAGAACCTTTTGAAATAATTTACATAGAAACTGCCTTTACAAGCAAAATGAAAAATACGCTGGGCTCCAGTCAATGGGATTTGAATCACAATCCCACCCCATGCAGGCCGCTCTGGTTCCCCTAGTTATTAAGCAGGAAGAAGGTGCTACAGTCAATTACAAAGCAATTATCCCGGCAGCCACGAGCCAGTGCCCCGGGCAATCAGGAGGCGCTTCCCGGGGCATCAGCAGTCCGAGTGCCAGCCTGGGGACCACCTCCAAGAGCCCCGGCCAGGGTCTGGGCAGAAGCCCCTTCCTGAGGTCGCAGGGCTCTGCTTACCCCATGAGCTAAGTACTTCCAACCTCGGGCCAGGCTCCTGGGAACGTGCCACAGAAGGGGGGTCCTGGGATTCATTCCAGAGCGCCCTCAGATGAGCCCAGAGAAATGACCTGTCCGGGTTCTGCCCCGCAGGGTTCCATTCAAAACCTGGGGGGGGGGCCGGGCTGGTCGGCAGAAGATGCTAGAGAGGCCTGGGGCGCGGAGAGCCTCAGGCTGGGAAGACAGTGCAGCTCTCGGCCAGCAAGCAGGGGTCTCCCAGGAGCGTCGAGGGCCTGAGTCCCCGTGCAGCGTCTGGGGAAGGATGTGCCTTTCTTTCTTTCTTTCTTTTAAATTTATTCTTTTATGGAATCACCATGTGGAAAGTTACAAAGCTTTCAGGTTTAAGTCCCAGTTATACAATGCTCGAACACCCATCCCTTCAAAGGACGTGCCTTTCTGCCAGCCCCTCCCGTGCCCACCTAGCAGGAAAGCACCCTGCATAACCCATTCTGGGAGCTTCCAGAAGGATCTTTTCCTGCTGTTACTAGGATTTTTCTTTCTTTTTGTTTTTTTTGGGCCACACCGGGTGGTACTCAGGGCTCACTCCTGGTGGTGCTCAGGGATCATTTCTAGCTCTGTGCTCAGGGCTCACTCCCGGCTCTATGCTCAGGGCTCACTCCTGGCGGTGCTCGGGGGACCATATGGATGCCAGGAACGGAGACCAAGTCGGCGGCACGCCAGACAAGCACCTTTCCCGCTGTACCATGGCTCTGGCCCCGCCATGAAGGCTTTTGGAGGGAGCGGTGGACTGGGCAACGCAGCAGACGGCCCACACAGCTGATTCGTAAATTAACCCGCTCTTTGGACAGGCCCATCCATCCCTGGGTACCAGGTTCTCACGAGGCCCTCCTGTTTCCTGGAAACGAGGAAGGCGGAGCCAGAAATCAGGACCGCTGATTGGTGGCTGTATGGGGCTGCTGGACGTTGCAGCCAATCAGCTTGGCCGCTTTTCAAGCCCTCATTTACATGCGGCACAACCTATCAGGTAGCAACTAGCGGAGCCGGGAGGGATACAGGGGGAGCCGCGCGCAGGACACGGGGCGCCCAGTGGGGTAACGGGGATGCCCGGGAATAAAGGGCGTGACGCCGGCCACACGCGCTGGCCGGCCAGCCCACCTCTGCCCTCCGCCCACTGGGCTGTTTCCGCCTCCCCCTCATCCGGCAGACGCGTGCCACTGACCCCCGGGTCGCAGGGTACCACCATCACCCCAACTACCTCCTGACTCTTTTCACAGTGCTCATGCCCACCTCGACACGCAGGAAGGCGGGTGCTGCCTCCGAGCGGCGGCCCTGGGCGGTGGCCGTCTCCCCTCCTGTTTTGACACTCTAAACCCACTTCCTTGAGGTCCGGGAACTGTGTTCAAAAGCTGTGCCCACTGAGTAGCTGCGACCCGCTGAGGCTGGAGAGCCAGGCCAGGAGGCTTTCCGGGCGCAACACACCCATCACGGCCTCCCGCGCGCCTGGATGAGGCCGAGAGGCCGGGCTCCGCCCAGCACTGCAGCGGCCGCTCTCTGCCGCGTCACGGGGCTCCGGGACCCGTCTCTCCTGGCAGACCCCAGAAACACACGGACCTGGGCTGGAGCAATAGCACAGCGGGGAGGGCGTTTGCCTTGCACGCGGCCGACCTGGGTTCGATCCCCAGCATCCCATATGGTCCCTGAGCACCGCCAGGGGTAATTCCTGAGTGCAGAGCCAGGAGTAATCCCTGTGCATCGCCAGGTGTGACCCAAAAATAAAAAAAAAAAAAAGAAATACACGGACCTCCCAGGGCCGAGCTGCCACCCCGCCTGGTGGCCTTACACATCCCCCGGGAACCCCCGCCCAGGTGTGACAAGGGCCATCCCGATGTCATCCCAGCCCACCTGCCTGGCCTGCGGTGTGTCCCGCGCAGCCCTCTGTGGCGGACAGGAAGTGAATATTTCATATCTCATTCTCGGAGTATCCAGGCCCAGCGAGTAGGACAAGCCGCCCCCACTGAGTGACCCTCTGTCCCCTCTTGTGGCCACACCACGCACACCAGCTCTTCAGAGCACAGAGGGCGGGCTCTCCGCTTTCACTGCACCTTCGACTTTAACTGGAGCGCCAACCCTCGTAGCTCTGGTTGGCATTTTTATGTTAAATGCTCACTTTCGAATCAGCCTGTCTGTTTCAACCCAGAGAAAGCCAAGCCGGCCTCCTGGGGCTGGGGGGGGCACATCGATGCTGGAGATTAATTGGGGGAAACTGTCTTCCCAGACGAGGAACGAGGAACCTTCCCATTCGCCCTCCCAAAGGGCTATCTCCTCGTTTATCCTGGAGGTCTTTCTCTCCACTCACATTGAAGTCTTGAATTTTCTGTCAGCAGGGGTTTATAATTTCCAGTTTACTTCTATTTTTTGCCAATCTTATCTGAGGGTATCTCAAGTTTTATGGTATTCGAAATTGTACATGTAACTTTTTTTTTTCCCAGTTGTTCCCTGCTAAAATAGAAAAATGTACTTTCTTTCTCTTTCTTCTCTCCCTCTCCCTCACAGATTTTTAAAATTTATCTACCGGCTCTACCACCTTTCGCATAAATTCTTAGCATTTATATTTGTGAATGTTATCTGCAAAAGAAAAAAAAAAGAGTTTAACTCCTTTCTTTCCCGTCTGTCTTTCATTTCTCTTCCCCACCTGACTGCTGGCCCCGGGCGGAGAGTGTGCAGGAGTGTGTGAACGGCTTGGCTGGCCCTCGGCCCCTCGAGGAAGGGAGGCTGGGGGCCCCGGCGGGCCTCCTGATCACACTGAGAAAATTCCCTTCCACTCCGCGTCTGCCGTGGAGGCTTCTCTCTCTCTCTCTCTCTCTCTCTCTCTCTCTCTCTCTCTCTCTCTCTCTCTCTCTCTCTCTCTCTCTCTCTCTCTCTCTCTCTCTCCTTTCTGAAGGTCCCAAATGGATACTGAATTACGCCTAATACGTTTGCTGCATCTGTTGAGATGATGATATGGTTATGTGGGTAATGTCCTTTGTTCTTTTAATATGGTGAATCACGCGGATTGATTTTCAGATGTTAACCCAGCCCCATTGATCACGGGGCCCTCCTTTTAGATGCCGCTATGTCCACACTGCTCAGGTTCCACAAAGGATCTGGACACCCACCTCTCGAGAGGTCCTCGATGTCAATGTGTGAGGGGTGTCTTTGTTCAGTTTCGGTAGCAGAGTAATGCTGCGTTCATTAAATAGGCCCCAAAATATTTCCTCTTCTTAGGTTTTAAAAACTTGTTCGGTAAGACCAGAATTATTGCCTCTAAATATTTGATAGCATTCACAGTGGAGGAGTTTCTCTTATGTATAAATATTTAGTTATATATTCCATGCGAGTAATAAATAGAGATGCACAAGATTTACCATTTCTTCTTGTGTCAATTTTAATCATTTCTTTCTGTCAAGAAAATTTTCCATGTCATCCACACGGCCAAATATATTGCTGTCAGCTTGTCCACATCATTCCCTTCCTTTCCCTTCCATGAATCCTCTTTATGAATATGGTAGGAATCATTTCTATATCTTCCCTTCTGTTTACTGATCAGGCTAGCTAGAGCTTTATTGTTTGTTTGATTTTTGAAAAGAAACAACTTCTGAAAATCGTCTACTTGCTATTGCTTTTACTCTTCCCTTTTTGTTTCGTTTGGTTTTCATTAGCTTAATTTGATGCTGATCATCTTCAGGGCCTGTCAGTATAACTTGTATTTTTTGATTCCTGAGTGTAAATACCACATAAGAATATTTTTCCTTTGGTCTCTTCGGGTCACACCCGGCGATGCACAGGGGTTACTCCTGGCTCATACACTCAGGAATTACTCCTGGCAGTGCTTGGGGGACAATATGGGATGGCGGAGATCGAACCTGGGTCAGCCATGTGCAAGGCAAATGCCCTCCCCACTGTACTATCGCTCTGGCCCCTCACATACAAATTTAACATAAACACTGAAAAGTGCAAACGTCCTTCTACAATCTTCTGCTTCCACGTTGTTTTCCTGTTAATTTGATTTTGGATCATGCTCAGCAGTATTCGGAGTTTACTCCAGGGTATGCACTGAGGAATTACTCCTGGCAGTGGTCAGAGGACTGGAGCAATAGCACAGCGGTAGGGCATTTGCCAACCCGGGTTCGATTCTTCCATCCCTCCTGGCGAGCCCGGCAAACTACTGAGAGTATCCTGCCTGCACGTCAGAGCCTGGCAAGCGACCTGTGGTGTATCCAATATGCAAAAAACAGTAACAAGTCTCACAATGGAGTCGTTACTGGTGCCCGCTCGAGCAAGTCAATGAACAACGGGACGACAGTGCTCCAGTGGTCAGAGGGCCATATGGGATGCGGGGATCCAACCTGGGTTGGCCGTGTGCAAGGCAAGTGTCCTTCCCTGCTGTGTTCCGACCCCTATGTCCCACAATGGATATGCTGTTTTGTTTCTTTTTCTCACTTTTATTTATTTCAAGTTCTTTTCCACTCCTCTGTTTTGTTTGGGTTTTCTCCTTATTAATTTTTTGCCCTTAGGGAAACATTATCAGGTTCCCAGTGATTTGGACTTTTTCCAGATGTATATTTAGCCTGTGAAATTCTGGGCTGATTCCGCTCCTGTCAGTGCAACGGGGCGCAACTCCCAGCAGTTCCGTGCGCCTGGGCTGTGTCCTGGCCGAGGGTCTGCCCAGCCACGTCCTCCGCGGAGCTGAAGAGAAAGTGCACGGGGTTCTGTGGAGGGCGACATCGCCACGGCCCGCCCGTCAGGTGGAGCTGGGGGACGAGGCAAGACCACGCTGTCCGTCCTGGTTTCCGGCTGGCTTGCTCGAGTCACCGGTGAGGAAAGAAAACCCACATCTCCCACCGACCCCCGACTCCTCCCGCCGCTGTCCCCGTGTCCTGCAGGCTCCTGCTGACCGTCCTCCGCCATCTGCCTGGTTTGCCTCCCGAGAGGATCGGCCGCCTCTCGCCCCCCTTGGTGGCGTCTTCGGAGACCCCCAACCCTCACTTGTGATCCAGCGTATTCACCAGTCGCTCCGGAAGCGTTTCCCTGGAGAAAGCCGCTACTGCTCTTTCCTTTCTTGCTGAGGCTTCTGTAGCCTGAACTCTAATGTAAAGCAGATCCGTGGAGAGTAGATCTAGGAGCTCCTGAGGTGGTCTTGTGCCTCACGGAAGGCAGGGAGCTTCTCCTTCTGCATGGGGAGACAGTTCTCTCAGCCATTTGCCAAAGACCCTGGCTTGGGGTGACTCCCTGCAGTGCTCAGGGCTTCCTCCCGGCTCTGTGCTCAGGGCTCACTCCTAGTGGTATTTGAGGGACCATAGCAGTGCCAGGGATCGGATTGGGGTCGGCCACACGCAAGGCAAGTGCCTGCCCCAGGTACCAGTTCTCTGGCTCAACGTCTGTATTTATTCTGACCGTCTCTGCAGTTTGGCCCGACATCATTTGACCGTGAACAGTCAGAGTTCCCCCTGGGTCCCGACGTTCCCTCCCTTGGTCTATGTCGCTCTCCCTAGCACAGTGCCGGGTTGCCAGGTTTGTGGTACGTTTTGGAAGTGAGAAGTGTCAGATCTCCACGTGGCTTCTTTTTCAAGAGTCTTGACTATTCTGGGCTCCTGTGTTCACTGTTCATTTCCACGTAAATATTCCGTGGTCTGTGTATCCATTTCTGGGAAGAAGCTGAGTTTCTGACCTGGTCCGCCTCGAGACCGCAGATAAACCCGGGGCCACCGTATCAGCACCGAGCCCTCTCACCCACCCAGACCTTGAGCGACGGCTTCCTACTTACTCTCTTTCATCAACTCCCGGAGACAATGGAAACCAATCTTCTCACTCAATTTACTTCCAGAACGGTTTGTAGTGTTCCAATTATAAGACATGCCCTGCTTTAAAAATCAGTTCCTCGTTCAGACTCCAAGCCAGGCGGTCTTCACTGGGGCAACTCGGAGGGGGGCAGGTGAGTTTCCCTCCCCTCCCCAGCCTAGCCCCGGCAGTCAAACTCCTCTTGGACCAAACTGCCGCCATGCTCACGGTCACTCTCCAGAGGCTTGGGTGAGCCTCACCCACGAGTGAATCTGCAGAAAAACCCGGCTATGCGGGACCCGTGACTTGCTCACGTGGCGCAGGACTGGGCATTGTCCCCCCCCACCAAGCTTACCAGTGGCTTGGCAGCCACACCCACACACTGTCCCCGGTGCCATATGATCTTACCAGCACAGGCCTCACCCACGAGTGAATCTGCTGTATAACCGTATTCTATATTTTTAGACATCCTGGAGCGACTCTCATACCCTACACCACTAATGCACCAAGAGCAACACACCACATTTGATTTGGGCTTAATAAACACGTTAGTCATCTCTTATGCAAGGGCTTGATGGCTCCAGGATGGAATACAACCCTCTTCACACCCTTCCCTCTAAGGAAACTCTGTGGGACCATTTTTAGCAGAATATTCACAAGCAATACAAAATTCATTGTTTCGGTTCCCTTTGGGGGGGCACGGTTTGGGATTTGGGGTGGAAACATTAGAAATATGGAAGGTGCAATGGTGGTGGGATTCGAATATTCAAAGTAATTATCGTGAACAACTTTATAAATGTAAAATTAAATTTAAAAAATCAGTTCCTGGACCAGGGAGTGAGGGGACAGGGTGGCGGGGCAGTGGTGGGGGCGGGGGGCACGGTTCAGGTCTTTGGCGCCTCCCAGTCCAGGCACACGGACGGGAGGGGCCCCTGAGCAGCAGCAGGAAGGGCCCCCCAACAAAACTTAGCAAGATGGCCTGAAAACAATCAATTCCTAATTTTATTCTTGTTAATGCCATTATAACTGGAATTGTTTTCTTAATCTGATTTTCAATTGCTTTATGGCTAGTGTACAGAAATACAATTGAAGTGTTTCCCTGTGATCTCTCATCTAGAGTCTAGGATCATCTGTGAATGGTCGGGGCTAGCCTATTTCTTTGGCGGGGAGGGGGCATGCCCAGGGGTGCCGGGACCCCAGTACAGTGCTGAGAGCAGACTCCGGGTCTCTGGCATGCATTGGTTCCAACGCCAATTCTCAAAATGTTTGATGACATCTCTCTGACGCTTCATTTTCCTTTGTCGGAAGATTTGAAATCTATTCAGATTCTCTCTCTCTCTCTTTTGAGTTAATTTCAGTAATTATATCTTGCTAAGAATCTGCCTGTTTTGTTTAACTCCTCTGTTGGCATACAATTAGTCGTTCATCGTGTTCATTCATGATCCCTTTTATTTGACTAGTCATTAATGACATTCCCACGCGCACTCCCCGTCCTGTCTCTTGGGCCTCTCCACCTATCCGTCATCAATCCTTAGCAGTCCTCTTAAAGGTCTGACATTTTGTTGATCCTTTAAAGCAAATAAATTAAAAAATTTTTTTTTATTGAGCATCTCTATTCTTTTCCCATTTTCTATTTCATCTAAATTGCAATTTTGTAGATTTTTTTTGTAGGCTTCAGCTTTAACTTCTTTTAGTTTTCTGACCTCCTCGGGTGCGAGGTCGGTGGTTGAGTCGTCCTTCTCTCTGGAGGGGCCGCGGGAGCAGGAACCGGGGGACTGGCTCCATCACCTCTGTCTGTTTGGGGGCCACACCTGACCTGCTCAGGCCTTATTCTGGCTCCGTTCAGGGGCCACTCCTGGTGGTGCCAGGGACTGGACCTGGGCTGGCCACATGCCAGGCGAGGGCCGTCCCCGCTGTACTGTGACTCCAGCCCAGGACAGTCACCTCTCAACAGTGTGGGAAGCTGGAGTGGTCTTTGGGGACCCTCACATGTGGCCTCTCCCTCCGGCCTGAACACGTGTCCAAATCCACCAGTCTCAAGGGTGCGGGAGGGCTGACACCCCTGGCCTCTTGCCCTGGCTAGCACAGGCAGTCCAGGGCAGCAGAGACAGGCTGGAGGACGTGCTCTCCTCTCTCATGCAAAGGCCCCTTGGCTGCCCCTGGCCGCTGCTGTGCATGGCTCTAGAACATTCTGCTGGCCCATTGGCTGGACAGCTCAGGGGGAGCCGCTTCCTCCACATTTAGTGGCAATGCAGGTGAGGGTCCTGCAGGGGAGTGTGAGACGGGTCCTGGGCTGGGTTCTCTCCTGCAGGGAAATGTGAGACTGGTCCTGGGCAGGGTTCTCTTCTGCAGGGGAGTGTGAGCCGGGCCTGGGCGGGGTTCTCTTCTGTGGAGGGGTGGGGGACTCAGAGTGCCGAGTGTTGAACCCCAGCTGGCCACGCACAAGGCAGTGACTGTGCTACACTCCCTCCCCTTTCTGGCCTTTTCTTCCTGCCAGAGTCCACTGAGAGGCTGAGCTGGTTCTGAGGCTGGTCCCGAGGGTGGTCTCGAGGCCTCACCTGCTGGCCTGTCTGTTCGTCTGTCTGTCTGGGGCCTGTGCGGTGGCCTCTTTCCTTTCTCCTTCGCTCTCCCTTCTCCCTCCCTCCCCGCCCCTGACGGCCGTCACCCGCTTCTGTCTCTGGAACTCAGCCCAAATGGCCCCGAGTGCTGGGTGGCCGGAGGCCGTGCCCCTGTCGTGCCGACAAATTCCCGCCCTTGTCTTCGGGGTGCAGGGGCGCTGCTCCAACTCGCGAGCGGGTGTCGCGCCTCCCCGGTGGGGCGCGGGCTGAAAGCCAGTGCGGAAACGCGGCTCCTGCCGTCGCCGACGCAGCAGCCGCTCAAGCACTGCAGAGCCGTGTGGCCGCGCCCCAGGAGAGCCCCTGCCCGACCCGCAGGGGGCCCCTCGGAGGCCTCGGGGACCCTCGGAGGTCGTGCGCGGTGACGTCCACCCACCAGCTGTGTCCGGCAGAGGCGGAATCCACTCTGGGCGAACTCTGGGCCAGGGACACTGCGTCTCTCCAGGGCGCACTCCTCTCGCTGCCCACGGGGCTGTGATCACCGGGGCAGCCTCACCCCTGCTGCAGGGCCCATCTCGGCGTCCATCCCTCTCGCCCGCGGCCCGGGAGTGAGGGCTCCTCGGGGCCCGGGAAGGACCTGGTGTGGAGTGGCGCGTGGCCGTCTCCCTCCGACGGGCTCTGAGCCTCCTGAAGAGCGGCGGGAGGCGTGCCGGTCCGGGGCTTCCTCAGCCGGGGGGTCGGGGGGGGGCAGCCTGAGCCCCCTGGGGCCCGCCAGGGGCTCCTCACCTCCCCGACCTCCCCCCACCCTCCCCCCATGCGGCTCCCGGTCTGAGCACTCGCAGCTTCCGGCCCGCAGGACTTCCCCACAGAGCTCAGTCTGGCCTCACGCACGCGCTGCGGTGTTTAGACGGAGACTCAACGCGCCCGCCTGCCCCAGGCTGGGCCTCCCCCCGCCTCCCCCCTGCTGTCCTTACAAATCCACTTGCCCGGGCCTTCCGGAACTCTGGTCTGAACTGCACTCAGCAAGACGGCGATGCCAGCCCCGCGCTCTAGTGGCTGAGCAACGCCTCCAGCCAGAAAGCCAGAGCGGGCTGCCACCCCCCTCCCTCCACACCCCTGCACAGCAGCCAGGAACACACAGGGCGGTGGAGATCCCGCAGGTTGGCCCAGATCCCCTGAAGCCCCGCCTCTGCCATCGGAAGAAACCTCTGGGTACTTCCTAGAGATGCCGGGTACCGGATTAACACACAGCTCAGCCCCGGGTGCTTTTTCTCTTGTGTGTGTTTGGCGGGGGCGTGGGGGTCACTCCTGGCGGGGCGTGGGGGGGGGGGGACCCAGTTCAGCCACGTGCAAGGCAAGCGCCTTCACACCCGCACTGTCCTTCCAGCCTCCTTCCTACCGAAAGTTAACGGACTTGACCCTGGCAGTGGGGGGGGGGGGGGGCAGGCTCAGAGGGGCCCCAGGAATGCTCCCACTGGCAGTGCTGATGCAGGCAGGAAGGTCGACAGGGACGGGCCCGTCCGTCCCTCAAGGCAACGGCAGGGAACTTCCCGGGAAATCATGGGATCAGTAGCCCCGAAGCTGCCAAATGCCGACTTTGCAGAAAACAGGAGCCGAAGCCTGGTAAGACCCTCACCTGGCCAGCAGCAGACCCCGAGAAGGCTGGACCCCCACCAGAAGCTCCTGAAACAAAAGGCCGGGGAAGGAATTTCAAAGAGACCATCACCACGCCCGGCCCTGCCCGCCACGGCAGCCTCCCTGGCAAGGGACTTTCACAAAGGCAGAAGCCCCCCGAGGGGGTGGGTGGGGAACCCTAAAAGGCCCCCTTGACAGAGGAAGGACGCTCGGATGCTGCCCGGGCCCAGGCGCTGCTTGTGCCCACGTGGCCGAGCACACGTGGTGCCTGAGCACACGTGTCGCCCGCATCCCCCTCTTTTTTTTTTTTTCTTTTTGGGTCACACCCGGCGATGCACAGGGGTTACTCCTGGCTCTGCACTCAGGAATCACCCCTGGCGGTGCTCAGGGGACCCTATGGGATGCTGGGAATCGAACCCGGGTTGGCCGTGTGCAAGGCAAACGCCCTCCCCGCTGTGCTATCGCTCCAGCCCCCTGCATCCCCCTCTTGAGATGTGGACTTCCACGCGCTCCTGTCCAATGCTGGGGGGTGTAGGGGCGCGCCCCGCCCCCGGAGAAGCCGGGTTCTCTCTTCTGCGAGGTGAGACAAGAACCCGGTAACCTGGGTCCCAGGTGGCAGAGGCGGATGGGGAGAAAGTGACGTCTCTTTCCTCCTCGCTCTGAACTCAGGCCCTCCGTCTGCTGGCGGCCCAAGAAAGTGAAAAACCAGCCACCCTGGTTCCTGCTCCCCTGCCCCCTCTGCCCCACTCCCGCTGCCCCTCACCCCTGCCCCTCTGCCCCTCACCCCTGCCCCTCTGCCCCTCACCCCTGCCCTCTCTGCCCCTCACCCCTGCCCCCTCTGCCCCTCACCCCTGCCCCCTCTGCCCCTCACCCCTGCCCCTCTGCCCCTCACCCCTGCCCTCTCTGCCCCTCACCCCTGCCCCCTCTGCCCCTCACCCCTGCCTCTCTGCCCCTCAGCCCCTCACCCCTGCCCCCTCTGCCCCTCACCCCTGCCCCCTCTGCCCCTCACCCCTGCCCCTCTGCCCTACACTGTACTCCCAGCCCCCTGCAGTGCCCGGCGGCTGAGTGCCACAGAGGACGCTGCTGTACACTCCAAACCCCCGGAAACGAAGATTAATTTACTTGCATTTATTTGGCTTGTTCTAAACAAAAGTCAGAGTTAACGCGCCTCGTTCATCGCGGGAAAGGGCAGTGATGGGGGGGGGGGGTGTCTGTGAAACACTCACGCGCTCTGCAAATAAACACAAAGGTGACTGCAGAGGAGGGTCCCGCTCCCCCGGAATCTGGCGCCCCCTCCCCCCCACACCTTCTAGATCCATAAGCCAAAATATTGCTAGGGCTGATTATAAACAAAGATAATGAGTTGTATAATTTATGTAAATTAACGAATGCTGCTACATTTTCCAGAAGTAACATAAATTGCATTATTTATTTGACGTGCCTTTTGGAGTAAAAAATAACTGTAATTGGGTATTATACCTAACAGGCTTTGCGCCCTCCCGAGGAGGGTTCATGCCTCAGAGCAGGCACCGCGGCGCTGCTGAGCGCCCAGACGGGCCGCAGGCAGGAGAGTGAGAGCCCACCTCTGCCTGGACACGGGGCCGGGCCGAGGCCTCGCTGCAGGGGAGGGGCGCCCCTCACTGCTCGGGCAAGCCGAGGCTGCAGGGACGGGTCATTTTGAAACCAGTTTGGGACTCAGTGGCCCGGGGGTCCTGGCTAGCTGTCAGGGCGCAGTCACGGTCCCGCCCGTGAGGGTCCCCCCGGGAAGGCAGCCCCCAGCCCCGGGCCCGCCCACCCCATCAGCGCCCCCACAGGACCCACACACGGCTGTGTTGGAGAAATGCGTCTCATTTCTCCATCTGCGGCGGAGACCCCAGCCCCCCGGGCCCCTCGTGAGGGGTCAGAGCTGCCTCCGGGGAGGCGTGGGTGGGGCCCCCCAAAAGTCCATCAGTTCTTGGCGTGTTTCCCTGCCCACCCCCGGCTCCCGCACCCAGCACGACTCGCACAAGCACTCGGTGCACTTCCTAATATCGTCTTATTAGGAGCATTAAAAATGCAAGAAAAGATAATGAAGCAAAATAAATTCAACAAGGGCGCCGAGACGCTCAACCTGGCGAGCACGGGGCTGCCAGGAGCCGGCTGGCGTCCGTGAGCCACGCCAACGCGCCCCCTGCCCCGGCTGATCCCCACGGCACGGGACGGGGCGGACGCTGCCCAGGGGCCGGGCAGACGCTCTGCTGGGAACCGCCAGTCCTGGCGACGCTGCCATGCCGGGAAGGGGGGTGGGGGCTGCTCCCCCTCCAGCCCCTCCTCCTCCAAAGAAGCAGGCGCGACCCGGCTGTGCCCGCGGCCAAGGCAGACAGAAGGACGCACGCGGGAAGGGAGCAGAGGGCACGTGGCTGAGTTTACTTCCCCTCATCGCCCTTAATCCTGCAGAAACCCAAGATGCTCCTCACTGTGGCGTGTCCAACCCGACGCGGGAACTAATTGAGCGTAAAAAGTGCAGCTCGGCCTCGTCCCCGGGAGCGGGAGGGGGACGGCGGCTGTCCTGCCCCCAGCTCTGCCGCAGCTCCGTCCCGCTGCAATACGCCACCGCGGGCAGCAGCTGCAGGGGAGGCAGGAGCCAGAGCCTTAATTTCGGAGCACATTCATTCTCCACTACCCCTTCCGGGGCTGGAGCGATAACATAGCGGCTAGGGCGTTTGCCTTGCACACGGCCAACCCGGGTTCGATTCCTCTGTCCCTCTCAGAGAGCCCGGTAAGCTACCGAGAGTCTCCTGCCTGCACGGCAGAGCCTGGCAAGCTCCCCGTGGCGTATTCGATATGCCAAAAACAGGAACAAGAAGTCTCACAATGGAGACGTTACTGGTGCCCGCTCGAGCAAATCGATGAGCAATGGGATGGCAGTGCGACAGTGCTGCCCCTTCCCGGGCTCTCCCGTTTGTCCTGTTCTTCCGTCCACAGTGCCCGGGAAAGCTACAGAGCCAGTCAAGGCAAAGCGATGAGGTACCACCCCAGCTGCCATTTAGACGGAGAGCTTGGTGGCCGGGTGTCGTGAAGCGGGAACGAGGCACAGTAGTAAACAAGCAAAGCCACCGCGTCCCCCGGCGGAGTGTGGCACGGGCGAGGGTGCGCTCGGCGTGGGGCGGGGGCTCCCCGTCTGGCCCCGGGACCTGCAGAAGCTCTCCCAGTCCAGGTCCTGCCTCCGCTGGGACCCCCGGATGTGGGAACTGGGTCCCCACAGCACACGCCGTGGGTGAGACGCCAAGAAGCTGGCACTGAGTCGCCACCCGAAGGACCCCTCCTGAGTCACAAGCCCCCCAGACCCAGCCGCTTCCGACAGCCCTGAGCAGGGCCGGGCCACCCCCGCAGCGAGAATCAGAGCCAGCGGCCTGGCCTGTCCCGCACCGGAAGCCACGTGGGGGGAGCACTGTCCCAGGAGCAGCCGGCACCAAGCTGGGGTGTCACCAGCAAACGTGTCTGATCCCGCCTGGGAACATGTGGGGTGAGAGGCAGGGTGGAGGGAAGCGTGTGAGGGGGGGCGCGCAGGGCAGAGGGGGTGAGGGGAGGCAGCAGAGGGTCTCGGGCCCCCCCCCGCAGGAAGCTGCGTATTTCCCCATCCATGCCTCATCCAGGAGTGGACAGTGTCGGACACTCAGACGCCGACACTGGCCAGCAGGCGTGCGGGCTGGCCACAGGTCTGGTCGCCGGCTCGGCCTCCGCAGTGACCACGGCCGCCTGGCACCGGGTCCGCCCCTGACACTGCCCGCTGCCAGCCTTGCTGTGCCCGGGGGAGGCAACACTGGCTCCTCGTCCGCATCCTCGCCGTCCGGGCCGCCCCCCCCCCCCCCGGCCTCCGGGAGGGACGAGGCTCCCCCAGGTCTTGGACACCCCTCTGAGACACTCAGACGAGGGGCCACTCCCGGGGGCCACTCCGGGGGCCAGGGCACGGAGACCACGGCAGGGCTCTGCAGCCGCCGGCCGGACGAGGGCCAGCTCTACAGGCTGCACCGCACAGTGGCCCGAGCACGGCCAGCAGTGACCCCCAACACGACCGGAAACAGGCCCCCGAGACCACAAAACGCAGCACGGGAGAGGAGGGGAGAGAAGGGCTCGGGAGAGGGCCAGGAGCAGCCACCAACCACCCAGAGCGGACGCTGCCCCAGCGCGACCCACGGGTCCTCGCGTGGGGGGAGGTCACGACACGTGCGCCCCCCGAGGGCAGGTCCAGGAGGTTCTGTTTCGGGCTTAAGAGTGATGTAGGTAGGTAGATAGGGAAAGGCCCTTGGCAATGAAACAGATTAACAAAGCCTCTAGGAAGGAGAATCCTGAGACTGACCCACCTTGTGGATACAGAAAACAGACCTGATAAGACCTTCAGCAGACCCTGAGGAGGTTGGACCCCTCCCCATGAAGTTCCTCAATTCTGTCAACCTCTCCCTTAATCTGATTAAAATGTGATCCAGCCTAAAGAGGACCCAGCCTCCCTGGTAACGGACTTTCACCTGGAAAGAAGCCCCCACGTGAGGGCAGGTTGGAGAAACCCTATAAAACCCAGCCCAATAGCCCATTCGAGGCTTCCTCCACCCTTGGAGAAGCCCGCGTTCTCTCTTGAGCGCGTTACTCCTACTGGTTTTTCTTTTCCACTTATCCCTTCCTCCCTCTCTCAGAAACCTCTGAATAAAATCTTTTACTTCACTGCTTGTCTACTCCTGAAATTCTTTTCCGCGAGCGAGACAAGAACCCAGTTACCGTGGGTCCCGGGTGTTTGAGGCGGTGGGAGAGAAAGTGACCGTCTTTCTCCTCCCCGCTTCACGAAAGTCACCCGTGGGGCCCACCGACATCAGGAGGGCCAGACCCGCCTGATTCTCCCCCCCAACCCCCCGCACGGCCTCGAGTCACGTGCCACGGGGAGCCCGGCCGGCCTGTCACACGCCACCTCGGATACGGAACAATCCGCGCGGAGGCGGCTTCCTTCAGTTCTGTGAGGCCCCTCCCTCGCAGCCCTCACAGCGGGCAGGGGACAGCGCCCCCCGGGAGGGGCACAGCCAAGGGGCGCCATGGTCGGCGGGACCAGGGTCTCCCATCAGCCGGGCCGTGCGGGGAGCTCGGAGTGGACAGCGGGGCCTTGCCTGTGCTCCGCAGCGCCCCGGGCATCCCCAGGAAGTCGGGCCACAGAGCAGGGCCCCGGGGTCGAGCCACAGAACCGTAAAGTGATGTCACGGAGTCGAGCCACAGAACCAAGAGAAAGCGCCACGGAGTCGAGCCACAGAACCAGGGAGATGAGCCACGGAGTCGAACCACAGAAGCACAGAGCAGGGCCCCGGGGTCGAGCCACAGAACCAGGGAGATAGCCACGGAGTCGAGCCACAGAACCACGGGAGCCACAGAGCTGAGCCCTGGAGCTGAGCCCGGCAGCCTGGTATCCCCGAAGGAGACCTGGTGGGGCCCACGTGCCCGGCCTCTGCCACAAGCAGGGACGCCGGCGGGCTAAGGGCAGGGCGCCGGGCCTCGGGACACAGCTGCTGGCAGGTGGGGAGAGGAGGGCCGGCTGCTCCCGGGACACCTGCCAGCAATAGCCCTGGGGCCACAGTGGCTGCCCGTCCTTCGGGTCAGCTCCTGGGCCGCCCACACCCGCCCGCTGCTGGCCCGGACACCTTCCTGGGCCCAGGCCTGCCCTGGCCAGTGGCTCTGAGACTGAAATGTGGGAACCCTGGTCCCCGTCCTGACAGCTGCCTGGGTGACCGTCCGGCCCACAGAGCCAGTCCATCATCGCACTCATGGGTCCGTATAGAACCCGTGTGGGGGACACCGCGCCAGGCACCGGAAGTGGGCAGTCAGCGGTGGGCAGTTGGTGGGGGGAGTTAGCGGTGGGTGCCAGGCTCCGCTGGGCAGTCAGCAGTGGGCAGTGGGGAGCTGGCGGTGAACAGTGGGCAGTGAGGCGTCAGTCGGGGACAGTGGGCAACGGGCATCAGAAGCGGGCAGTGGGCAGTCAGCAGTGGGCAGTGGACAGTGGTCAGTTGTCGGGAAGCAGTGGGTAGTCAGTGGGGAGCGGTGGTCAGTGGGGCGTCAGAATCGGGCAGTGGGCAGTCAGCAGAGGGGAACAGCAGGGGGCAGTGGGCAGCTGGGAGGCGGCGGGGGCTGGTCCCCCAGGTGGCGTGTGGTCTGCCCACGCCTGGCTCGTTGGTGTGTCCTTCCACAAACCCACCCTCTCTCTGACGGGGGTCAGTGCTGCCGGGCCCACCGGGATGGCCCGGGCAGTGCTCAGGGGTCCTCGTGACGACACTCGGGTCCCAGGCACGCTCGTGTCCCCCGTGCCATCGTCTCCCTGCAGTCCTGCCCGTGTCTGGGCAGGGCTGTGGGCGCACAGGCTGGGCGGGCTGAGCCGTGGGGGGCACTGAGGGTCCCCACCCGAACCCAGCCTTTGGGGCGGCACCTCGCACGAGCCCCACCAGGCGCCATCGGCTCCCGGGGCCCAGGGTGTCTCCGGGTGCAGCCCTGGGGCTCCCCGGGGCCTCCTGAGCCGCTGGACCCGGCCACAGCGGTCGCGGCAGGGGAGGCCCGTGGGGTGCCTGGGTGAGGGTCCCCGGGGAGGGGGCGGGGAGCTCAGGACCCCGAGCGCAGGCCAGGGCGCAGGTCACGGTCTCTCAGGCTCCCGGCCACGCGGGGGCGAGGGGGGTGGGTTGTTCTCAACTCAGGGTCGGGGCCCCGGTGACCTATGGCCAGTGCCCCCGAGTCCCCTAAACCCCCGTCTGCGCCCCCCACGCCCAGGCTCTCTGCAGCTCGGGGACCGTGAGGGGGACAACCCGGCCGGACCCTGCACTGCCCTCGCCGGGGGTCCAGGCCTGGAGGCTCGGCCGCGCCTCACGGGGGAAATGGCAGGAGCCGCAGGGCGCGGGGGAGGAGAGCGGGGAGGGGCCGGGCGGGACGAGGCTCCCAGTGAGTCTCAGGGGGCTGGGGCACTGGGCAGCGGCTGCGGCCTCAGGCACGGGCCCCAGCGGCCAGCCCGGTCTGCTGCCCAGCGCCCCGGCCCTGCGCCAGGCCCGCCTGCTCCCAGGCCCCGGGCTGCTGGTGGCTCCCCTTCCTGCTGCCGCCGCTTCTGTGTCCACCCCGAGCCTGGACAGAGACCAAGTCCCTGCCTGGAGCCGGAGTCCCCCAGGTCAGAGCCGCCGGCACAAGCCCAGGGCTCCCGGCCTCGGGAGCGCCACATGACACAGACCATGCTCCCCCGTGCTCCCCTGTGCTCCCCTGTGCTCCCCAGTGCTCCCCCGTGCTCCCCAGTGCTCCCCCAGACGCGGCGTGGGGCATTCTCTGTCCCTGGAAGTCAAGGGGGGCATCTCGCCTCAGCGTGTGCGTGCGCATATGTGTCTAGCACATGTGTGTTTACACACGCCCCTGTGTGCACGTATGTGCACATGCGGGCGTGTGCACCTGTGTGTGGCTGTGCGTGCACACGTGTGCAGAGACTGAGCCTGGCTCCCCACGGGGGTGTCCTGCAGCTCTGCACAGGGGCTGCCAAGACGGGGGCTGACGGCACATGGCCCCCCGCAGAGCTGGAGCTGGGGGAAGACCAAGCCCCCCCGCCCGGGAGGGGCCCTAGGGGCAGGCTCGGGCCAGGCCCTGTCCACCCCTCCCCCGCCCCTGCCCCCCGGCTCACGGCCTCCCGTCTCCCCCAGCCCTGTGGATCCAGACGCGTTGGGCCGGCCCGCGAGCTCCCCTCCCCCCTGCGTCCTGGCGGGCGGGTGCGGGGTGGGGCCCCCGAGGCAGACTGCTATTTCACGGCCTGTTAATTCCTAATGCGCTAACTACAGCATCACTCCTGCGCCAAGCGGGGCCTGTTTGGTCTTTTCTGCTCCCATACGTGGCCTGAGCATCCGGGTGGAGAACGTCGCTCCTAGCGTGGCTCAGTCCGGAGACGGGCGCGGGGCGGCGGGGGGCGGGGGCGGGAGCGGGGGGGGGGGCGAGTTCTGTCCCCTTCCCTGCAGAAGCCCCCGTGGGGCAGAGCACTGCGGGCCGGGCGGGAGTTCCGGGTGCGGGCGGCTCTCGGAGGGGCGGCTGAGGCTGTGCGCAGGGGCAGACGCGGCCCACGCGGCAGGTGGGGGGCTCTGTCCACACAGCAGGGGCTGGACCCTCGGACTCACTGGGCGGTCTGTCTAGTGCCCACCAAACCTGGGTCTCTCTTATCGCCCTGAGCCCGGGTCGGCCGCAGGGGTCTCCGCCACGTAGTTCTCTGCACGGCCCCGGGTCCCCCCCCCGAGGGGCCTGGGGGGTGACCAGGATAGAGGCCCCGCAGTGGGTTCCCCGCCTCAGTAATGAAGCCCCCCCCCCCCCAACAGGGCCCAGGGAGCTTCACTCTCCGCCCCAGGGTCCTCCCCGCGGGGGGCTACCAAGAGCCGGGAGGAGCAGGCACACACGGCACATTGTGGGGGGGGGGGGTCAGCATCCTGAGCCCCGACGGGGCTGGTCCAGCCGGACTCCAGGAGGGCACAGTCGGGCTGATATCCCGCCCCCAGCCTGGCCGGCTGCCCAGACATGGGGACCAGACGGACACTCGTGCCCATTCTCTGCGCCCTCGGGGTCTCCCATCAGGGGGGAGGGGCCTGGCTGGGCCCCCAGCGCTGAGAGCTGGGGAGTTCTGGCCCCCCGAAGGGCGACCCTCACTGTGCCCCCCGCTCCACAGAGGGGGTGGCTGGACCCCGGCAGGGCGAACCCGAGTTAGAAAGTCTCACCCTGGCCCGCCCACCCCACTGCCCGGGTCCCCACTGGACAGAGGGCGGGGCTGTCGGGGCAGCCGTGGCCCGGAGGTCAGACCCCGGAGCCCAGGGGGAGGTCTGACAGCCTCTGTTCCCCCAGGACACCCCGGCACCCGGGCCAGGATCCGGAGACCCCGGGACGGACCCCGGGGCCGAGCACAGGCCCAGGGGCCACCCAAGCCCACCGAGGGGGCCTCGCCCCACAGCCCTCACCCACACGTCCGGGCAGTGCACAAGCTGGGACCCTCGGGGACATGGGGACGACCCAAAGCACCAAAGGGCCCATCCGGGGACAACACCCATGTCCAGCACGGGGCCGAGCACAGTCGCCGCGAGCCCCTGAGCCCGCCCCCTCAGGACCCCAGCCCAGAAATCCCCAGCGATGCGGCTGCCACACGAGGGGACACCAGGCGAGCGGACCCCCGCGCAGGCCTGCCCGTCCGGCCCCAGCACCCTCCCTGCACCCCGGGGGGCCCTGCCTCCACGGCCCCCACCCCACCCGGCCCTCCGTGCACGTGAGGTCAGCCTCGGGGGGGCCGTGCCTGGGAGTGTCCCGGCTGTCCTGGGAATGCTGCGTGTAAGGAGGCCGGGCCCCCTCTGCCTGTCGTCACAAAGCACGTCCGGGGGCTAAGGACCCCAGCGGACACGGGGCGGCAGCTGCCCCCGCGGGGTGCTGGCGAGAGCCGGGAGAGCACGGAGTGACGCAGAGACACAATGGCAATGGCAGAGCGCCTGGCGTGGCGGCTGCTGAGCTGGGGCGGGCCGAGGGACCCCGGGGTCCGGTGACGCCCAGCTCTGCCCAGCTGACGCCCAGCTCCGCACGCCGGACAGAGCGCGGATTGTGGACCCGAGACGTGGATGCGGTGCTGGCTGCGCACTTTGACTTCGGGCCCTTGCTCTGGGCCGTGTCCCTCGGCCCGGGGCCCCCGAGAGGGAAAGGGGCCTCGGGGGCGTCTCTGGGCTGCCTGCGCACAGCCCTGGGCTCAGGACACCTGCAGCCTGGCCGACCCCCCGGGTCCGTCGCTAAAAGGTGCACGAGACCCTGAGACGGGCCCCAGGCACTCAGACACCCCCCGTCCCGGCGACCCGGGCTGGGGGTCCCCCAGCTCCCGTGGGACCTGCACAGAGAGCAACCCCCCCCCCGCCACCTCCGGGCGCACCCCGAGCTCCACACACACACGGTGCGAGCACCCCCTCCCGCCCACCAGCGCTTCCCGAACTCGGCGTCGCGTGGGCTGGGTCTGGGCTGGCGCCCGCCGGCCGCCCTCACCTCCACGCCCTGCACCTTCAGCTTCATGTGGTCCTCGCGCGTGGTCTTCCCGTCCTTCCGCTTCTTCCAGCAGTAGCCGTCCTTCCGGTACTTCACCTTCTTCCTGTTGTAGAGGATCATGGAGCCATTCTGCGGCCTGCAAGCAACACACGGCAGGTTACCCAGAGGCCCTGGGGGTGGGCCGCGCGGAGCCCGGCCTGCCGCCCGCGCCCTCCACGGCACGGCGACGGGCCACACTCCCGGGACGCCGGTTTTCACCTTTCACTGCTCGGGACTCACCAGCCAAGCTCTGCCCGCGCAGCCGGCGCCTCGGGAATTAAGTGTGGCCAAGAGGGGCCGGGAAAGTAAGACCCGTCTCCGCATAAGACCCACCACCTGATGGGAAACAGGCCGGGGGGGGGGGGAGAGGACGGGGGTGCCCCTCTCCGAGCCCCTCCCCGGCCTCGGGGATGAGTGAAGTGGCGGGTGCTCGGTGTCTGAGCAGGAGGGGCCGGTTCCTCCGGGGTCGGCAGTGACAGGCAGAGGACCCCAAAGGGTCCCCAGCCCCGGCCCTGCGACACGTGGGTGGGGGCAGGGCACGGCAGGGGCAGGGTCAGCCATGCTGGAGAAGCCCCCCACACCCCCGTGCTCCAGGGCGCGAGCCCCCCAGATCTGCAGCCTGGGAAACCCAGACAGGCCTCCACCTCCCCCTACAGTGCCGGCCCAGAGAGCAGGTGAGGCTGCTCCCACCCCTGCCCGCCCAGCCCGCCCTCCCTCCCTCCCCCTGCCTCCCTCTGGCTCCCTCTCTCTCCCTCTCTCTCCCCTCCCCCTCCCTCCGTTCCTCCCTCCCTCCCTCCCCCTCCCTTTGGCTCCCTCTCTCTTTCTCCCTCTCTCTCCCTCCCTCCCTCTCCCCACCCTTCTCTCCCTCCCTCCCTCCCTCCCTCTCCCCCACCCCTCAGTCTTCCAGGAAACCCAAGCTCCACACGCCACCGCTGTCCAACCAGTGAGCGGCTGGCTCATGCCAACAGGGGTTTCCTCAAAGCCTGCGCCAACTGAGACAATCTGAGACAGCGTCACGCCTGTCACAGCGTGTCACCTCTGGGGCCTGTCACAAAACTATTACCTGTGAGGCCTGTCACAATGTGTCACCTGTGGGGCCTGTCACAGCGTGTCACCTGTGGGGGCTTGTCACAATGTTGTCACCTGTGAGGCCTGTCACGGTGTGTCACTTGTGGGGCCTGTCACAACGCTGTCACCTATGGGGCCTGTCACAGCGTGTCACCTGTGAGGCCTGTCACGGTGTGTCACTTGTGGGGCCTGTCACAACGCTGTCACCTCTGGGGCCTGTCACAAAACTGTCACCTGTGAAACCTGTTACAGCACTGTCACTGTGGGCGTGTCCCAACGCAGTCGGCTCTGGGGCCTGTCACCCGTGTCACCCGTGGGCCTCGCTGCGTGTCCTGGCGGGGCTTTCCTAAGTGGCAGGGGTGAGGTGCGGCGCCTCCCACCTGCCCCTCCCCTCTCAGCCTGAGCCCCGCGTGCCCAGGAGGCCCCGAGTCCGAGGCCTGTGCCCGGGAGCGAGCCCTGGCAGGGCGGGACCCTCCGAGCAGAGCCGACCCCCGACAGAACAAGGACCCCGGAGGGTGGTGGCCCGGCCCGGGTCCGGCAGGGGCTCCAGCCGGGCAGCAGCCCCTCGCCTCTCGCGACTGCCGCGGACCAACGCCCCCTGGTGGCTGCCACACCCGGGGGCCTCCCCAGGGAAGCTCCGCGGGGACCCCCACCAGTGTGCACTCCGAGAATCCCCTGCCCGTCCTCCCCTCCCTCGGGAAGTAAGACCTGGACACCTGCGCGACAGCAGCCACAGTGACACCCCAGCCTGGCAGGGACCCCACGGCCGCCCA
Organism: Sorex araneus; assembly: GCF_027595985.1. NCBI lineage: Eukaryota > Metazoa > Chordata > Mammalia > Eulipotyphla > Soricidae > Sorex > Sorex araneus. The sequence continues at coordinate 2,405,284 of NC_073306.1, read as the reverse complement.
AGGAAGGGGGCGCCAGGCCAAGCCTCGGAGCCGGTCCTGTGCGCAGGCAGGGGGGGCGGGGGGGCACAGGCTTCAGGGCAGCTGGAAAGGAGGGGCCCGGCCCAGAAACAGGAAACGGGGACGCAGGGAGGACATGGGGGTCCGCGGGAGACGCAGGGGGGCTGCCACCAAGCCCCGAAGGCTCATTTTCAGGCCCACGACCACGGCCACGTCTACACCCACAATCACATCCACGACACCGTGCAGGGCGCCTTCCACGTCCGGGTGTTGTTGCAGAGGGAGCCCGGGCCGGGGGTGACAGGTGACAGGTGACGGGACTGCCCTGCGGAGACCAGGCCGGCCGGACCGTCGCGGGGAGCGACCCCCGCACCGGCCCGCCCCGTCCTGCCCCGCCAGCGGCGCCCCCGGCTGCCCGCGCCCTCCCAGCCCTCGGGGGACACGCCGCGTGGACACCGGCCCGGCCAGCCCGGCCCTGCTGCGCCCCTCGGGGTCGCGGCCGCACGTGCCCGCCTGCCCGGGCCTGGGCCTCGTGCCTGCCCGTCTACGCGCGCTCTGGGTCGTGGCTCAACCTCCGACCCTGCCCCTGTGTCCATCCCTGAGTCCTGAGTCCACGTCTCTCTCTGCACTGCCCCTGCCCCGCCCCGCCCCAACAAGCCCCGCCCCAGACACGCCCATTATGCCCCGCCCATGCCCCGCCCCACCAAGCCCTGCCCCGCCCCGCCAAGCCCCACCCCCGCCACGCCACGCCACCGCCCCACCAAGCAAGCCCCGCCCCAGACACGCCCATCACGCCCCGCCCCGTCCCTGCCCCGCCCCTGCCCCGCCCCGCCCCGCTCCCAGGAAGGGTGTGTGTGTCCTTCAGACCCTGCCTGTGTCCGTCTGTCCGTGCCGCCTGCCGGCTCGCTCCCGGCTCTGCACCCACAGTCAACCATGCTGGCCGCACCCGCACCACCCCTCAGCGTGCAGGACTCACTCCTGCAGTTTGGGGGGACCGGATGGGGTGCCGGGGCTGAACCCGGCCAGCTGCGTGCAAGGCAAGTGTCCTCATGGTACTATGGCTCTGGCCCCGTGCCCCCAACTTTGGAACAGGGGTAGGGCGTTTGCCTTGCACGAGGCGGACCTGGGTTTGGTTCCTCCGTCCCTCTGGGAGAGCCCGGCAAGCTACCGAGAGTATCCCGCCCGCACGGCAGAGCCTGGCAAGGTACCCGTGGCGTATTCGATATGCCAAAAACAGTCACAACAAGTCTTACAATGGAGATGTTACTGGCGCCCGCTCGAGCAAATCGATGAGCAACGGGAGAACAGTGCTCCAGTGACAGTGATGGCAATCTGAGGCCCCCTCCCTTGTTAGGTAGGGGAACCTGTGACTGGGTCACCCGGGGGCCCCCACCCGGGTCCGGGTGACCCGGGGAGCCCTCCGTGGCCAGCATGGCTCTCAGGCTGCCCGTGGCGACTCAGCAGGAACAAGGACACCCTCTGGGTCTCCCTCCTGACTGTCGCGTTCACACGCCTCCGTCGGGGTTTCTGGGAACCCCCCCATCCACGCACCCCGGCATCCTCATCTCAGGACATCCGTGGGGAGGCGAAGGGCTCCCAGGAGTGCCCCGGGGGCAGTGCAGAGCCCTGAGGGCGGTGAGCAGAGACCCGGGGCGGGGGGGGGGGGGGAGGTCGCCCACAGGTGCTTCCTGCTGCCCTGTCACCTTCCGAGAGAAGCGTCGGGCCAGGGAAAGGCTGCAGCTGATAAATGTCAGAGGCGTCACCAGCGGGGACGGAGGCAGAGGGGCAAGCCAGGCCGCCCCCCGACAGCCTGGCTCCTCAGGGGAGACGGCCATGACCTCAGGAACGGAACAGACCCCCTCCCCCCCAGTCTCCCGCCCCCGTGCAAGCGTCTTAGGTGATGCGGCAGCGTCTCGGTTCTGCAGGGGGAGCCTGGGTCTGTACCAGGTGACGCAGGGAGGGACGGGGGTGGGGGTGACGGTGACTCTGGACCTGCCACTCACGAGGCTGCAGCGGCAGACGCAAACGGACGAGAGACTTAACGGAATTAAGTCACGGATCCACACAGATGCCAGAGCAAACACTCACAGGTTCCCCCGGGCCTCAGAGGGGAGAGGGCGCATGGCCACGCCCACAGCCCCGCAGCCGTGCGCAGACAGGTGCAGACAATGGCTCGACATAAAACCCACCGGCCCGTTCTCCAAGCGCTCGTGCTGCTCGGCTCGCCCGCTGGAAATGCATGAGGACACGGGCCTCCCTGCGTGCGCTGCGGGGTCTGGTATTATGTCTTGGATTACAGCCAGCCTGGCGGGTGTGTGGAGGGTTTTAATTTGCATTTCTCTAGTGACTAATGATGGCGAGAATCTTTTCATCTCCTTATTAGTCATTCGTAGTTTCTCTGGTGAATTGTCTAACTCCATTGCCCGTTTTTGGGGGGACTGCTATTCGGGGGGCCTCAGAGTGATTCGGGAGGGTAACTGGTGGCTCTGCACTCAGGGGGGGCAAGTGGGGTGTGGGGGATCGAATATAGGCCAGCCGCTCGCAGGGAGAGCGCCCTGCCCGCCTGGCCCACTCTAACCTCAGTTACTCGTCCTCCTTAATACAGGCTCTGAAGACCCGGGTACGTGCACGTGTGGCACGTGTCCTCTTGCAGTCTACAGCTTTTCTCTTTCATGATGGTTTCCTTCAAAGGACCACAAAAATTATATTACTCGCAAAGTCCGCTTTATCCATGTTTTCTGAACTGTGCTTTTATTTTTTACTTTTAAAAATTTATTTATTTATTTATTTTTGCTTTTTGGGTCACACCCGGTGATGCTCAGGGGTTACTCCTGGCTCTGCACTCAGGAATTACCCCTGGCGGTGCTCAGGGGACCATATGGGATGCTGGGAATCGAACCCGGGGTCGGCCGCTTGCAAGGCAAACACCCTCCCCGCCGTGCTATCGCTCCAGCCCCTGAACTGCGTGTTTAGCGTCATCTCTAAGGACCCTGTCCTACCTTAGACCTGAAGAATCTTCTCTGCACTCAGGAATCACTCCTGGCGGTGCTCGGGGGACCATAAAAGATGCCGGAGATCGAACCCAGGCAGTCTGCATGCAAGGCAGACGCCCTGGCTGCTGTGCTATCGCTCCGGTCCCTGTTTTTGCTTCTGAGACTGTCCTTTCCCTCCATGAATCGCTTTTGTGCTTTTGCTGACAATAAGTCACCGAGTTCAGGTGGGCTTCGTCCTCACTTCATTTCCATCGTTTCCTTATTTCCCTTTTTGGGCCTTGCCCGGCGATGCTCAGGGGTTACTCCTGGCTCTGCACTCAGGAATCACTCCTGCTGGTGCTCGGGGGACCCTGTGGGATGCCGGGGATCGAACCCAGGTCGTCCGTGTGCAAAGCCAGCGCCCTCCCCGCTGTGCCACGGCTCCGGCCCTGCCTCATCTCCATCCTTACGCCGACACGGGGTGGCCTCAGCGACTGCGGCTTTAGAGGACATTCCGGAGCCGGGGGCTGGAGGCTGGGTCCTTCCAGCTTTGCTATTATTTCCCAAAGCTGCTTTGGCTATATTAGGTGCTTTGTATGTGCAATAAAATTTTAGGTTTCAGCTGACAATTTCTCAACATGATCTAAAGGTCTGCTGGGATTTTTCTGGGGTTGTTTAGAGTCGAGAAACAACTTGGAAAGAATTGCCATCGGAACACTACCGATTCTTTTGCTCACTTGGAATCACAGACCATTGGCTGTTTCTTCATTTACATAAATCTTTCATTTCTCTAAGATTTTCGTGGGTCGGCTTTACACCCTGAGGATTAAATTTATCCTGAACGCATTATTCTTTTGGATGCTCTTGTAGATGAAATTGTCTTCTTAATTTCCTTTTTTGGGATAATTCATCTCCACTCTATAGAAACACGATTGATTTCTATATATCGATCTCGCGTCCTCGACCCAGCTAACCTCATTTATTAGACCTAGTGATGCCTTATTCCCCAGATCTTAAAGACCTTCTGCAAACACACTCGGGGCTCCTAGGCAGAGAGACCGTTTCTCTCCTCTTTTCACGTGGGCGCGTCTGATTTCTTTCCCTTGCCTTATTGCATAGGCTGGGCTCTCCGGCCTAAAGCTGAACAAAAGTGGGGAGAATGAACGGCCCGGTCTCGCTCCTTATCCTCAGACGGGGCCCCCCTCACCCTGCTCAGAGGTGGGCGTGGCCGGGTATGAGGAGCAGGACATCCCGTGAACAACAACTAACGGACAATCTGAACATCGACAAAAACACGTAAAGGATATTTAAATGCACAAAATGTCACGACTGTCACCAACAAGAAGCTGTGCGCAGGGATCGTTCCTGGCCGACTGCAGGCGCTGTGGGGCGCTGGGGACTGAACCTGAGTCTGCCATGTGCCTTCCCCGTTGTGCTCTGGGGAGGGGTCGAGGCGGAGCAAGGGCAGGCTGCTGGCCTAGTACGCGGCTGGTCAGGATTTGACGCCTGCCACCCTATACGGTCCCCCAGCACAGCCAAGAGTGACTCCTGAGCACCCCTGAGTGTGGTCCCCAAATAGTTTGTTTGGGGGGGGTGTCACACCCGGCGAAGCACAGGGGTTACTCCTGGCTTGTGCACTCAGGAATTACTCCTGGCGGTGCTCGGGGGACCACATGGGATGCTGGGAATCGAACCCGGGTCGGCCACGTGCAAGGCAAACGCCCTCCCCGCTATGCTATTGCTCCAGCCCCCCAGAATACTTTTTAATTAAAAATAAATTTTAAGTAAAACGTAGAAAGGAGTTTAGAATCAGGCATCTACCAGGATTTCCCAGCCGGCCTCCACCTTTGATTTATCAAAGACCGGAACAGGGAAGTACTGAAAGTTTCCCCACCGATGACTGACGAGAAGGCGTCTGGGTCTACCTTTCCCCGTGAACACACTGACCAGCGCTGCAGAGAGGCGCGGGACGCGGTGTCCCCTGAAAGGAGACTATCTCAGCGCTGCCCCTCCCGGCCCCCAAAACCAGAGCGGGGAGCTTGAGCTTGAGTGACGCTCTGAGCCTCACCCCCGCCAGGCGTGCAAGGGGCCCTCTGGGGAACTGGGCAGGAGAAGGGCCCGGAATCTCCCACAGGCTCCGTCCACGGGAGCGGACACCCGCTAGAGACCCAGAGGCACGGCCAGCGGCCGCAGTGGCCCCTCGAGCTGGCCGGCAGCTGGACACCAGCGGCAGGAAGCAGGTGGGCTGGTGCGGGGCAGCCGGATGTTTCACCCGACTCAGAATCCCGCGGCCCCCCCAAGCTGCCGTGGCGCGCGGGGGCTTCTCTAGAAAGACAGTTTAGCAACCCTCGCGGAGCTGTCTCCCGGTGCTGTGACAAGGCGTCTAAAATAATCTTCAAAATAATGGGCGTGTGGGGCGGCGGGGGCGGGGGCGCGGGCCCCACGGGCTGCGGTAAGTCACGGGAAGGGGGTGCACGGGCGGGCCCCGCCTGTTGCCGTGCGGATGTCTGACACTGTCACAGGCGGCGGGGGGGAGGCGCGGGTTTGGAAGTGAACGCCAGGAAACATCTCACGTGTGTGTAAAGAAGATGATCTTCACCGAAACCTGTTCAGAAGCAGTGAGGGGAGAGCGAGAGACGCTCGCGGCTGAGGGGAGCACCGGACTACGAGTCGGGCGAGCAGAGACACAGAGACCAGCGACGGGGCGCGTGCGTGAGGGACCCCGCTGGGCCCGCCCTGGGTCCTGCCTCACCCCTTCCAGGCGGGGAGACCCTGGGGAATCCCGGGAGCCCCTCTGCCCGGGACCGAGGGGCCGGTGCGCTGCCTGCCGCTCTCTGGGGGGCTCGGGGAGTGAGCACACGGGTGGGGGCCGCGGGACCTTCAGGCACCCGCAGTTCCGGGGAGCTGCAGAGGCGGGAGGGGCTGCGCATGTGAGCAGGGGTGTGTGTATGTGTGTGTGTGTGTGTGTGTGTGTGAGCAGGTGTGTGTGTGTGTGAGAGAGATGTTGTGGGTCTGAACAGTTGTGTGTGAGGAGCTGTGTGTATGAGCAGTTGTGTGTACAAGCAGTTGTATGTGAACAGCTGTGTACACAAGCAGCTGTGTGTGTGAGCAGTTGTGTGTGTTATAAGCAGTTGTGTGTGAGTGAGGAGCTGTGTGTGTGAGCAGTTGTGTGTGTGTGTGTGGTGAGCAGTTGTGTGTGTGTGTGTGTGAGTGCCTGTGTGTGTGAGCAGGTGTGTGTGTGTGTGAGCAGGTGTGTGTGTGTGTGTGTATGTGTGTGTGTGTGTGTGCGCGCGAGTGCCTGGGTGTGTGGCAGCAGACAAGGGTCACAGGTGACCCTAACTGCCACCAAACTGGGCTGAGTGAGCGAAGGAGCCTCCAGTCACCGCCCCGGGGCCCCCGAGCCCCCCGCCCCGGGCACCAGCACCCCGTACTCCGGGCCCGAGTCTCCCAGACACCAGGGGGCGCCCACACTCCAGGCTCCGAGCCCCCTACCCCCGGGCACCAGGGGTCACCCTCCCCATGCCAGCCCCTCCCTGCCCTGCCCTGAACCCAACGTTTCCAGGGCCACGTGTCCCTCCACTCACTGAGGGATGCCGGCGGGACACCAGCGCGGAGCCCGGACACCCCGGGGGGGGGGGGCTCAGCCTCCAGCCTGGCCTCCAGGGCACAGCGCCGGGACCACCACCAGCCTCGGCTACCAGTGGTCCACCCGGTCCTTCTAGCTTCCCTTTCCAGGAGAGGGGCCCAACCCTGGGGGGCTGGGAGGGGCTGTCCCTGGGGGCTGGGAGGGGAGGAGGCCGTCCCTGGGGAGTCTGGGAGGGGAGGGGCCGTTCCTGGGGGCTGGAGGGGCAGGCCCATGGGGGGGGTTGGGAGGGGAGGGGGCTGTCCCTGGGGGCTTGGGAAGGGAGGGGCCGTCCCTGGGGGATCTGGGAGGGGAGGAGGCTGTCCCTGGGGGTCTGGCAGGGGAGGGGCCGTCCCTGGGGGCCTGGGAGGGGAGGGGCTGTCCTGGGGGTCTGGGAGGGGAGGGGCCGTCCCTGGGGGGGCTGGGAGGAGCGGGCCCATGGGGGCTGGGCTCCAGGCAAGCTCGGGCCGGCTGAGTCTGTGGATTCCCCCGGCATCTGTGTCCAGCTGGAGCCTGACCGAACTGTCCCTTTCCCCCCTCCCCACAAGGTGCTGGGGGGCGTGGCCCAGCCCTCTGAGGGCCCCAGGTGTGGCCCCCGCACGGTCAGGGCTCAGGGGCAGGGGCTGCGGTCCTGGGCCAGAGGCTGGGGAAACACAGCTGCCACGTCACAGCGGCCCGGAACGCCACGGGAAGTGCAGCCTCAGTCGCCAGCGCACGAGGCAGAGCCCCGACCCCCGTGGAGGAGAGCATTGGGCCCAGAGACGGGAGTTCACTTCCTCAAGGTCACACAGCACTGGGAGGCAGCCCCGCCCCCGCCCCCTGCCACGGCTTAAGGATGGCCAAGCTCCTGCAGGACCCGGGACGCTCGCCAGGGCGGAGTCAGAGCCCGTAGTCCCCGGGCCCGCGGGAAGCAAGCACTGTCCCCGCTTACCCGCCCCACAGACGCAGCCGTGAGGACTCTCGCCCAGGGTGTGGCCGGCCTCGCGGACGCCGGGGGCCGCAGCAGGGCTCGCCCAGGAGGGGCGGGCAGGGAGCTGGTGGGGCCCGAGCTGGCCGCAGCCGGCCACACCTGGACACCGCCCGCCCCCGTCACGAGTCCCAGCGGGAGCGGCGGGTGCGGGAGGCCGGGGAAGGCAGCCCCCCTGGCGGGTCCCATCAGCTGCGTCCGGGTCCGAGCCGCGGTTCCTTTCCACTAAAACAAGAGCAGACTGCAAGTGCGGAAAGAGGCGTCCCAGAGGGCAAGTGACCGCGGGGCCAGCTGCCCCGCCCAGTCACGGCGCCCGGACCCTCAGGGGACCTCTGACTCGGGGAGGCTCTGCCCGGCAGCCTGTGCGGACACGGTGACCGCAAGCTGTGTGGGGGGACGGGGGCGTCCCTCGTCTCCTGGTGAGGACAGGCCTGGTGCCCGCTGGCTGCGGTGGGCACAGCAGCAGGAAACGTCCCGGCAAGGTGGGGGCCGCCTCGGGGTCCTCCCTGCGCTGGAGCCCTCGGGCACTCGAGTTTCTCCCCCACGTGTCTGGAGCAGGGAGGGGGTGCAGGGCGCAGCGTCTGGGGGGCGGGAGGGCGAGGGCTGGAGGAGCCGAGGGGGCAGGAAGCCGGGGAGGGGGGGCAGGAGACCAGAGGGGCAGGTCCGGCCACAGGAGGGCGGTTGGGGCCCCACTCGGCCCCTGAAGGGAGCACAGGGAGCAAACACGCTTGGGAGCAGGGAAACGGGGGCAGGGGCGAGGGGAGGCCGCGGCTGCAGGGGTGCAGCGAGGGGAGGCCCCGGGGGTGCGGCGCTGAGAACAGGCAGGCGCCCAGTCCCTCTGGAGAGGCCAGAGGGTGGCCGGCAGGGGCTCTTTAGGGGGTGCCCCCGGCAGTGCTCAGGCGCTGGGCCAGCAAGCAGCTGGCTGGACGGGAACCCAAGGGCGCTGCTCAGGCCCGCAGTGCCAGGGCTTGGCTGGGTGCCCCCCAGCAGTGCTCAGGGCCTTCAGGGCCACGCCGGCCTGTGCCCGGCCCACCGTGCTGTTTCCAGGCCCTTTCCCGGCGTGCCGCGACCAAAACTCAACTCAAAACCCACCGCGTCAGGTTGGAGCGATTGAGCACCAAGTGTCTGGCGGGTTTGCCCGGCACGAGGCCGACCCAGCTCAGTCCCGGCATCCTACGGGGTCCCCGAGCACCGCCAGGAGGGATTCCTGAGTGCAGAGCCAGGAGTAACCCCTGAGCACCGCCAGGCGTGGTCCCTGAGTGCAGAGCTCGGAGTGAGCCCTGAGCACGGGCCGCGTGACACCAAAACCAAACCCAAACAAACCCGGACAGGAAGGGCCCAGAAGTTCTGTCCCAGGGCGGGACTCAAAGCCCCGGCCCGAGAGACGCCTTCGGGCGGAACCCAGCTCTGCCCCAGGGCACAGGAACGTTCCTTGCAGGGGAGGGACCCGGCTTAGCCGAGGGCCCATGAGGAGATGCCGGGAGAACTCCCTCGGGCCGGCCGGCGCCTCCGGGGGCTTCACTCTCTGCTTCCCCTGCAGAGACTGGCCGGGAGGAGACTCCGAGGGGCCCCTCAGGCCGGCGGGGGACACAGTGCAGGGGGGACGGCCACACTCAGCCCCGACGCGCACACGGAACAGCTCTGTCCTGTCTTGTTTGGGGGCGCTAATGGTGATGCTTGAGGCTGACTCCTGGCTCTGTGCTCAGGGCTGACTCCTGGCTCTGTGCTTGGGGCTGACCCCTGGCTCTGTGCTTAGGGCTGACTCCTGGCTCTGTGCTCAGGGCTGACTCCTGGCTCTGTGCTTGGGGCTGACCCCTGGCAGTGTTCGGGGCTGACTCCTGGCGGTGCTTGGGGCTCACTCCTGGCTCTGTGCTTAGGGCTGACTCCTGGCTCTGTGCTCAGGGCTGACTCCTGGCTCCGTGCTCAGGGCTGACTCCTGGCAGTGCTTGGGGCTGACTCCTGGCTCTGTGCTCAGGGCTCACTCCTGGCTCTGTGCTCAGGGCTGACTCCTGGCTCTGTGCTCAGGGATGACTCCTGGCTCTGTGCTCAGGGCTCACTCCTGGCGGTGCTCGGGGCTGATGGAGCTTTGGCAGGTACCCCCTGGGCCCGGAGGCGTGTCCCCACTGGGGCTGGGGCTGAGGGTCTAGAGGCGACGTGGCACTCTCTCAAGCAGCCCCATGGTCAGTAGCACGAGGTCTGTCCTCCAACTGGCCCCAGGACGGGGCAGGCACGGGAGCTGGCCGGGATGTCTGGCTGCCAGCCACGCGTGGGCGCCTCCCGACTCTCCCCTGCTCCCCAGGGGAGCCCCCAGCTCACCCCTGGGAGCTCCAAGCAGGGGTGAGAGCCAGGAAGGGGCCGCTTCCCAGGGGTCTCGCTACCCCCCAGCCCCACGCTGGCTCCACCCCCTCCCATGAAGGGGTCTCAGGCCACCGGGCCCCGGGCCCCTCCTGTCCCCAAGCTCATCAATCACAGCCTGGCGGCCCCTGGCCCAGGGCCCTCTAATCGCGTTACCGCAATATTAATAAGGCTGCTCCGCGCACGCGGGACCCTCTAAATTGTCACATAAAAATTTGGTAAATGTCAGACACACCATTTATTAGGAGGTGACGGCTGACGGCCGGGAGGGGAGCCGAGCAGGGGCTCCCCACCCCCACGCCTGGGCCCCCACCCCTCACGGCGCTCAGGACCCTGGTCAGAGGTGCTGGGTCGGGGGTGCGGTCGCGGCGAGCCCCCAGCTCAGGGCTGAGCCGGCCCTGCCCCCCCGGCCGGACCCTGGGCAGCCACATGGAGCTGCGTCTGTGCGTCCAGGGGACCGTGAGGGTGGTGCGGGCTGGGCAGGGCTGGGGCGGGGGGGTCTGCAGCCCCTGGTGTCCTCCCCCTTGGGGACAGGGCCCTGGCTCGGTGGCACGAGGCATCTCCTAGTTCACACGTCGGGGGTTAGCACAGCGTCATGCCCAGAGCTCGGGGCCCCCCTTCCTGTCCCCTCTCCTGGGGAGTGGGGCCGGCCCTGGCCAGCTGCCCGCTGTCCGCTGTCCCTCCTGCGGGCTGGGCGCTCGCCGCCTTGGCCAGAGCCAGTCTGCAGACACAGCAGGGAGAGGCGCAGGCGGTGAGCAGCGGCCACTGAGGACACACTCGCACTTCCTGCGGGGGGAGGGGACAGGAGGAGGTGGCCGGCGGGGTGGTCCTGGCCGCCCCTCAGCCCTCAGGGGGGTTTTGGTCCGGAGGAAGGTTCTGGAGAACAGCGGGACCCCCAGGGCCCACTCCCCACCCCACGCCCGAGGCTCATCACCTGCCGGCCTGACCCACCCCCAGCCTTGCTGGGCACCGGGGAGTGAGACGGGACAGAAGCCCCCGAATTCCTCCCAGCGCCCCCAACCACCAGACTCTTAAAGGAGCCGCGGTCGGCCCGCGCTGACGCCCTTCGGTAAAGGACAAGGGAAGGTCTGGAAACTTCTCTGCCACCAACCTGGCCAGGCACGGACGCCCGGGAGGGCCGAGTCTGGACTAGAATGACCCATCCTGGACACCAGGGGGCGCCCCTGGCCCCTCCCCCCGCCTGCCCCCAGGCAAGGTCAGAGGGTGCCCCCAGGAGGGAGGCGCGTGGCAGGACTCGCTCTGCAGAGGGACGCCACGCCGGGGCCACTCGGGGCTGGTCACTCAGGACCCTCGGCCCTCGGCCCCCCACACCGCAGATGGAACGACACCCGCTCCTGCCGGAGGGGAAGCAGCACAGCACCGAGAGCTGAGCCCTGAGCCAAACACGGGCCGAGGCGGCCATGGCACAGCCAGGACCCACGTGGGCACACGCGTGTCCCCCGACGCCGGGGGCCAGGCAGTCTTCCTTCCACACGGCAGTTATTACCCGCGACTCGTGTTGCTGCGTGTTTCCTCCTCTTTGTGCCCGGTCACATGACGGTGTGATGGGCGGGCACCAGCGCGGCCCTCAGCCTGGCCACGGTGGCAAGGAGGCCACGCGGCCTCTGGGGACACTCTCCGAGCAGGATGCACCTGGTCTGGGTGCCCCACTCTGCCTCTCCCCCACCATACTCTCCCTGCCTGATAACTATCCTGGCACACACACACGCGCACACACGCGCACACACGCACACACACGCACACACACACACGCGCACACACACGCACACACACGCACACACACATACACACACACATACACACACACGCACACACACGCACACACGCGCATGCGCGCACACACACGCACACACACGCACACACACATACACACACGCACACACACACATACACACACGCACACACACGCGCGCGCGCACACACACACAGACACACACGCACACACACATACATACACATACACACACGCACACACACATATACACACACGCACACACACACACCTACAACCTCTGCGGGGCTGTAAGCTTAGTGAACAGAAAACAAAGCAGCTTCACTGCCCACAGTCTGGCATGTACCTGGAGGGAACGTCTGAAAACATCATGAAATGAAGAAGGAGGGAAGAAGGGATGGGAGGAAGGAGGGGGAAAGACAGGAGGGAACAGATGGACGGCTGGATAGAAGGATAGAAAGGGGGGTGGTTGGCGGATCGATGGATAGATGGATGATGGATGATGCTAGCTGGAAGGATGGGTGGGTGGATGGATGGACGGATTGGCAGATGGACGGATGGATGGATGGATTGGCAGATAGATGGATGGATTGGTGGATGGATGGATTGGTGGATGGATGGATTGGCAGATGGATGGATGGATTGGTGGATGGACGGACGGATGGATTGGCAGATAGATGGATGGATTGGCGGATGGATGGATTGGTGGATGGACGGATGGATTGGCAGATGGATGGATGGATTGGTGGATGGACGGATGGATGGATTGGTGGATGGATGGATGGATGGATGGATGGATGGATGGATGGATGGATTGGTGGATGGATGGTGGTAGCTGGAAGGATGGGTGGGTGGGTGGATAGTGGGTGGAAGGACGAACAGGTGGGTGAATAAACATGAAAGAACAGACAAGAGAAAGACCTAGTTGGTAGGTCCAAGGCTGAGGGGCTGGAGTCAGGGACTAGTGAGTCCTCCGGTCACAAACCCAGACTCACCCACGGAGCAGCAGGTGGCCAAGGAGACCTGGGGCCTTCCGGAACAATGTACCCGATGTGTATGTCTGCGTGTGCATAGAACTCTGGACACACCGTGTGCATGCACCTGTAGTCGTGTGTGTACATGGACCGGCGTGCCCGTGTGCATGCATGTATGTGCCAGGACAAGTGAGAATCCATGTACCTGTGTAAATGTATCTGTGTGCATGTAGGTCATATGCACCAGCGTATATGTCTACAGTGCCCTGCATGCATGTGCCTGTGTGCATGCATGTCTGCATGCTTGTGCATGCATGTCTTATGTAACCACATTCACGCAGGTCTACATAGACATGTATACATGGATACATGTACATGTATTTGTGTGCATGAATGTCTTATGCACCCATGTGCCAGCATATCTTATACACCCATGTGCCTTTGTGCATGTACCTGAGTACAGTATATATAACCCATGTGCATGTCTATGTATATCAGTGTACATACACCTGTGTGTGCCTGTGTGTACACATACCTATATGCGTATACCAATGTGTACTGTGTGTACCAATGTGTGCATATATGTGCACATACCGGTGGTTATGTGTGTATAAATGTGCATGTCTGAGCATACAGATTGCATGTATACCTGTGGGCATGTCTGTTTTTTTTCTTTATTTTATCTTTATTTTTTATATTTGCAAACACAGATTACATTAGGCCGGCCACTGTTGTGCCATTTTTTTTTAATTTTTATTTTTTTAAAAATTTTATCACCATTGGGGCTGGAGTGATAGCACAGCGGGTAGGGCGTTTGCCTTGCACGCGGCCGACCCGGGTTCGATTCCCAGCATCCCATATGGTCCCCTGAGCACCGCCAGGGGTAATTCCTGAGTGCAGAGCCAGGAGTGACCCTTGTGCATCGCCAGGTGTGACCCAAAAAGCAAAAAAAAAAAAAAAAAAAAATTTATCACCATGTGGAAAGTTACAGAGTTCTCAGGTTTATGTCTCAGTTATACCGTATTCAAACACCATCCCTTCACCAGTGCCCATATTCCACCACCAAAATCCCGGGTATACTCTCCGCCCCCCACCCCAACTGTATAACTGATGAATTTCACTTTATTTTCTCTTCACCTTGATTACGTTCCATATTTCAACACAAAACTCACTATTGTTGTGGGAGTTATATCCCCAAACAAGATAACCCTAATAAGGAGGCATTTGATAATTAGTTTTCATTAAAAGATTGTATGTTTTCAGGTTTTAGAAAAGGTCGTGCGGGCTCGGATGTGTCCCAGTCCCGAATCCTGGAGCCGTGTTAGTTGCTGCTCAGTATCGCCAGGGTTCCATCTGGAGAAGGTGTGCTGGCGGCACCTCCTCCTTCCAGCCCCCCGGTGTTGCTGGCCCCGATTCGGGTCTGGAGCATTGTCCGGGCCGTGTTGCTCACCAGAATGCCTTGGGCATGTCTGTTTTAATATAGCATGCGGGAACATGCAAGTGTGTACATAGAACTATGTACATGCCACTGGCATGCCTACGTCCGTGCACACACCATGGGAATGTGCACGTGTGTACATGCCTACGGGCATGACTGCATCTGTGCACACACCATGCAAACGCGCATGTACACAGCTCTAAGGGGACACGGAGGCTACAAAGCACAGAGCCGCCGCCCGTCTCGGGCTCTGGGTGCCGATTCCTCAGCCTTGTCTCCCCCAGGAGGAACCGTGATCCCCAAACGTCCTGGGAACCCTGAGCCTGGCGCGGGTCTGTGGCCCCTTCCCATGACCCTGCGCAGAGCAGGGAGCTGACCCCGGCCGTCAGCACAGGTGCTGCCCCTGACTCTGGCCGGGATGTCGCAGGGGTGGTCCCAGGGGCGCACAGTGTCGCCAGCCGGCCCCGTCAGAGAGGCAAAGCGGCAGAGGAGCCGGCGGCAGGCCCGTAGCCGGGAGCCTCCTCCTCCGCCCCGGGCGGCCTGGGCTTGGCCACGCGCTTCTCCAGGGCCCGTCCCTGGCGTCCAGCCCGGCAGGGGCGGCCGTGCCGGAGGGAGGGGGACGGGGCGCCCTGAAGTCCCTGAATCGAGGCCCCGGCCCCCGTGGCCAGGGGACACTCGTGTCCCCGAAGCCTCTCAGCCTGGGGGCCTGGGGGCCGACCCGGCAGGAGGCGACCACGTCTGTTCTCCTTCACCTACCCAGGCCCCAGGCGAAAGTCTGCCTGCACAGACGCAGCGCTGCTCTGGCAGCAGGACAGGGTGGCCCTGGGGTGCCCACGGTGCCCGCGCGCAGGGCAGGGTGTGGCTGTGCCCGCAGAGTCCGTTTCCCACCAAAGGTCCCCCCCCTGCTGCACCTCAGCCCCACGCGGGCCCCCTCTGCCCCGCCACACACAGCCATGGCCCGCGTTGGCGGGGCTGGGACCACCCAGGAATCCGCTGGGATGGGGCGGCGCCTCCACTAAGGATCTGCATGTGTGATCACACGGAACATGCCAGGCCACACATGCGATCACAACGTACACACCATCACACCACAGACACAATCACGCTGCACATGCCACACACATGTGTGATCATACCACACAGGACACTGCATATATGACACATGCACATGCCACACCACACTCATGATCACATCACACATGCCACATCGCACACATGATCCCAGCATGCGTGCCACACTGCACATTCAATCACACTGCACACATGATCACATGCACATGCATACTGCACACATGATCACTCCACGCACGCCATGCTGTACACATGATCACACTGCTCATGCAATCATGTTGCAAATGCCACACTGCACATGTGATCACGCATCACACTGCACACAGAATCATGCTCACTGGGCACTTGATCATGCTCACTGTACATGCCACACACGTGTAGTAATGCTCACTACAGTGCCACATGCACACGTAATCACACTGCACATGGCACATCACACACGTGATTATCTCATGCCAGCAAGCCACAGGGTCTCGTCAGCCCCCCTGAATGGGAACCCCCCACTCTGGTCACCCAAGCAGCCTGGAGACGGGGCTGGTGAGCACTGGAGAGGAGAGAACTCAGCAGCCACCTCCAACTCTGAGAGGCACCCCCAAACTCTGAGAGAAACCCCCAACTCTGAGAGAAACCCCCAAACTCTGAGAGAAACCCCCAACTCTGAGGGGGACCCCCAAACTCTGAGAGAAACCCCCAACTCTGAGAGGGACCCCCGAACTCCGAGAGGGGCCTGCAGCTCTGAGAGGGACCCCCAACTCTAAGAGGGTCCCGCAGCTCCGAGAAGGACCCCCTTTTCAAGCAGGTCCTGGCGGTTCCCCGGGGCACCTTCCCTAGAAGGTTTCATGCAGGGCTACACGCAAGGCAGCGTGGGGCGCAGACATCTGATCTCACACACAGCCCCTCAAATCACACAGGTCAGCAAGACTAGAGGAGACGGTACAGGTACCAGGAGACAAGGAATTGCACCCGAACGGACGAGCTCCCCCCATGAGCCTCTGGGGAGCAGGAAGGGCCCCGGAGATGGACAGAAGGGAGAAAAGGGCGGGGGAGGGGATCGCCCGCAGGAAGAACACAGAGAGGAAGAGGCTGGAGGGAAGGGTTTGAGCAGCCGGGACAGAGTCGGGCCCAAGGGGAAGGGGGAGAGCCAGAGTGGACAGTCCACCCCCGCAGAGCCCCCAGCCCCTGAAAGCACAGGGAAACACGCAAACACGCCTCCTCGGCCCGCACTCCACACACCAACAGCAGAGGGAGCCCTTGAGCTAAACATTCCTGGAAACCCGGCACAGCACAGCTGGGGCGAGCAGAGGTGCGAGCGTCTAGGAAAGCGAGAGAATCCAAGTCTCTCAGCCCCCGAGAGACACTCCTCCCCCGCCCCCCCTGCGGCCAGGCGGCGGCAGAACTCTAGAAACCAGCAGCTCAAAGCTGCATTTTGAAGAACATCCTCAGCGCCCCCGAACCGAAAGATGAACCGGGTTAGAGAGTGGATCACGGCAGGACAGTGGCGACCAACGGTTTGGGTTCTGTTGGGGGCCACACCTGGTGGTGCTCGGCACTTACTCCTGGAGGGGTCTGAAGAGACCCTACGTGGTCCCGGGGGTCGGACCCGGGTCAGCTATGTGCGGGGCAAGGGTCCTCCCCGCCGGGCTGTCTTTCCTGGGCCCGGGTACCACCGATTTTTATACCCAGCAAAGCAGCTCTTCAGAGAGCAGTCAGAGGCCGGGGCGATATGCAGTGGGCAGGGCGTTTGCAAAAACGCAAAGCAACTGAAGAAAAGAATGTTTATGATGTAAGAATTGGTGTGGGGGGTGATACCCCGTTCCCTCCGCAAGGAACTGACCCCCAAGGGAGCTTTCTCCGGGCAGGAGACGGCCGGAAGTTTGGCAAGTGAACTTACAGGAAACACGTCTCTCGTCAGAGATCCGTTAGTGTGGGCAGGGCACACAGGCGCGCTTGCTCTAGGCACAAAGGGTACAGCTACATCGTAGCATGCAGCGAAGGATGCAAGGCCAGAACAACCTCCATCGTGACTGCACAGGAACCGCCCACAATACACAGGGCCCAGAGTGACGGGGTGCAGGAAGTGACACAATACACATGTCTGGGACGATGACGGTGTGACTAAAGGCACCGACAGATACTCCGTCCACCACGACGGCTGTACGGGATGCTGCCTGGCATATACACTCGCCTTGGAGGACGGGGGAGGGGTGGGAGGAAACTAACACACAAATCACAGGAAATTACCCCATGTGCACTTTATATGTCATTATGATTGTGTTTGGGGGATGAGGGGATTTCTCAGCCAGCTGACAAATCAGATAATTAAGTTTACAGGAAACCGAGAAATCTACAAAGACAGTAAGATAAGGGCCAGGAGGGCTGCCCCGGTGCCGGGGAGAAGGCAGCTGGGACCGAGAAGGGATCACGGTGACAAAGGTCGTTGGAAATGATCCCTCTGGATAAGAACTGCTGGCTGAAAGTAGGAAAAGGAACAAACGTGATAACCTCTCAGTGTCTGTATTGCAAACCCCGAAAGAGGAGAGAGAGAGAGAGAGAGAGAGAGAGAGAGACAGACAGACAGACAGACAGACAGAGAAGGAAAGTGTCTGCTATCGAGACAGACGGAGCGGGGGTACGGCAGGAGGGGAACTGGGGGTGGGTGGGGTGGGAAATGTGCCCTGGGGGGGGGCAGGTTGGAACACTGTATGACTGAAACCCGGCCATGAGCAACTCTGTAACGGTGCGTCTCACGGTGATTCAATTAAAAATAATAATTTTTAAAAAAAGACAGTAAGTACAAAGGTCCGCATTAGAACAAAGTGGAAAACGTTTCTCCCATCAAAAGAAAAATCTCAGGAAGGCCAAGAACAGAGAGATCTTCAAAGGGGAGCCAGAGCACGAACATAATATTCACAAGTTACACAAGAAAATGTGAAGACCAAGCGTGCGTGTCACATTCACCGGGGACGTGTCATTAAGACCAGGCCCAAGTCACCTAAACACTGGCTTCGAGAACACGGTGCAGTGAAACGTCACCTGCCCAAAGACACGCTCTAAAGGGGACTCAGGAAGCGGAAGCCAGGGCCGGGGGGTGGGGGGAGGGGGCCCAGGACCATCAGACAGCAAGTGTGCAAGCCGGAAATCCCGCTGTGGTCAGAACTCATGGGGTACACAGGGACAGTGGCAGACGCCTGTGACCCGGGGAACAATCCCATTTCCCAGCCCCAAGTGCTGAGACCCATGTGACGAGCCCCCCTGGACCGGCCAGTATCTCGGGCTATGCCTCCTCCAGTGCTCAGAAAATGTCCATAAAATCGATCATGGATCAGGTGGTAAATAAATCACCACGGTGTTCCAGGAAGCAGAAATAATTCAAAGAATATTTTCAATCAAAATGCAGTAAGACCAGAAATTAGGTTTTTCGAACAGAGAAACAACAAAACTCCTTTAGGGGCCAGAGAGCGAGCCAAACGTATATGTGTGAGAATTAAAACACCTTGAGTCACATTTCAAGCCGTGATTAGGTGAAATGTTTATTAGACATTCGTGTCCTGGAGCCCGAACGATAGTACAATGGGGAGGGCGTTTGCCTGGCACACGGCCGACTGGAGTTCAATCCCCGGCATCCCATAGGGTCTCCCGAGCACCACCAGGAATAATTCCTGAGTGCAGAGCCAGGAGTAACCCCTGAGCATCGCCGGGTGTGACCCAAAGAGCAAAAAAAATTTAAAAATTAAAGAAATAGCAGTACGGCCAGGCTCAATGGTGGGTGGGGGGTAAGGGGGGGAGAGACTGGCCTGAGGAATCTGTGCCTGGCCCCAGCCACCAAGGAATGAGTCCAGGCCACAAACCTGGAGCTGGCGGTGAGTCTGCTCTCGCCTTGCAGCGGGCCCGTCGAAGGTACGGGCTCCCCACACGCGTCCAGGTTCTGAACGGACATGTCCGGGTGAAAGGCCTCCGTGCTGGAGCGGGCAGGCGCCGGGCTAGCAGGGGCCTGAGGGGGTGGAGTCCGGAGGGAGTCACTGTGGGGCTTGCGGGCGCCCCCCACCCCACGGGGACACACTCGGGGGACACGCACACGCGGGGGACACGCACACACCCACACAGCGCTTCCTTCCGTCCTCTGGCAGGACAGCGAGGAAGCCTGGGAGGAACGTCGCACGAACCCAGCTGGATCCCAGGAACGTCTCTCTGGGGTGAACGGGGCCAAGGGCAGAGCCGGCACGAGACGCCGCCGCCGCCCCGGGCACGTCTCGTGGTTCTGCGGTGCAGAGCCTGGGGCCGGGAGGCGGCTGGCACAGCCTGGGCAGCGGCGTGTGCCCTGAGCCCGCCCTCTTCACAGCCAGACGCACCTGGGGATGAGCCGGCATCCCCGCCGGGGCCTCCGGGGGCACGGAGAGCCAGGCCAGCAGGAAGGCGACACTTGACACCTGGGTGCAGACCGGCGCCTGCAGGCAGCACGTGCCAGCCCCGAGGGAGATGTGGCCGAGGAGGAAGGGCCCGGCCACGACTCCTGGAGACGCCATTTGGAAACCAGGGTCTGGGGCTAAGGGCGCTGGTCCAGCAGCCGCAGTCCCGGCTCCGTACCTCGCACCCAGCACCAAGAATGGCCTCCTGGAAGTGCCGGGTGTCACCCCCATAAATAAAATACTGGATTAATAAGTAAAACTAAGGGGCCGGAGACAGCTCAGAGGCTCGAGCACGGGCGCGTGGGCAGGGTCGTGCCGCGTGGGCAGGGTCCGGCACGGCGTGTCTGCTCTGCGCTGCGGCCCGCCCAGTGCCCCTCCTCAGGCTGAACACTCAAACGTGCGGCCCAGTGGCCCGAGGCCCCCAGGCCCGGCCCCGCCTCCCCAACAATAAGGGGAAACTCGGGTGGCTCAGGGGCGGGTCTGCCCTAAAGCAACAGGCCAAACGCCCGGGGTCCAGCCGACACGCAGACGCCGCCCTCCCTGCCCCACACAGCGAGCTAAAGTACCGGGAAACTGGGGCCAGGGAGACCGTGCAGGGGTCGGGGGTCGGCTCCACTGGGCCGTCGCCGTCGCTGGCACAAGGTACGGCCGCTGGGAAACCAGGAAAGCAGCCTCTAGGGATGGGCCGCCAAGCACACAGACACACACGCACACATGCACAGACACATACACACACGCACAGACACACACACGCACAGACACACACGCACAGACACACAGAGACACATACACACACATACAGACAGACACACACAGAGACACATACACACATGCACAGACACAGACACACATACACACATACAGACATACACAGACACACATACACACATAGAGACACACACAGAGACACATACACACACATACAGACAGACACACACATACAGACACACACAGACACACATACTGACACACACAGACACACAGACACACATACAGACACACACAGACACACAGACACACACATACAGACATACACAGACACACAGACACACAGAGACACACAGGCACATATAGACAAACACAGACACACTCACAGACATACACACATAGACACACATACAGACACACACAAGACACACACAGACACACATAGACATATACATACACAGACACATGCAGACACATGCAGACACATACAGACATACACACAGAGACACACAAAGACATGTAAGACACACACATATAGATATAGACACGCATACAGACACACTCAGAGACACACACAGACAGAGACATGCACACAGAGACACACCAAGATACCATACAGATACACACAGAGACATACACAGACACACACAGACACACACACAGGACAGAGTCACCAGGTGGAGACCCGGTGGTGACGCTGCACCAGGCCGCCCGTCAGCGCGAGCCGGGCCCTGTGACCCCCGGGCCGAGGAGGAACGCGGCGGCAGGTGGGTCTGGCTAAATAAAGGCGTAAATAAATAAAGCAAAAAGCGATGCAGTACAGTAGAAAGTTCTGAACAATAAATAAATTCAGGCGGAACACCATCTGGCCCACATTACAGCAATAATTGATTCAGGCACGACTCATCAATGGATGTGAAAATAAGTGGGGAAAAGTTTAATGGAAAACAAGATATCTACACAGACCTCAACTAGCTCGGCACCAAATACCGATTAATTATGAAGGGAAAAGCAACGGCGTGCCGGGGGGGGGGGGGCTGGCAGGTGGCATCCTCATCAATCATCGGGGACCCGGCGG